>NW_020665184.1:1318798-1337440 GCF_002925995.2 Terrapene triunguis | reverse complement strand
TTGGGAGTGGCGAGGCCACTTGGAGGGGTTGGATGTACCATCATGCGGGGGGGGGGTTGAGGCTGCCTGTAGACGAGGCCCCATTAGACTGTACCATGGTAGTATATAGGGAGAATTGACACCATCTGTAGGCGAGAAGGGTTGGGATGTACCATTGTGTACGGGAGGGGTGTGGGATTTACCACTAGTAAGGGGAGCAAGTGGTGAGATCATTTGTAGGGGTTGGGATGTACTATTATAGCGAGGTGGGATGTGCTGTTACTGTGGGGTGGGAGGAGAGGGTGGCCACCTGTAGATAAGGTTGGGTGGGATGTACCGTATTTGCGGGTGGGGGGACAACTTGTGAAGAGTGCTTGGGATATACCATTGCACCAAGGAACAGGTGGCTTCTACTGGTGTACCTGGTATGTACCATTATGCTGGGGGGGGGGGAATAGAAGAACAGACTATTTGTAGGGGAGCTGGAATCTACCATTGCACCTGTGGGGAAGAGGTGAACACCCCCTGCCCCCATGTCTCACGCCTCACCCCTCCAGCCCCATGGATTTTCCTTAGCTGTTTCCCTTCTCATCGCCATTGATTTGTCCCCCACAGCTGCAGCCTGGCCGTGCAGCTGTCGAAGGTGCGTGAGAGCGTCCTCATCATCTCCACCGACCCAGCCCACAACATCTCCGATGCCTTCGACCAGAAATTCTCCAAGGTCCCCACAAAAGTCAAGGGCTATGACAACCTGTTTGCAATGGTGAGTTAGGGCTGGGGGAGGAGAGGAAGGGGTAAGAGGATGGGTTTCCAATGGCTCATTCTGCCGTGTGCAGAGCTGGAGCTGAGTCTCTCAGTGCTTGCAGTGACAGACCCAGGAGTCCTGCTTCCAAGTTGCCTGTTTTAACCACGCGATCAAGCTTCTTCTTAGAACTGGGAAGAGAGGGGAAGAGTCCTGACTCAGTTTCCCTTGGTCCAGCCTTTAGCCCCCACTTCCCTTCCAGAGCCAAGAGTTAGAGTCCTGGAGTCCTGACTCCTAGCGCCCCACCACCACCACTGGACCCCACTCCCCTTCCAGAGCAGAGACTAGAATCCAGCAGCCCCTGTTCTAACCCATCAGGCATTCTGAAATGTGTCTATCTCCCCTCTGTCATGCTCTCGTGTCGAAGGCAAGAGCTGGTGCTGAGCCAACGAGTCTCCTATCGTTTGGACAGTGATGGCCACTCTTCCCTAAACCGTTGCCCCCTTCTCCTCCCTTTCCCCAGGAGATTGACCCCAGCCTGGGGGTGGCTGAGCTCCCGGATGAGTTCTTCGAGGAGGACAACATGCTGAGCATGGGGAAGAAGATGATGCAGGAGGCCATGAGCGCCTTCCCCGGCATCGATGAGGCCATGAGCTATGCGGAGGTGATGAGGTGAGCTCGGCAGCCTGGCACTGGCCCATGATACTTGCCTGAAGCGATTGGGACGCTTAGTTGATGTTGGGATAGCTCTGACAAAAAGGTGACAAGGGCAGGCCACCTATCATAGGGGAGGAGAGATTGGGATGTACCAGTACTATGGCAGGGGGAGGAGAAGGGCAGATCACCTGTTGTAGGGGAGATGGGGTTGGGATGTACCATTGGGGGGGGGGGGGAGAAGGGGTTGGATATGCTGTAAAGGCAGGGGATGAGACCACCTATAGAGGAGGCTCACTAGAATGTACCATTACAGCACCGTGGGTGGGAATGAGACCATCTGTAGGTGAAAGAGGACTGTCTTCTGTATAGGTTCTCATACTGCACTTGTCACTGGTCCGAGCACCTTCCTGTAGTGCGTTAAGCAATGGGGCTGCACATCTGTCACATGGGGATGGGACGGGCGGGTAAGACCATCAGCAAGGAGGTGGGTGGGGCGTACCATTATAGTCAGAAGGTGGCTACAGGTCTTCAGGGTGGGTACGTTTCCCCACCACCACCCCCATGGCGTTGTGCTCAGGCCTGTGAGATCTGGGTTCAGCTGTTGGCAGGGTCAGAGGCACGACCTAATGGACAGAGCATAAACTCAAGACCTCTGTTTGGTTCCCAGCTCTGTCCGAGGCATCTGGGACTGTGGCCTAGTGGCTGTGGCTGACAGGGCCTCGGTTCCCCAGCTGTAAAGCAGAGCTAAGAGCATTTCCCTTGTCTCTCTCTTCTGTTTGCCCTGTGAGTTCTTCAGGGCACGGCTTGTCACACCGTACAGCGCCCGGCGCAGTGGGACCCCGATCTCTGCTGGAGCCTCTAAGCTCGATTATAATATCACAGTTATCGAGAACAATCCCAAAGACTTCTCAGCGAAGCATTTGGAAACGTAAACTGAGCAGAAGCAAAACCCGTTCCCTCCACAGCACATAGTTCACCTGGGACTCTTGAGTATGGGAGTGAAATTCTAGGTAGCCAATCCTAGTCCAGATCCATCCCCATCTGACAGCTGATTGGCCACGGGAGACAGGAGTTGGGTGGCTCATAGTTCTGGGAACAGGTGTCACAAAATCCACCCACTGCACTTGACACCACTGTGCCAATTTGTGCCAAGCATGGAATGGACCACAGAGGGTAGGGTGACCAGACAGCAAGTGTGAAAAATCAGGATGGGGGTGGGGGGGGGGTAATGGGACCTTATATAAGAAAAAGACCCAAAAATCGGGACTGTCCTTATAAAATCGGGACATCTGGTCACCCTAACAGAGGGTGAACTCCCCTCTAGGGCAGGGGTGCCACTGCTCTGCCTGTGGGGGGGCTATCTAGGGGACTTAGTTATCCAGGTGTGAGTTAATTAGTGTGTGTGTGTGTGTTGAGAACGAGCCCCTCCCCTGCACGTGGAAGAGCACTCTAGGCTGTACCATTACAGTCAGAGAGGGGAACAAGACCAGTTTCAGGCAAGAGGGAGCTTTGGGATATACCATTTCAACAGGAGGCCTCTGGGATGTACCATTACCACCTCCAATGGTGTAGGGGGGAGGAAGGAGCCCTCTGGTATATACCACTACAGCCAGCCAGGGAGGGGGGAGACTGGTTTGGGTCATGTGTAGTCTGGCACCTTTCACCAGCACTAGGGAGAAGGGACGGGGGGCACTCCAGATTATTGTGGGAATGAGATGAGGGGGGTTACGCTTCTGAGGCTAAGCCCCTGGCTCCCGGCCCTGGTGCTCATGTCTGTCTGGCACATACAGGCTGGTGAAGGGGATGAATTTCTCCGTGGTGGTGTTCGACACAGCCCCCACTGGGCACACGCTGCGACTGCTCAACTTCCCCACTATCGTGGAGCGGGGCCTGGGCCGCCTGATGCAGATTAAGAACCAGATCAGCCCCTTCATATCTCAGGTAAGTGGGGAAGGGAGCTGGGGAGCCAGTCGCTGGCTTGGGCTATTGCGTGGTTCTTCTCGGCAAGTAGCTTTCTTTCTAGATCTGGGTGGGGTTGGGCTAGACCATGGACTGGGTGTGCAGCACTCGAGCGCGCTGGCCTGGGTCATGGTGTGTCGCACTCAGCGGCTCTGATCTGGCCTGGGTCCTCATGGGTAAGGCTCTGTATCCCTCTGGCGTAAGTCAGGTTGGGCTTGGCTGGGGCTATGGGACACCCCGTCCTGGGGTCCAGGTGGCAGAGCGTGCCGTGGGACTGCATCCAGCCCAGGGTGTTGGGCTCAGAGCGCTAGCTACTGTCCGGTTCTCTTCGCTGAGCTGTGGCGTTGCATCCCATCCCTCTCCAGATGTGTAACATGCTTGGCCTGGGGGACATGAACGCCGACCAGCTGGCCTCCAAGCTGGAGGAGACCCTCCCCGTCATTCGGTCAGTGAGCGAGCAATTCAAAGACCCGGTAAGAACTCAACAAGGGGGTAAGTGGCGGGTCCATCGTTGCCTCTTTTGGCTGAGGCCAGCCCCCACGCAGAATGCAGTGAAGACTGGAGGCACGTCGTGCTTAGACACTGTCACAATTAGTATCTGTCTGTATTCCAGTAGCACCCAGAGGCCCCGACCCGGGCCCCATTGTGCTGGGACCTACACTTATAGATCCGAAGGCTAGAAAGAGCAGTGTGATCATCTAGGCCAGGGGGTCTCAAACTTCATTGCTCTACGACCCCCTTCTGACAACAAAAATTACTACCCGACCCCAGGAGGGGGGACCGAAGCCTGAGCCCGCCAGCCTGGGGAGGAGGGGGCCAAAGCTGAAGCCCTCGGGCTTGGGCTTTGACCCTGGGCCCCAGCAAATCTAAGCGAGCCCTGGGGACCACATTAAAATGCGGTCTCGACCCACAGTTTGAGAACCGCTGATTAGTCTGACTTCTTGTAGGGCACCAGCCTGAATTCATTCCTGTCTGAACTAGAGCAGAAAAACAGCCAGTCAGGAGTTAAAAATTGCCAGTGACGGAGGATGCCCCAGAGCCCTTATTAAGTTCTTCCAGTGGTAAATTACCCTCCATGCCCCCCCTTTCCATCTGAATTGGTCTAGCTTTAGTGACCAGCTGTTGGAGTTTGTTGGGCGGTTCAGTCTAGAAGACCAAGCTCTATTATCTGTTCCCCATGGAGGTACTTGCAGACTGTGGTCAGGTCACCCCTTAAGCTAGCCACGTGAATTTAAAGCACACCAGCTGTTCCTGATGAACGCCTTGTTCCTGTGTAGCTGACCCCACTTTGAAATCTGTTGTGATGGGCTCAGATCCAATCTTCACAGCACCCGTGTGAGGAAGGGGGCAAGCACCCGGAGAGGGTTAAATGATTTGCCCGGGGCTCTGTGGCAGAGCCGGGGGGAGGGGGGGGGTCTAGTTTCTGGAGTCCCAGGCCAGTCTACACCCAAAACTTAGACCTAGCTATGTCACACAAGGCCCTGAGCATCGGAGTGAGATCAACATGGCCAGCCCAAGGGAAGGATTCTTCCATTGACCTAGCTTCTGCCTCTCAGAGGTGGATTCCCTCCGTCCAGGGGGGAAAACTCCTTCAAGTGTTAGGAGCCAGGGTTGGGTAGGGAGGGGAGGGATCTGACACCTAGACATCTCAGCAGGCCTTTGGTGCTCTTGACGTTGGTTTTCCCCTCCCTTTGGACAGTGAAACTGGACGGGTCAGTTTGACCCTCTCGGTTCGTCCATTTCTAGCTCTCTGGCACTAGCCCAAGGCTGTTTGTGTTGCAAACAGGCTTTGGAGAAAGGGATTTGATACAAACTGGAGTCCGACAGAGTTGAAATCTTAATTGACAAGAAGCCCTGGGAGAAGACTCCGGGCCTGGTCCCTTGGTTCTTGCACATGGGGCAGGGATGAAGGACACGGCTTCCGGTCACTTTTGTGCTCCCTGCGTTCTTGGGCGCCCTGCTGGTGCAAGTTAGAGCGGCCTCGAGGCTGCTCTAGTTTGTGCTGTGATTCCTATGGGCCCCGGGAAGCAGAGAATAGTTATAGGGCATAGGGTTGCCAATTTTGGTTGGATGTATTCCTGGAGATTTCATCATATGACAGAATCGTTAATTAAAGACTAATCTTAATTCCTGGAGACTCCCGGCCAATCCTGGAGGGTTGGCAACCCTAATAAGGCAGCGTACTTCATCCAGCCCCCCGACTTACACAGAGGTGTGCATGGGCTGGGGGGAGGAGTTTCTACCTTTTTTAAGGCCCCCTTTGGGCTGCTCCAGCAGTGTCAGGCCTGGTATTGCTAACGCCCCGAGCTACAGTGAACCCAGCCCCACCAGTCCCTTTGCATTCCTGCAAGACTGCTGTGGAATTCGCTGCCGCAGGGGGCCCCTCCTGTCTGCCACCATCTGTCTGCCTTGAAAAGAAAAGGGCTGGGGGCAGGCCGGGCCGGGTGACTTCTCGCCCATTAACACTGCTGCTCCCAGCTCTGGATGTTGCAGGGCAGACCTGATTGCCTGCTGGGGACAGGCAGGAATTCCCTCTTCCCACCCCCACATGTGCACCCTTCTCTGATTTAACCTCTTCACATGGCTCAGGCCTTGGCTACACTCGGGAATTCACAGCGCTGCGCGAGTGTAGTCGCGCCGCCAGCGCTGCGAGAGCTCTCTCGTAGCGCTGTATGTACTCCACCTCTCCGAGGGGAGTAGCTTGCAGCGCTGCAGGCTCTGATCACACTGGCGCTTTACAGCGCTGCACTCACTGCACTCGGGGGGGGCGTTTTCACACCCCTGAGTGCAGCAAGTTGCAGCGCTGCACAGCGCCAGTGTAGCCAAGGCCTCAGTGGCAGGGGAGGGGGCAGGGCGGTTAGGACCCCCCACACACACACAGGTGAGGATCCGGTGAACCATTGGTGGAATCTAGCGCAGCAGCAGTGATCCTGGGCTAGAGGAACTGGTGGGTCCCAGCCTGGGAGCGGGGATGGGACAGTGGGCTGGGTGGGCCCATTGATCTAATCCTCCCTGGGAAAGCTGTTTTCTTTTAAAAGCGACTGATTGTATTTATTCGGCGTTGCGCCCTAGCGCCCAGGGTGCTGCTGCTGGACAGACGGCCGGCCCCCACCCCAAAGAACTTCCCAGCCGAGCATAAGAAAAGATCCTTTGAGATCTGCTCTTAGGCTCTGCTGTCCTTGGCTTGGGAGCCTGCCTGGCTTTTAAGTTCCCTTAACAAACACTTCACTTCCTGTGCATTGTTTCCTGCCCAGGCTCCATCAGTGACATGGGTTTGGGGAGAAGGTTGCCTACAGAGGTGAGAGCCTCATTAGCATTGTCCTTTGTCTCCCTTGGGAAGGGAGCATGGTCTAGTGGGTAGAGCAGTGGGGACTCCTGGGTTCTGTTCCCAGCTCTGGGAGGTGAGTGGGGTTCAGTGGTTAGAGCAGGAGAGCTGGGAGCCAGGACTCCTGGGTTCTCTCCCCAGCTCTGCCATCGATGTGCTGTGTGATCCTAGGCAGATCTCTTCCATTCTTGGTTTCTCATTTTCCCCCCTCTGTCAAATGGGGGGGCGCACACGCACGCAGGCTGGGCTGGGGGTCCTGGAAGGGCCCTGAGAGCAGAGTAACGGTGTCACCCCCCGCCCGGCAGGAGCAGACCACCTTCATCTGCGTCTGCATCGCTGAGTTCCTGTCGCTCTATGAGACGGAACGCCTCATCCAGGAGCTGGCCAAGTGCAAGATAGACACCCACAACATCATCGTCAACCAGCTGGTGTTCCCGGACCCCGAGAAGCCCTGCAAGATGTGCGAGGCCCGGCACAAGATCCAGTCCAAATATCTCGACCAGGTAGGGAGGGGGCTGGGCAGCTGCCCCCTGGACCCACCCCTCTGGGTTCCCCCTTCCCCTGCCCCTGAGCTGGGCTCCTCCTGGCCTTCTTTACCCCCACCCCCGAGGCTGGACTAGGCTCCTCTGGCATGGGGAGCTGAGATCAGTGGGTACAGACATGTTCCAGTGGGCCGGAACCCCCCTTTGTTACAGCTTCCAGTGGCTCCTGGAACCCAGGCATCTGCCAGCCCAGCCCTGGGGGCCTTAACCTGCCCTGCTGCCACGTGAGACCCGGCACTGGGGGAGCAGCTTGGCCCCCTACCCTGATCCAGCCTCCGGCTCTGCTGCCCAGGGCCAGCGTGTGACACAGCTTGTCAGGCCTCAGCCCGGCCACGGAGCCCTAACGGCCGAATGGGCCCCCAGAGCCTGCGCCCCCTCTGGGGTGGAGGAGGAGGCGGTGCTCCCCGGGAGGCTGGTTCTCTCTCACCTCTCCCCACCCCTCCCCCGCAGATGGAGGACCTGTACGAAGACTTCCACATCGTCAAGCTGCCGCTGCTGCCCCACGAGGTGCGAGGAGCCGACAAAGTCAACACCTTCTCCAGCCTCCTCCTGGAGCCCTACAAGCCGCCCAGCGCCAAATAGGGACGCGCGGCCGCTGCTCCGGTCTGGATCATTCCACTTTGTCAGTTACACACCCAGACCCCGCCTCCCCACCCCGCAGCGCACAATCCTTCCTGCCCTGTCTATCACATGATAGGGAGGCTTGCAGTCAGCAGGGGTGGGGGTCGTATTTATTTCCCCTTCCAAGGAGGGGCAGGATCTCTCTGCCGCAGGCAGAATACTGGATTCCCTCCCCCCCACTTAACACCGCCCCCCCCCCCCCCCTAGTCTCAAGGCTGCATTAAAAACCAGCAATCACCACGTCCTTCTCCCCCTTCCCTTCCGTAGGGGGCTGCACCACTACAGGTCACTTGATGGGTCCCTCGTCTCTCCCCTCCCCTCTTTCTCCCAGCGTGCTCTGCTGCTCCCCCCCTCGGTGGAGGGGGTTCTCCGGACGCTGGGAGGCAGAGGGGGCTCGGCCAGGTGTTGTACAAAGCCGAGGCCCCAAAGCTTAAGGAAAAACGTGTAAATAATAATAAAAAAAGAGAGGAAAGTCCGGCTGTGGGGTGTTCTTGGGTGGAGGGGCTGGGACTTCCCGTGGGTGGGCGAGGGGCTGCAGATGGGAGTGGGGTGCCCCTTGGCCCAGCTCAAAGCAGAGGCGGGGGGCAGCAGGGAGCCTCTCCATGGCAGAGGCCACGTGGCGTCCTGCAGGGTAGTCGCTGTGCTGTGTGGGGAACTCAAGCCGTGATTCGGAGGCGGTGTAGGGGTTAGAGCAGGGGATGGGGCGAGGGCTCCCTGGTGCTGGTCCCAGCGTGGAGAGGCGTGGGGTCTAGCGCGTGGTTAGAGGAGGAGCACGGGGAGTCAGGACTCCTGGGTTCTGTCGCTCCCCTCTCTGCGCCAGCCGATGTAGTGCAGGGGGGCTGGGGAAGGACAGTCATCCCTATGTGGGTGCGCTTGCTCTATTGACAAGGGGGCTGGCGGGGAGAAAACCGACCCATGGGACTGCTGGGGGAGCAGGGCCGGATTCTCAGTCACTCCATCCTTGCATGTGGGCTGAGGGGGCAGGGCCTCCTTGGTGTTCCCTGTATTCTGGGCCCCAGCATCACTTAGAGCAGCCTCTGGGCTGCTCTAGCTCTCGCTCTGCACCTCCTGTGGTGCAGAGCCGGCCATACTCTTCCCCCATGCTGGCTGGGGATGGGGGGCTCATAGGGGGCGATTCGCACCTACTTTATGACCCCTGCAGTGTCCTGGACAGTACTCGGAGCTGCCAGCTTCTGGGCTCAGGCCCTGGGACTTGAATCCTTTGCCCAGCGTGGGGCGGCTTCCTCCAGCGTGGAGAGGGATGCAGCTTCCCATTCAAGCCTGGCGAAGGCAGGTTGGCCCCCTCAAACGTGTGGCCCCCAAGCTCCAGCCCTCAGTGGGGGAGCCTCTCTACCCACGCGAGAGCTGTAAGGATGTTCGTACAGCGAGGTGGACAATGATTTCAAGTGCCAGTCAGGAGGCCAGACCCTCCGCCAGGATCCCCCTGCAAAGGCTGGGAACGGGGAGCAAGCCACGGTGCCGCTGGGCCCCTCAGGGCTCTGGGGTTCCCTGCCAGCCCCTGCACTGCAGCCTGAGCCCACATCAGTCTTCATGGCTGGGGGCTGCCTGGAGCCCCCAGATCTCTTGTGGGGGCTGCCCCCAGAAAATCCCTCCCCCCTCCATGGATTTGGTGCCCTGGTTCCTTCCCTGACCGCAAAGGGAGCAAAGCCCCTGCTGAGGGGGGCTGTCAGACTGGGCTTGAATCCAGCCCCCTGGCCATTGCCTCTGCTTGGTGGAATTGGGCCTGGGGGGTGCTGGAGGCTGGTATTAAACTGTGCTTGGCAGGGGGCTGGGGGCCTCCCCCATGTCCCATCTCTGCTCTCCTGCCCTACCTGGGCACTGGGAGAAGGGGATCAAGCGCCTGGCTCTCAGATTCCTTCCCAGCCGCCCGAGGCTCTGCCGGGAAGCTGGAGGGGAGATTGCACCAGCCTTATCTCGAGGGGCTTCAAACCAGGGTCACTAACGAGAGGGTGGGTCTTGTGGATCAAAGCCAACAGTAGGAGGCAGGACTCCTGGGTTCTATCACCAGCTGAATGGGGTCTAGTGGTGAGAGCAGGGGTCTGGGAGCCAGGACTCCTGGGTTCTCTTCGTAGGTGGGGCCGCGGCTGGGCTCGATGGCCGTGGCCGAGCCTCCCAGACTCTGGCTGTGCCGCTGCCATCTCTGCCCGCCCTGTGCCCGGCTGCGGCAGGGCTGTGAGGCGTGAGCGATGTGCTTATGAAACACGAGGGGCCCCGTGTGCGCCCAGGAGGGGGGTTATGTAAGTCGCTCGGCGCCCGTGTCTGGAACTTGCGTCTGCCCCAGCGAGGGGCTGGGGGGGCTCATTAGCGCTGACCCGCTCAGCCGCGTGTCTCCAAGCTGCCCAGTATGGCGGTGGGCACCGGCGCTGATCTTAAAGGGCCAGTGCCCTGCTCCATGGCTGTTTCCTGTTAGTGCATGAAGGGGGGGGGGCGGGTTTCAGAGCTGGGGTGTTGACTCTGCCCATTAGGGGCTGCTCCAGGAGGAGAGTGGGGTCTAGTGGTTGGGGGGCGGGGCTGGGAGCAGGACTCCTGGGTTCTATCCCAGGCTCCAGGAGGAGAGTGGGGGTCTAGTGGTTGCGGGGGTGGGGGCGCAGGACTCCTGGGTTCTACAGCCATCACTTGCAGGGGTGCTCGGGCTGCTAGAGCAGTATCAGCCCCGCTCCCATGTAGTGGGAGTCACACCTCCCTCCCCCCCACCCTCCGCTGCCCACCCCACTGCCCAGCACGGCACAAGCTGCCACCTCCTCCCTTCCCAGCCCATGGCTTTGCAGACAAACAGGGGGGGGGGGGGGGGGCCGGGGGGGCCCCGGGGCAGGGGGGGGGGGGGCGGGGGGGGGGGGGGGGGGGGGGGGGGTTCTGGCCGGGTGGGGGGGGGGCTTGCATCAGCCTCCGGACAGGTGCTGCCCTGGGGAGCCCCAGGGACCCCTGCCAGCCCCAGCGGGGGGAGGGGTTGATGGGTGTTGCTCTGGGGCAGGGCTGAGCTCACCTCGCCCTAGGCCATCAGCAGGGAGCCCCCAGCCCGCATTGTTCCCAGCGGGCAGGGCTGATGGGGGGGGGGGGGGCAGACGGTGCTTAGCCAGGTATGGGCTGGGTTTGCTCCACAGCCCAGCCCCGGCCCACAGGCCCCGCAGCTCCCTGCTCATGATCACCCCGCTTAGCACTGCCCCGGGGCCCTGCTCGCTTGGGTCACACCTGGCCAGGGGCAAAGGGGAAGGCCCGGCACCCCCCTCCCAGGAGTCCCTGGTCCCAACCCCCCGCCCGCTCCAACCACTAGACCCCGCTCCCTTCCCAGAGCCAGGGAGAGAACCCAGGCGTCCCGGCTCCCAGTCCCCCTTGCTCTAACCACTAGACCCCACTCCCCTCCCAGAGCCGGGGAGAGAACCCAGGAGTCCCGGCTGCCCTGCATTTCTGGGAAGGGGGGTTGCGTAACTCTGGAGAATGTGCTGGGGGCTTTGGAGTCTCCGGGCTGGAGCAAGTGCATTGTCTGAGGTGTTTGTCCTGCCGGCCTCCCCCCGCAGGAATCAAACCTTGGGGGTGTTGACTCGACAAACAGAGCTAGGGAAGAAGCCAATAGCAGGAGGGAGCCGGTTGCCTCAGGTCCCCTGCGGGGGGGAGGGGGGGGGGAGAGACACACACACACTCCAGCACCTCCCATGCTCAGCTACTGGGGGGAGGCAGGACACCTGGGTTCTCTTCCCAGCTCTGGGAGGGGAGGAGTTGGATCTAGTGGTTAGAGCAGGTGAGGTGGGGGGCTGGAGATGGGAATAGGAACAAGGAGTCCAGCCCCCTACTCTAACTCTGACCCCGCTCCCTTCTCAGAGCAGGACCTGACTCCCAGCCCCACTAGCCCCCAGAGCCAGGGATAGAACCCAGGAGTCCTGGCTCCCAGCCCCCTCCTTACTCGCCCCACTAGCCCCCTAGAGCCAGGGATAGAACCCAGGAGTCCTGGCTCCCAGCCCCCTTCTTACTCGCCCCACTAGCCCCCACCTTGATCATTTCTCAGCGCCCTGGATCGGACCCTCTGTGTTCCCTGGGGAACTGGTGCCAGTACAACCCAGCCACCCCCTCCAGTGGTGGGAAAGGAAGCTACGCCCCCCCCGCCCCAGGGCCCTTCCCTCTAACCCCCCCCCCCATGCAATCAAAGGTTCTGGGAAGACAAAGGTCAGAGGGGTGGGCACGGAGGTATTTAAACAGCAGCCCAGGGGAGTGGGGGCTCTTTAAGCAGCTGCAATAGCTCCTTGGTGTCCCCCTGGCTGCTCCTGGAGGTCCCTGGGGGTCTTCACCTGCTTAGCAGCCAGGTCCTTCCTGGGCTCCGGCTCCTTTGGCCCCCCAGGAGGAGAGTGAGTGGGTGGGTGGGGGGTAGATTTGCTGCTTGGCTGCCTTCAGTTCAATTTCTCCTCCACCAGTGTCTGATTGCAAAGAGACCCGGCAGATCCAGGCAAGGTGAGTGTAAAGCTCCCCCCCCCCGCAGTGGTGGGAATGGGGGGTGGGAGTGTGAGGGGCTGAGCAGACAGTGGGGACCTTGGGGTGGGGGGAGGGGCCCTGGGCTGAGCTCCTTTCCAGACTGGAGCCTTCAGCTCTGTCTTTAAAGTCCCAATCCTGCCAGTGGATGAGGTGTTATTACGGCAGCGCCCGGGATCAGAACCCCATTGTGCTGGGGGCTGAACAGTATTAGGTGTATTACGGTAGCACCTCAGCACCCCAGTCGTGCTGCACAACCGCAGGGGGGGGTGTAAATGATGTCAGTAAACCCCCCCCCCCCCAGCCCACCCCAGCAGTCACAAAATCATGAGACAGGCGCCTACAAACATTCATGGTCACCTGGGGGCTGGTTTTATCGGCCATCAGTCGCAACTGCCGGAGCTGGACACTTTTCTGTAGCTAGCAGGGCGAGAAGCTCCGGGGAGCGTCTCCCAATCACATGACTCTGGGAGCTGAAGCTTGAAAGACCAAAAGACCCAAGATCAGGAGAACTGTGGTTAAAACAAGGAGTCTCGGAGCAGTTCGGCGGGTTTGAAATGAGCTCCAATAAAATCAAGTCAGAGCCAACTGTGAAAATCATCCAGGGGCTCAGAGAGATGACAGGCCTGGCAGGACAGCGAGATCAGGAATCTGACGGCCTAGCGCTCACAGCTAGGCCACTTCTAGGTGTCACAGGTGAATGCCACTGTCTGGAGGATAATAGTTCAGTTACTAGCAGGCCAGGCCTCAAGCGCTGTCCTCTGGGTGGCCAGTGACTCGCTAGCGTTGTAGTTAACCATAGCAGCTATTGGAATATTTGGGGAATATTTTTCATCATTGCTGTTTAACTATTGAAATGTGCTAGTTTCTAATGACAGGTTACAAAGGAACCAGTTTCTAATGGTTCTCAGACGGGGCTGAGCTGGGAATATGATGTTCATGGACTGGTTTAGTGGTGGGTCTTGGCGGGCTTGGGAATATTATGGGAATAGTGACGATCGAATTATTGGAAAGTTTAGTTCAGAGGTTCTCAAACCGGGGGGGTCGGGACCCCTCAGGGGGTCGCGAGGTAATTACATGGGGGGTTGCAAGCCGGCAACCTTCACCCCAAACCCCACTTTGCCTCCAGCATTTATAATGGTGTTAAATAGATACAAAAGTGTTTTTAATGTATAAGGGGGGGGTCGCACTCAGGGGCTTGCTATGTGAAAGGGGTCACCAGTACAAAAGTTTTGAAGGCCACTGGTTTAGTTAGTTGAAGCTTTAAAATTTTACCACTTTAAACCCCCTCCCCCAGCTGGAAGCATTTTGTAATGTCCCTTTGTGGAAAAGGGGTTAAACTGGGAGCCAGGACTCCTGGGTTCTATCCCCGCACTGGGAGGGAGTGGGGTGTAGTGGTTAGGGCTGGGAGCCAGGATTCCTGGGTTCTATCCCCGCGCTGGGAGGGAGTGGGGTGTAGTGGTTAGGGCTGGGAGCCAGGACTCCTGGGTTCTATCCGCGCGCTGGGAGGGAGTGGGGTGTAGTGGTTAGGGCTGGGAGTCAGGATTCCTGGATTCTGTTCCCAGCTCTGGGAAGGTGAGTGGGGTAACCTGGGGGTTAGAGTTGGGAGCTGTGAATAGGAGTGTTGGCTCCCAGCTGCCATGTGCCCCCCTCCCCGAACTGGGAATGGAGCCCAGCTCTGGAAGTCTGCTCTAGAGCTCAGAGCGGGGTGACTGGAGGCTGGGCTCCCCGCTTTCCCCTAACGAAATCATCGCAGGTGCCTTTTAATAGTCATGCAGCTGAGGCTGGGATGACATGGGAGAGAAGAGCACAGACTTGCTGCCTCACTTGTATTTTCCCCAGCCTGTTTTCATGCCACTGGCCTGCCACGGTTGCTCTCTGCCGGCTATTTATCCCACAGTCTCCATTGCAATGAGAGTCCCAATCTCAGAGGCAGCTGGAATCTCCCAGCCTAGGAAAACGACCCGCCCCAATTGCCTTACCCCAAATGTTCACAGAGGGGCGTTAAGAAGGCAAAAGTGCTGCTCTCCCCTCACATTCCCTTGGCTCCATCTTGCCTCTGCGTTTTTCTCCGTGTAACTCCCCGTCTCTCGTCGGCCCAGTCTTAACCCAAACCCTCCGATAACAGCGTTGGCTTTTTCAGGGCCAACTTGGCTAAAAATAGGGCCTGGCCTTAAAATCTCCATCAGCGAGAGGCCAGGCAAATAGGAGGAGCGGGTGGCGTCGTGTGAGTGGAATTTCTTTCTGCAAAGGGCTTTCAAATCTTGGGGGGGGCAAAGCAGGCTGGCGACATTTATAACGAATTAGCCGAAACGGGGCCGGGTCTGAGAGACTGGTGGGAATGGACAGATTTGCCATGGGCTGAGTTTCTTCTTTCTTTTCTTTTCTCCCCAATTTGGGGAAAACAGCTGGGGGGGGAGGGGGAATTTACGAGGTGGGAATGTTGGCTCTGAGTTTACGGCGGGTGGGGAGGGGTCTGTTTCACTGAGGACTGGTTAACATGCAATGACTTACTAGTGGGTTATGTGAAGACCCAGTGACTCCACATCCCCCCTCCGGCAAGCTCCTTGGGCAGCACCCCCCCCATCCCCCTCTATGTCAGGGACTCCCTGCCTCTCATGCCTGGTGCTCTGTGCCCCCTTCCCCCAGGCCAGGGGCTGTGTGCTCCCCCACTATCCACTTCCACCCTTATTGGGGTCCACATTCTGCCCTGCCCTCGTGCCAGAGGTTCTCCGTGCTCCCCTGTTCCCTCCTCATTTGGATTACGGGAGCCCCAATCCCGGCCCAGGACCGCACCGTGCCAGGCGCTGTACAGACAGTGCCAACAGACAGGGTGTGTGGGGCTACACCTGGCGTGCAGGTGGATAGCACCCGACTTCCCCTCCCAAAGCGAGGAGGAGGGACGGCCCCCCCCCCGGTCCTGCCCCAGTGCACAGGGCGGCCCCCGTGACCTCCTGACGTCCCTTCCGGCCTTTCCCGTCTCTGATTGCTCTGACCCCGTGGCCGGCGCTGTCCGCGTGTCTCTGCAGGGCCCGTGTCCCCCTCGCCGCCCCGCCATGACTGTCACCTACACGGCCCGCGTGGCCAACGCCCGTTTCGGGGGCTTCTACAAACTGCTGCTGCTCTGGCGTGGGAGCATCTACAAGCTGTTGTACAAGGAGTTCCTGGCCTTCTTCGTCACCTACCTGGGGCTCAGCCTGACCTACCGGTGAGGGGGGCCCCCTTTGCACGCGCGTGTGCCCCTGGGCCTGGGCACGGCTGTGGTGAGCGTGCTCCTTGCACACGTGCTTGTGGCTCTTTGCACGCGGGTGGGGGGAGAACATGCCCCCGGCCCCTCGCACGGCTGTGTCCCTGCGCTCTCATGAGGGGGGGAGGGGCATGCAGCACTTTGCACACGTGTGTGGATGCCCCATCCCCGTGCACGGTCTGGGTGGAAAACCCCCGAGCAAGGGCACCAACCTCCTTGCATTTCTCTCTCCCCCCCCCCCGTCCCAATTCCCACCCGCAGCTTCGTCCTGGCCGAGGATCAGAAACGCTACTTTGAGAAACTGGTGATTTACTGCGACAACTACGCCAACCTGATCCCCGTCTCCTTCGTGCTGGGTAAGAGCTGGGACCCCCCCACATTCCCCGCCCAGCCCCTCGTGTGAGAGACGTGCCCTCCTCCCCCAGGCCCCTTTGCCCTCTCCTAGGGCGGGCAGGCACTATAGGGTGTATGGGCCCCACTGGCTCCCCCCCGGGGGGCAGAATGCCCCTCTGGGCTGTTTGTAGCACCATGAGGGGGCGATGGGGGGGCTTGGGCTGTGGGTGTGGGCTCAGCTCTCCCACCAGGGCGGAACCAGCCCTGGGTTCGAATCCTGCTAGGCCCCTCAAGCCAGGGGGAATGGGGTGAGAGCAAGCGACTCATCCCAGCCCCACTGGACCCCACTGACCTCCCTGTGTTTGGGGCTTGTTTTCTGTCCCCCGCCGGGCAGTGCTGGGGTCCAGGACGCCGGGGTTCCGTGGCCGGCTTGGTTCCTGACTCCTGTGTTTGTCCCTTTGCCCGCAGGCTTCTACGTCACGCTGGTGGTGAACCGGTGGTGGAGCCAGTACAGCTGCATGCCCATGCCCGACCGCCTGATGTGCGCCATCTCCGGCTCCGTGCACGGCGGGGACGAGCGAGGCCGGCTCTACCGCCGCACCCTGATGCGCTACAGCAGCCTCTCGGCCGTGCTCATCCTGCGCTCCGTCAGCACCGCCGTCTTCAAGCGCTTCCCCACCATCGACCACGTGGTGGAGGCAGGTAGGTGCCGGGGGGCGCTGGGCTGCAGAGAGCGGGGTGGGGGCTCAACAGGGGGCGCTCTGCCCTCCCAGTCAGGGCTGACCCCAATGCGGCACTAGGGGGCGCTGTGCTGCAGGGAGCGGGGCGGGGGCTCAACAGGGGGCGCTCTCCTATCCCGATCCGAGCTGCAATCCGTTGGGAGACAAAAATCAAGAGCCCAGGCCCTCGCAGCCAGTAAAACTCCACTGTCACTTCGCATTTGTGTTGGGGGGCGGGGGGGGTTTGAACCCCGGCGGCCTGGCCGGCGTCCAGCACCGGGAATTCCTTTCCACCTCCCTAACTCCCTCCCGCTGCTTCAGCTGTATCCAGAGCTCACTTCACGGCCTGATCAAAACCTTGGCATGGCTGTTCAACAGCCTCTGTGCCAAAAGCAGCTGCATCTCAGCGCCGGGCCAGGGGTCTCTGGATAAACAGCCCCTGCGTCCCACCCCAGAGGCGGCTGCATCTCAGCGCCGGGCCAGGGGTCTCTGGATTAACAGCCCCTGCGTCCCACCCCAGAGGCGGCTGCGTCTCAGCGCCGGGCCAGGGGTCCCTGGATAAACAGCCCCCGGCCCCACCCCAGAGGCGGCTGCGTCTCAGCGCCGGGCCAGGGGTCTCTGGATAAACAGCCCCTGCGTCCCACCCCAGAGGCGGCTGCATCTCAGCGCCGGGCCAGGGGTCCCTGGATAAACAGCCCCCGGCCCCACCCCACAGGCGGCTGCGTCTCAGCGCCGGGCCAGGGGTCCCTGGATAAACAGCCCCCCTGCCCCACCCCAGAAGTGGCTGCATCTCAGCGCTGGGTGAGGGATCCCAGTGTAGAGTCTGTTTAAAGGGGGGAGGGGGGACTGTTCAGGGAGGCTGATGAAAGGGGTGTCTAAAGGGGGGGAGGGGCAGGTGGTAACAATGCCCCCCTCCCGCACTGGGGTCCCGGTTGCTCATGCTCAAGGCGAACCCCATGTGCCTCTCCTGCTCCCCCTGGTGGCCTGACCCTGCGGAGACGTGTGAATCCCTGTAGTGGGGGCTGGAGGGGCTGCGGGACGCAGAGGCCACAGGTTTGGTCCCCGGCCCGGGCTGGGGGGCAGCTGGGTGACCCCTTCCCCTCGCCCGCAGGCTTCATGACCCGGGCGGAGCGGAAGAAATACGAGAACCTGAGCTCGTCCTACAACAAGTACTGGATCCCCTGCGTCTGGTTCACCAACCTGGCGGCCCAGGCTCGCAAGGAGGGGCGCGTCCGGGACAACTGCGCCCTCAAGATGCTGATGGAGGTGGGTGGAAACCCGGGCAGGGAGTGTCTGACTGGGGATGCCTGGGTTCTGTGTCCGGCTCGGGGTGTGGGAGCCCCGGATGCCTGGGTTTTGTGTCCGGCTCGGGGTGTGGGAGCCCCGGATGCCTGGGTTCTGTGCCCGGCTGGGGGGGGGGGGGGCAGCCCCAACCACCTGGGTTCTGGGCCCAGCTCTGGGTTGGGGGGGTAGAAGGCCCGGATGCCTGGGTTCTACCTCTTGTCCCAGCTGGTTTGAATCCAGCCCCTGGTGGTGGCTGGCAAATCCGGTGCCTCATCTGCCAGGTGATGAGTTTGCTGGGTCTCTGCTCAGTTCCCAGCCAGCTGCGTCCTATCAGCACTAACTGGGGGCTGATGGGGGCAACTGAGCCCCCCCCCCCAAGCTCTAGAGGGGACCCCAGTGAGGGGAGCCACCTTGGCAGTGGTGGGGGCTCTGTGCTGGGCAGGGGGCATTTCCTGGGGATGCCCTGAGTCTGTCCCTGGGGGACTGTCAAGCTGCCCCCCCCCAGCAGGGATCTGCCCCCTCCCTGGTTCTGAAATGCCCCCCCACCCCTTTCCAGGAGCTGAATCAGTTCCGTGCGAACTGCAGCATGTTGTTCCACTACGACTGGATCAGCGTCCCCCTGGTCTACACGCAGGTGAGCGCCGACCCCGTGGAGTGGAGGCTGGTGGAGCCCGGATGCTGGGGTTCCGGACCTGGCGCTGGGATAGGGAGGGGAGGGGAGGGGCAGGGCTGGGGAGCCCGGACGCCGGGGTTCT
>NW_020665184.1:1308967-1318788 GCF_002925995.2 Terrapene triunguis | reverse complement strand
GGGTTCTGGGGATGGGATGGGGAGGAGAGGGGAGGGGCAGGGCTGGGGAGCCCGAACGCCGGGGTTCCTGGCCCGGCCCTGCCCTGACTCTCTGCCCTCGCCCCCAGGTGGTGACCATCGCCGTGTACAGCTTCTTCGTGGCCTGTCTGATCGGGCGTCAGTTCCTGGACCCAGCCCAGGGCTACGAGGGCCACGACCTGGACCTGTGTGTGCCGGTCTTCACCCTGCTGCAGTTCTTCTTCTACGTGGGCTGGCTCAAGGTGCGGGGGGGGGGGAAGATGGGGGTGGGGCAGGGTACTGGGGGAGGGGGAAGACTCCCAGAAGGGGGTTGGGGGGCAGAAAGTGCAGCCGTGCTCCACACAGGTGGCTGAGCACCTGATCAATGCTGGGGGAGGGGCAGGCCTGGAAGGGGCATTAGGGGTCAGGGCGCTGGGGGAGGCTCTGCCCCCCCCCAGCTGAGCCGTGCTCCCCTCAGGTGGCCGAGCAGCTGATCAACCCCTTTGGGGAGGACGACGACGACTTCGAAACCAACCTGCTGATCGACCGCAACTTCCAGGTACCTCCCCCCCACCCCCCTGCCAGCCCCACAGATTGTGGGGTCCTGACGAACCCGCAGCAGGGACCCTCCCCCCAACTTAGTGTCTGGCTCCCGCTCCCACAGCCAGTCTGGGGCAGAGCTGGGGCTAGACCCCAGGAGTCCTGACCCCTGCCCTGCCCCCCAGGTGTCCATGATGGCGGTGGACGAGATGTACGACGACCTGCCCCTGCTGGAGAAGGACCGTTACTGGGACGCCTCCAACCCCCGTGCCCCCTACACGGCGGCCACCGTCTTCCTGCTGCACCAGCCGTCCTTTCAGGGCTCCACCTTCGACATGACGTGAGCCTGGGCCGGGGGGTGCTGGGGGCTCCCTTGGTTGGCCCCTGGACCACAGGGATCCCAGGGGCACTTGGGCCTCTCTGCTGAGGGCTCACCCAGAGGTGGCTGCAGCTCAGCACCGGGTGAGGGACCCGTGTATAACGAGGGGCCGTGCCCCACCCCAGAGGTGGCTGCAGCTCAGCGTATGTCTAATGAGCAGTGCCCCACCCCAGAGGTGGCTGCATTCCAATCCCTGGTCTCTCCGGTGCAGGCTGCCCAAGGAGGACATGCAGTTCCAGCCGCTGGAGGAGATCGAGGAGGGGCTGGAGCCAAGCCGGCACGTCCCCCTGCACCTCCTGAACCGGCTGCTAGCCACGGGGCCCGCCCCAGGCAGCTTCGGCCGGCGCCTCTCCCTGCTGCGCCGCAAGAACAGCTGCGTCTCCGAGGCCTCCACCTCCTACAGCTGCCTGTGCCAGGACACGCAGAGCACGGACTGCAGCTGTGGGCCCCCCGCCCGCCGCCTGCCCCTCAGCGAGGTCCCCTTCGCCCCGGAGCAGCGGGGCTGGGAGGGGGGTGAGGAAGCCGGGCCCCGGGCCCCAGGCAGCCACGAGGAGGCCTTGGCCGAGGAGTCGGACCTTGCCCGGCGGTCCCAGATCTCCTTGCTTCACCCCGACGGCGCCGCCCCTGTGGCCGGCGGCTTCCCTTCGCCACAGGACGTGGGGCCCCTTGTGGACACGTCCTTCCTCCCGCAGCCGGGAGCCGCCCAGGAGCCCCCCGCCCGGAGCGGCCCCCCCAGTGCCGGCTACCGCCCCTGGCTGCAGAACCGCATCGAGGAGGAGACGATGGCGTGAGCCGGGCTGGGCCGAGACGCTCTGCGGCCGGGGGAAGCGGGGACCCAACCCCAGTGCCGGCTGGGGGCCGACCCCTAGATGTGACGGCAGAGACGCCTGGTTCTGGGCCAGAGGCAGCTAAGCCCAGATCTGATGCCACCAGATGAACTGTTCAAAGGGGGGGCGTTAATCAGGGGGGCCATCAACCCCTCCCCCAGCCACCCGGACCCCTCTGCTCCCTGGCTCACCAGCTGCATGCTGGGCCCTGGTGGTGCAGCGCCCCCTGCTGGCTGACCCGTCCTGGTCCCAGCTCCGGTCCCCTCAACTCTCATCCACGACCGAGCGGGACCCTGCTGCAAATGCCCCCGTCTTCGAGGCATCGTTTCATTAGCTCTGGGCTGCCCCGGCCTCTCCCCTCGCTCGCCCCCCGGGACTGGACGGGGGGGGGAGGGGGGCTGAGCTGGGGGGGCAGCTTCACCCCTCTGGGGCCGGGGGAAAATGGCTCAATCCCTTTTCTTTCACAGTCTGGTTCCTGCCTTTTAAAATATAATTGTACTAAGCTGCTCTTGTGTGGGGTCTTGGGCAGAGGGTGGTGGGGGAGGTTGCTGGGAAGGCTGGCTGCAGTTCCCTGCCTCAGTTTCCCCCTCTGCCACAAGGAACTACTGTCAGGCAGTTCTCGGGTGCTCTGCTGGAAACATGCAATGGGGCCAGTCCCACCTCCAGAAACTTGGGTCACGTTTAAAATAAAATGGGCGGGGTAGCCAGGGCCCCTTGACCCAGGTGTTCCTGTCTCCGTCTCCTCGGGGCCAGGTGGCCCCTCTGACCAGCTTGGTGCCTCTGGCTCAGGTCACACAGTGGGGGAAGGAGCCCGGGCGAGGACCCTGCTGGAGAAATGCTGTCGGCCTATGGCGGGACCAGGGGTGGGACCTGCCCCTGGGGGTGGATGAGGGAAAGCTCCTAATCATGAACTACGGCACTGCTGCAGCTCAGCGGGGGAACCCCACTGTTCTCACTTTCATGCCACACGGGGTGGCAGCGGGGAGCTGGTATTTGGCCCCTGGGGGCAGGAGTAGAAGCCTGTGGGGCCCCTGGATGGGGGGCAGGTTCAGAGCCTGAGCCTACTTTGAACAGCTGCAACTTCTGCTCTAAGTTGCATCACAGTGCTGGGTGAGGGACCTGCAGCTAATAAGCGGCTGTGTCCCACCCCAGAGCTGGCTGCATCTGCGTATAATAAGCAGCAACTCTCACAGGGGGGCCCCCACTACAGTGCTCAGGGCTTGAAAAACACTCCCACCTGGCAGTACTGTCTGCGTTGCCCTCGCTGCCCCGGGGAGAAGCCGGCCGCACGCGAGCGGCAAACTTCCCCCTCCGGAGAGCCGCTGCAGTGAGCCCCTGGCTCTTAGCAGCCAGACAGGCCCTGAGCTCAGCTGAGCGCTAGTTGCTGTGACGGCTCTGCCCAGCCCAGGGGGAGGCGATTTCTGCTGGCCCCCATGGGCCCTGAGCTTGCTGCCTGAGGCTGAGAGCCAGCAGCTGGACTGGCCAGAACCAGGGCTGAGGGACGGCCCGTTGAGGCGGTTTTTAAGCCCAGACTGGCCCCTGGCCAAAGCAGCCGTGGGCCCGTGTCGGCCAGAATCTGTGCTTGATCTGGGGGGGGGGGGTAGTTTGTGGGCTGGTGGCTGGAGATGATCCCAATTCACCCTTCTGGTCTCAACCCAAAAACACCTCGTGGGGGTGTAGCTGCTTCAGGGCCCCCCGGGGCTGGAAAGCCAGGCAGAGCTGGAGCCGAGCCAGCATTGATGGCTCATGCCCCAGCTGTTTGATCTACACCCCAATGCTGGCGCCCTTGGGGGGCTGGGCTCAAGGGCCAGCTGCTGTGATTAAGAGCGGCAAGGTGGGGGTGTCGCCTCCTTTGCAGGAGGGGGAAAGCGAGGCCCAGCCGCTCAGCGCCTGCTTTCAAAGCCCCCCGAGTTCAGGGGGAGTTGGGGCAGCTGGACTGAGACCGGGACAGAGCTGGCTCGGGGGCCTCACCGGCCCGGCAGGGAATGGAGTCCTGGGTTTATCGCTGCCCTTGAACTCCAGCCTGACCCACCTTCAGCCAAACGGGGCAAAAACTCCAGGCCCCTTAACTCACGAGCAGGTTTTCAACTGAACCAACCCCCCCACCCCATTGTTTGGCTCCAGTTGAAATTGGCTTAAAAACCAGCTTGAATTAAACCAGAGCCCCTGCTGTTTATCCAGGCCCAGGGGTGGGAGTGGGAGCCCCCCGCCCCCCCGCATGGACAGGTGGTTTTAAACCCCCCCCCCCCCCGCAGGGCTGACTACGAGGAAGGCTGTGAGGGCCTGGGGTCGATCCTGCCGCAACTCTGAACCGCCCCAGCTGCTACCTTGCAAACGTTCATGTGTGGGGAAAGCCGGCGGGGCGGCGGGGGGGGGAATATAGGGGACCCCCAGCCAGCAGTTTAGGACCAGTCGTGCATCTAGCGTGTGCACCGCTGGCTGTAGGGCACAGAGCTACTGGAGGGGAGGCACTGACACCCCCCCTCCCCCAGGGCTAAGAGCTTGGCATGTTCATGCCCAGATTTAGCTCCCAGCCAGAAAGAGAAGAAATTGGGGGGGGGGGGGCACATGGGACGGGGGGGGGGCAGAGCCTGTGGGACAATCCCAGAGCAGCCCCCGCCCCAGGGAAGAAGGGGGGGGGAAAAATCTATGCCACGAGGTGGAAGGAGCAAATAGGGGCAGAGAAGGCCTGGCGTGGGGGAGTCCATGCGATGGTGGGAGGGGGGGCAGCCAGGGGCCTGGGGGAGAAGTGGAGGAACACATAGGCCCTGCTCCAGGCAATGCCCTCCACAGCCTCTCACAGCGCAGGAGAGAATCGGGCAGCCGGCCACGGGCCGGGGGATCTGCTCAGAGCCTGGCAGCTGCTGCCTCCAGCCCTGCTGTTCTCCACCAGCACGTGGGGCCGGCCTGGCAGGCACCAGCAGCCCGTGACACTATATGCCAGCTCCCCCCGAGGGGACGTTTGTCTCCTCTTGGCCCTGGGAGATCACCCGCTTCCCTCTGGCACTCGCTGCTGCAGGAGCTGTGCTCGTTAAGTCCCAGGGGTAGCGCCCAGCCCAATGGGCAGGAGGGGTGGGGGGCTGCTATTCTCTTCTGGAGGCTGGAAACTGGAAGCCACAGGGCGGATCTATTCCCAGCTCTGCCCTGGGCCTGCTGGCACCTCAGTTTCCCCATCTGCTAAGTGGGGCTAACAATACCGACCTTGTCTGGGGACCAGGGCGCTCTGCAGCTGAACGGCGCTGGAGAAGAGCTCGGGCTCTGCCCCGGCCGCGTGCTGATCCGCCAGGGCCGCTGGAGATCCTGCGCTGGGATGGGCGAGACAGGCCCCATCGGGCATTGCCTGAGGCAGAGGGCAGGGCTCCCTGGGGAGAGGTGACTGGAGGGTTAATGCTCCCTGGGCACAGCACACCCTCCCCCCGCAGTGCCACACTGGCAGCAGCATTGACCGGGGGGGGTGATTGCCCTCTGCTGAGCCCCACCCACCTGCAGCACCGCTGCCCCTGTGCCCAGCTGGGCTGTGGCCTGGGAGAGGAGCTCAGGTTGATGCCCTGTTCCAAGCCAGGCCGAGCTAACAGCAGCCAAGAGCCTGCCCCAGAGATGAGTTGGGGGGGGGGGGGTGTCTCAGCCCAGCCCCCAACCGGGCAGGGAAACATGCTTCAGCTGCCCCTGTACAGCGCCACACACCATGGGCCCGGCTCTATGACTGGGGCTCCTACATGCCAGCCACTAGTTATTACGTAGATTATGGTAGCCCATAGCACTATGGGGGCATGCGCTCTACCGTAGTACACCTAATAACCCGTGGAGACCTGCTCTCAGACCCTAGGCACTACCTTAATACAGCTAATACACAGCCCCCAGAAAAACGGGGTCCTCATCCAAATCAGGGATGCCTCCGCACTACCGTAATACACCTAATAATCCAAGGAAATGGGCTCCCAGCCCCTAGGTGCTACCATAATACACCTAGTTATAGCATCCAGAAAAATCCATACGGCTACCATAATACACCTAATAATCCATAGAGACCTGCTCCCAGACACTAGGGGTCAGAGCAGCCAGATGCTTATTGTGTCTCAGGAGACCGATCAGCACATCTTTATTGGTAGTGTTAAGATTCCGGACAGGAGCCAAGGTGCCCCCGTGCCCCATTGCAGGCTGCCCTAGAGTAGAAAAATAAAAGACCCACAGAACCCCTCCCCCGTCACAGTTTTACAAAATATACAGTTTGCGTCTTAAAACCCCAGCAGCGTTTGACTAAAAAAACATACTAAAAAAAAAAAAGAAGAGAAAAAAGAAGAGTAGGGAGAGCTCAGGGCAATCTGCCCCCCCCCCCCCCCAACATTTAAAAATAAAACTCAATCCACTTCAACCCACACCGAGCAGAGGTAAAAGGACGGATCACTTGACAACCAAAAGACGCCGCTCGACCCAGCCTCGGAGAACGGACACAGAAACCCCCCCCCGCGCCGGAGAACAAGGGGGGGTTGGGTTTGTAGTGACCGACTCTGGGACCTGCCTGGCTCCCAGCGGCCGGGAGAGGCGTTTAGTGTTGAAGGAGAGGTTTGAAGCGGCTCCTTGCCGGTAGCTTTAGCGTCTCAGCCCAGGCCCCGGCTGGCGGGTTCTGTTGGAGGGCAGGGAACGGAGCAGAACCCGGGCAACGGGGATCCTGGATCCCCAAGGTGAAGCCTGGGACCAGGTGGCACCTGATGCCACAGCAGCTAGGAACTGACAAGGAAGCGGGGAAGTCATGGTGCATGAAGTTGCCGGGACAGGGGTGGCTGGCACAGCTGCTAATCAGGTAAGATTTTGGTCAGCAGCAAGTCAGAGGCTCCGGCAGGGAATTATGAAGGGGGCAGGCCCCAGCCCAGAGGCTGTGAGCCATCTCCCCTCACCCACGGGCACTGGCTGGGTGGCATCAAGCAGCAGAACCTGCCCAGCTCCCGACGCCCACAGGGGATGGGACCGGCCCTGAGCGCAGGAGCTGTGGTGCTGGCAGAGACCACCCTGGCGTTCAATGCCCTGGTGTTCGGCTGTCTCACCATGTACGCCCCGAACACGAGCCAGCGCCCCGGCCAGCCGCCACGGCCACGGACTGCCGGGTGCCTCGGCAGAGGGGCTCGCGGCGCTGCGCTTGGGAGAGTGGCCAAGAAGGGGTTAAAATTCAGGGGGGGTCTTTCAGAGGAGGGAGGGAAGGGAAGGGATCGGCTCACACGCTAGTGCTCAAAGGGACCAGCCCAGGGAGTGTGTGTGTGGGGGGGGGGGGGGGGGGGGGCGGGGGGAGCGGCTGGGCGCGGGGGGTGGGGGGGGGGGGGGGGGGGGGTCCTGGCTGATCCTCCCTGTTCACTCCCCCCCATTCTAGTAGTGCAAAGCAAGGGGGCTCACAGCAGGGTCCATCTCCAGCCCCCCGAGATCACGGGCAGATCCACTCCCCCCAGCACCCCCCTGGCAGCGCAGGCCGTTCTAGCCCATCTCTGGGGGAGGGGAGAGTTAGCCCCTTGCTGCCTGCATTCCCCCCCCCCCCCTAAGAGACAGATGGCACCGCAGGGGGTGGATGCCACAGGGCGGCAATGGGCAAGACCCCCCCACCCCACGCAGCCCTGGAGGAAGGTAGGAGTGGGAGGGGCTCCGGTCAGTGCAGCTGGGGGGGCTTGTCTCCGTACTTGGCCAGCAGGGGCTGGGTCCGGCCCAGATGCCCCCTGCGGGCGTTGGTGGCCTGGCGCTGCTGGGCCAGGAAGGACTGGGCACTGCTGGAGGCGGCCGATCGCTGCTCCGTGGCTTGCTGGTGGAGCGCCATGCCCTGCAACGGGAGGAGGAGGTCAGCGAGGGGGGCAGAGGGACAGCCCCTGGGCACTGCCTGGCACAGAGCTCAGCTCCCACCAGCAGGAGCCATGGGTGGCTGGGCACTGACCCGGCGCCAGCGCTCACCTCAGCAGGTCTGGGCCAGCCAAGGTGCTGTGGGATTAGGCTGGCACCAGCCCCCCCACCCCTCCCGGCAGCCTGGCGCGCCCCCTGCGCTCACCGTGTTGTACCAGGCGCTGATGATCAGCTTCTCTTCCTGCTCCCGCTGGGATCTCGTTTTCTCCAAGTTGGTCTGGGGGGAGGGGGAAATGGGGGGGGGTTAGTGGGGGAGGCAGAGCCAGGCTGGCCCCTGGGGCTCAGGCTGGGCATATGGGGCACCCCTCCCCCGGCTTTGGGTCCCAGAGGCCACATGGGGGCTTCCTGCAGCCTTCGGCTCAGGGCCAGGCCTGGGGGAAGCTCAGACCTTGGAGGGGAGGAAGCTGCAATGGGGGTGGGGGGGGGTCCCTTGGCTTCCCCTTCTAGTCCCCAACCCAGGCTGCCTGGATAATCCAGCAGCTGGTTCAAGGCACTTGGTCACGGCCACAGGTACCCCCCTGCCTGGGACCGGGTCCCTCCCTCCGCCCAGGCGGGCTCAACCCAGCTGCTAGTGGGCCAGGGAGTGCACCCCCCACCCCCCCAACTTGCTGGCTGCCTCTCTCGCCAACGGAGCCCCGCGCTGCCCCACAGGGTCCTTCCAGGGCAGCGGGCTGGGGGCAGCAGCTGGCACGACCCAGACCCTCCACACCTGGGATCAGATCATCCAGTCTGACCTCCTGGCTGGCCCAGCGAGCCCAGCAACTGGGATGAGACCAAAGTAACCCAGCCTCAGCAGCCGGAATGGGGGGTGCCACGGGCAGGTGCCACCAGTGCCAGGGAACGGATTAGACACGCCTAGATGACCCCCGCAGGTGCCCCGTGCTACAGAGAGGGTGACCCCACACCCAGGCAGTGGATTTTCTGGCCCCTTCTGACCGGTGACCAGTCTCCAACTGTGGCCAAACCCTGATGCTTCAGAGGAAGGCAACCCTTTCCGCCCCCCCCCCCCAAACAACACAGATGTGCCTGGCAGGGGTGGGGGTTTCCTTCTTGACCCCTGCAGATGACCGCTGAAGCATGAGACTGGATTCCAGCCATCATCGCGATACAGAGTACAGGCGTGGTGAGGGCAGCGGAGGCAGTTCTCTCCTCCCCTGGCCCAGGAAGGAAGGCGACTAACCCCACAGCGCAGCACCCTCCGGCACAGCCAAGAAGGGCTCCGGGGCAGGGGGCCCCCAGGTTAGTTACTCCCCCACCCTGGTGGCAGGGCCTCACCTCCAGGTGATGGATCTTCACCTCCTTCTCCTGCAGCTGGTTCTTTAAGGCCTGGATCTCAGGGGGTGTCTTGGATGGTGGCTGCTTGGGGTGCAATGTCTTAATGACCTGGAATGGAGGGGATACAGTTGGGGGTGTTACCGGGGACATCCCCCTGCCCCCATCCCAGGGGAGACGCCTCCCCCCCAGGGCAGGACACCTGCTGTGGGTGTCAGTGCTACCCAGAGGGCCCCCCCCCAGAGCAACACCCCTTGTGGGGAGGTACAGGGAGCCTGGCCCCAGTGGCTGTGGGGTGACAGGGCCCAGCCCGTCCATGGCTTGGGCCACTCGGGAGCAACCCAAGGAATGGAGCTGCCGCAGCCCGTCCCCAGCCCAGGGCTCCACCCCTCTCCAGCCCACTAGCCCTGCCCCAGCCCAGCCCACTAGCCCCACCCCAGACACTAGCCCGTTAGCCCCGCCCCTCCCCACCCCACTAGCCTCACCCCAGCCCGGGGCTCTGTCCCACCCCAGCCCACTAGCCCCTGCCCCAGCCCGGGGCTCTGCCCCACCCCAGCCCACTAGCCCCGCCCCAGCCCGGGGCTCACCGTGCAGGCTTTGTCCATGTAGCGCTTGTAGCGCTCCTCCATGGCCCTCATGTCCTCGTCCTTCTTCTTCAGACACTGCTGCAGCTCGTTGATCTTCCTGGCGGCTGGGGGATGGGAGGGGCGGCGTCAGGAGGGGGCCCACAGGAGCATCCTTCCACCCCCACGCCCATGTGGGGAAACAGAGGCACAGAGCCACCCCCGGAGCGCCTGGCTCCCAGTCCCGCGCTGCTGCCAGGAGCTTCACCCACTAGGGACACGCTGCAGACAGGGCGCGGGGGAGTGTCCGAGGGGCCAGCCCGACCAGATCCCCCTCTCCGCCCCCCAGTCTGTACCGGAGCCTCC
>NW_020665184.1:1301009-1308867 GCF_002925995.2 Terrapene triunguis | reverse complement strand
CCCCCCCCCCCGGACACCCACCCCAGCGCCCCCCTGTGGGCAGCTCACCATCCCGACACCCTGAAGGCCCCGCCCCCCAGGTACTCACAGAACAACACAACTTACAGGTGCTCTTCCAGCTTCCTCTTCAACAGGCAAGACTAGGGAGGAAGAGGAGGGGAGGGTGAAGATCGAGAGCCCAGACCGCACAACTTCCGAGGGGGCTGCCACGGCCGCCGGGCCCCAGTGTTCACGGCCCCTCCCTCCTCCGGAGAGCTTCGGGGGGGGCTGAGCCGGAGATGGCGCCTCCAGCGTCTCGGGGTCACCAGCTGGGCCCTCCCCCACCCCTGCTCAGCTCTCCCAGACCAGAGGCAGGGGCGGCTCCATCGGCACCAGAGGACGTGGGCCAGCCGACGCCACCCGGGGGGGAAAATCCGGCCCTTCCTGCTCTGAACCCCAGCGTCCCGGCGCTGCGGACGCGCGCGGGGCTCCTGGAGTGACAGGGATCAGCCTCTGACGCTCCACGCTGCAGGGGAAGCCAGGGCCACGCATAGCCACCGTCACAAGCCAGGATCAAGCCCTCCTGTCTCTAGCTAGTCACTCGACGCTGTCCCCACCCCGGGCCTGACAGAGCAGAAGCGATTTTACGTTGATTGAGCCAGCGCAAAAAACCAGGGGTTTAGATGCCAACCGTCGAAAGAGCATCTTAAAGCCAGTTTGCAGCAGCTGGCAGCCAGCCGTAACCAGGGGGGCGGCTGTGACGGAGCTAGGACCCGGCTGTTCAAATCACGGGCTTAGCGCCGTCTAGACAAGACACAAGCTGCCATTTTCTGGGCTGCTGTTTAGAACAAGTGTCTCCATTTATAGCTAGGCCTGGAAGGAGTTGATTTTGTGCCGGTCAACGTCAAATTCACCGTACACCCCGCCCCCAACGAGGAAATCCCGCCAGAGATCATCCCCAATGTACTGACAGGCCAAGCACGAGAAACGTGGCGTGAGAGCTTGTCAGACCGGGATTGGAGGAGATTTACTGGGGATCTGTGGACAAGTTGTGTTCTCGAGCTTTCGCTTTGCGAATCACAACGTCCGCAATCGGTCCGACCCCTCGCCTCGTTTCCCGCAACTGGGAAAAGCGAAATGGATTAAAAAAAAATTGAAATTAATAAAAAAGGAGGAGAGAGTTCTGCCCAGCCTATGTCTAAATCCAGGGCTTGTAATATGGCTCCCTGCGGAGGCTGCTGGGTAGCCAAACGATATTCTGCACTTTCTCTTTCAATATACAGCTCGGTGCAACACACGAATCTCTTCCAAGGGACGTTAATAAGCCAGGAAGCGAATTAAGCAGCAGTAACAGGCTACGAGTAACAGCCAAGATTTCCAACAGCAACTAGCAGTATTTTGGGGGGTCCCCCAACTCAAGACCCCTTCTAAACCGCCCAGTCCCCCACTCTCAGGAAGGGCTGGGTATCCACCCCGGAGAGCAGGTGTCGTGGGTTGGGCCCCCAAACTCGTCATCCCCTCACCCAAGCCATAGGAAAGGAGCACGGAGAAGCAAGGTGGATTTGAACGAGGGGCCGGTCGGTACTTACAATGGCCTGGAGGGGTAGGGGAACAATCAGCCAGTGAGACAGAGAGGGGTGGGGGAAGAGAGAGAGGTGTTAGCGTGATCACGGCACAGAGTTGGGGTGCGGGGGGCACACGAGATCACTTGGACGATTTCACACACAGAGGCAGCAGCACCTGGGGAGGAGGCGGCTGGAGGATAGCAGCGAGTGGGCTCCCATCCCCCCCACAGGGGATCCCGAGTACAGGGGGTTGCCTTCCCAAGAATGAGAAATCAGGGGAGACTGGACCCCATTCCAGCCGCCTCCTCCCCCATCATGCACAGATCTCCAGCCCCCCCTTCCTCCCCCCAAACAGTGCTGTGGGGCAGACCACGCCCAGCCGCTCAAACCCAAGGGCACCCCTTCCCCCACCCCCCAAAGCCAATGCATCGGGTGGCAAAGCTACTGCAGCTGCACTCGGCCACCCGGCAGCCTCTAGCCAGGGTGGAAGAAACGCAGGAGACCTTATTCCAAGTTCTCACATTCGGCTGGGCGCCCGCGTGGGAGGGGTGTAGCCCCAGGGGCCCTGCCACGGTGCCCGTGCCATGCCCGCATACCCCAGGCTGAGCAGAACGAGCCGTTAGCTGCTCTTGTGGCTTCGGCATGGGAACGGGATGGATCAAGGGGGACAAAAACCGATCAGTCACGGGAGAGGGAATCTTTCCGCTCTGCGGCAGGGTGCATGGCCTGCCACTGCCAGTCCAGAATCTGCTCCCAGGAGGCGGCTCAGGGCTGCAGGGCGACGGGGCAGAGGTCGGGAAAAACCATGTACAGCCCGTCCTCGGCCAGACTCACATCCTCCGCCTTGGTGCCCTGCTCCTGCAGGGCCTTCTGGAGCTCCTCCACCTGGGCCTTCAGCTCCGAGATCTGCTGCTGGTGCAACCTGGAAAGGGAGGAAGAAGGGAGGGGAGGCTAGCGGAGCAGGGGCAGTGGATGGCATGACCGGGACCCTCCATGGGCTGAGGTTCCCACTCCGTTAGCTGGCTGGGGGCAGCCGGGGCCTCTCAGGTGAGAAGTTTAGGGGAGGTCTCAGCCTCCCTAGATCAGCAGCTCCCCCTTGCCCTCCTGCCCGTTACCTCTGCTGGGTCTCCAGCCGGTTCTTGGTGCGCTTGGATTCCTCCAGCTGCCCCTGCAGCTCGGCCAGCTGCTCCCGGTACGTCGACTCCTGCACACACAGCATCTTGTTCTCGTGCTGCAGGCGCACGATGGTCTCCCTGGGGTTGGGGAGAGGGGGGAGGTCAGACGGCCTAGGGGCCCCCCAGCCAGCCTTCCAGCCAATGCCCTTGCCGCAGCCTGGGGTGCAGGTGCCATTCCTGGGGGACCACAAGTCCCAGCATGCAACACTGGGTCTCAACCCAAGAACCAATCACCGGCTTGGCTTGAGCTGCAGCATTGCATGCTGGAACCTGTAGTCCCCCAGGGGCTGCGGCTTGTCATTGGGGCATCTACAAGCCACCCTTTGGCTACTCACAGGCCTCTGCAGCAGCTAATTCAGCCAGCCCGGGCAGAGGCTTGGGGACGCCCCAGCAACCAGGGGGGGCAGCAGATGGCCCGGGTGGGGGATGCACGTGGCTCTTCACAGCCGGCCCTGGGGCAGGCTGGGAGACCCCTCGCTAAGGTGGGAGGTGCAGCCGTGCTAAGAGCCAACGCTTGCCCCCCTGCCGGGGCGCTAGGAGTTACCCTCCCTGCTGCGGGGCACCAGGCAGCCCGGCTGTGCAGCTATGTGCCCGGGATCGTGCCCCCCTCCAGCCCAAAAAGTCACCGCCCCGAGGAATTTAACCCCTTCGCTCCTGACTGCGCAGACAGCTGGGAACAGCTCATGCGTCTGAAGGTCAGCAGCAGAGACCCTCCCCCCAAAGGGGACTAGCGAGATTCTGCAAACAACACACCAAGGGCTTGACAGGAACCCCCCATCCTCCCCCGGGTACGGTGGCCTAGAAGTGCCAACACAATCACACCCCTCTAGCCCGACAGTTGCAGGGCGGGAGCCTACTTGAGTTCAGTCGGCAAGATCTCAGCGGCCAGGTTGTCCATGGGAGAAGAGGCTCCGTCCAGCAAGGCATCTGCAAGAGGAAGGGTGTATGTGTGTGTGGGGGTTATATGGAGGAGCAGGGACCAGCCCTGACTTGGCAGATCTCTAGTAGCCCCAAGCACGGGGGTGGGGGGAAATTCTCCTCCGCCCCCGGCCAGGACTAGGAACGCGGAGATCCCAGGCTAGGGTCACAACCAGCAGCCTCCTGCTCTGGGCTCGTGGCGTAGGCAGAGATTTCTGACGGCGTTCACGCCATTGACGGAGCTGGAACAACTCCCCCCGTTCAGTGGGAGAAAGTTGAGCCCAGGTCATGGCCGACCATTATCTGCAACAGCGGCCAGGGAGGAAAGAGAGAGGAAAGGAACTCCCCCAGCGGAGAGCTATGAATATCTTGCTTATGTGGGGCGGGATCTCTTTCCTAGTGTCCCCCCTCCCCCAAGTTAGTTTATGTGCAGTAGCATGGGGGGGGGGGGGCTCACTTAGGAACGGAATACAGTTTGTGTAATAGCCTATAAGGGTGCATGCTCTCTTCCCCACACTACCCAAGTTCTTGGACTCATTGCCACAAGATATTGAATTCCACAGATTCTGCATCAGTTAAAAAATAACCAATGAATTAGAGTTGGTCAGAAAATGGGGGGGGAGGGGCGGGGGGAGAGTTTTAACTAAAATAGATTAAAGATTTCAGGGGTTTTGGCCAAAATATTTCAGATTGAGAAGTGCCACTGCAATGCCTCATGGGAGTTGTAGTTCAGGTGTCTTGTTCTACCATTCGGGCCAGGCTCCCTGATGGGACTGCATGTCCCGCACCTGCCCCCATGAGGTGAGGCCGTGATGCATCATGGGAGAAGTAGGCTGCCTGGGGAGCCCAGCCCATGGAGGAAAATAAGGAAACAGAACTATACCTACAGGTCCTCATTCTTCTCTCTGGGCCAGGTTCCACAGCTGGCCCACTCTCCCATGATGCACCTTGATCTTGCCTCACGGAGAGGGCAGGTGGGTGCATCATGGGAAATGTAGTGCCACCAAGGAGCTCGGCCCATAGAGGATATGAGGACCTGAGGAAACCAAACTTCAACTCCCACAAGGCACCATGGCGGCAGCACAGCCAATCCGCCTCTTTTGGCTGAAAAACACAATTTTCCCCACGGAAAGCAGGTGCATGTCCACCCAAACTCCCCTTCTCCACAAAAAAATAAAAATAAAAAAAAGTGACCAAAAAATTGTGACCAGCCCCACAACAGACACTTCCAACAAGGAGCCGGATCGAATTCCATTCTCCAGGCCCTCACACCCAGCCGACAAACCGGCAGTTGGAACGTTCCCAGCGGGAACAGGCCATGCTAAGGCGAATGGAGGTGGATGTGCCCTGCTGGTTACCGCCCGCCTTCCATCAGCTGATAAGTTGCTGTGAGATTGTGGCTGACAATGCAGCTTGGAGTCAAGGAGGAAGAAAAAACAAAACCAACCACGAAACCTTGGCTTGTTGGAGGTGCAGATTCCTGGCCTAGGGTGTGGAGCTGAGTCACGTGGAAACGCAGCTTCTAATCAAGGCCTTGACTGTCCTTGGCTTTATTCCTGATCTCAGCTAATTGCCTGAGGCTAGACCAGCCCGGTGCTGGTAGCTGCGTCTCCAGCTCTGGGCCTGTTTGTAAGGGCTCTGAATTACAGCGAGTCCCTGGGACAGCGGGTTCGGTTTGAGTTGCAGTTAGAGCAAGAGGTTTTACAGCTTTTTAAGCATCACGCGGTTGTGGGCGCTCAGCACCTCGTAAAAGTCAGACCCTGGTTGGCATGAGTCAGATCCCCAAAAGTCTGAGTGTCCCCCCCCCCCCCAAACAGAGGCGACTTCCCAGCACTTATGGCTTCAAGGGAAGCCTGAAGACGCCTCAGTGCAGGGATGGCTGCCTGAGTCTGCAGAGAGCCTGAACCAGCTCTGAGAGGCGCGAACCGACATCTCGTTAAGGTGTTGGCGCTAACCGTCGTTACGTTTCAGCGCTGAAGTCTGTCCTCTCCCTGCTTCAGGCCAGCCAGGAAAGGGGCAATTGCAGCAGCAGATGCAGCTGCTACTCCCGCCCCCAAGTCCCCCCCACAGCCCCAGATGGTTCCTATTCCAACATGGCTGCACCCACCTGCTTGGCTCAGGCACGTCTGCTGCACTTGGGCGCATCTCAGCTCCTCGTTGGCCTCGCGGAGGGAGTGCCGCTCCTCAATCAGGCGCTGCGGGGGGGGGAGCAGCTGGGGGTCAGCAGAACCCTTCACCCAGGCGGAGAGCAGGATCGCCTCGCTCCCAAACCTGGGACTCGCCCTGCCCGGGCGGTCAGCTCTAACCGCTATGTGCCACTCCCCTCCCGGAGCTGGGGATACCCGGGAATTCCAATTCCCAGCCCCCCGCCCCCGCTCTCCCCCTTTAGCCACTAGATCCCGCCTCACCTCCTTCTCCTTCACCAGCGCCTCGAACTTCTCCTTGAGGTTCCTGAACTCAAACTGCCACTTCTCGGCCTTCAAGGCCTCCTCCGAGTGTTTGCCGTGCAGCTCGCGCACCTGTGGGGCGACAGGGACGGGGTTCGGTGCGGCCGCTGCTCCTGGGCGCAGACCAAGGCGCCCCCCGGATGGGACGCCAGCAGATGAGGGAAGCCCCCCTCGCACCCCGCAGAGAAGTGGGGAAGGGGAGAACCTCTGCTGGAGACGCCAGGCCCCCCACTCAGCCCAGGGGGCCCCAGCTGCGCCGCCCACCTGTCTCTTGTGGGTCTCCAGCTGGGAGCGGACGGCGTTGGCTTTGCGCAGCTCCTCCTCCAGCTCGCAGGTGCGCTGCATGTAGACCGTGTTCCGCTCCTCCAGCAGCCGCACCTGCCGCCGCAGGTCGCCCAGGTCCTCCAGCTTCTTCTTGTAGGCGTCCACCGCGGCCTCCAGCTTGCCCACCTTGTCCGAGGAGTGCCTGCCAGGGGCGGGAGGAGCTCGGCCGTCAGCCGGGGGCCCGGCACGCAGCGTACATGCAAGTTCTAGCCCCTCTGTGGCTGCCGCAGATCACCGGGTTATTGGGAGTGGGCCAGGGGAAGAATCCGCTGAGCCCTGGCTCCCAGCTCAGCCCCCCACTGGACCCCAGCCCCCCTCCCCCAGAGCCAGGAGTCCTGGAAGGACCCCGACACGCTCTCCACTCCAGGGAGAAGGGCCACACTGGGTCAGACCAACGGCCCATCTAGCCCGGTAGCCTGTCTCCCGACAACGGCCGGCGCCAGACGCTTTAGAGGGAACGAAGGGAGCAGAGCAATTCTCAGGTGCTCCGTCCCCTGTCCCAGAGATTTAGGGACACCCAGAGCGTGGGTGGTTTGAACAGCTGCTGGGCCCAAGGCCAGCAAATCCAACCCGAGGGCACAGAGTCCTGCCTTGCTCAGTGGGCCAGCCGTGCCTCTATCCCCATCTGGTGAGCGGGGAATCCAACCAAGACTCCCTGGCACCAGAAACCCAGCTGCTCCCACCGGAGTTAGAGGAGTTCCTCCGGTAGCTAGCAGTAGTAGGCTCTTATCCTCAACGTGGAGTGCTCTGTGCACACACAGGGAGTAGGAGAAGAGGAGAGAACAACATGCCCTTAACCAGTGCGATTGCGTCAGAATCCCACCAGGGGAGACTTCCTGCCTGACCCTTGCCCTGGGGCATGAGGGTTACCCCCACCCCGTCTTAGGGTGCTCTGGTTACCCATCTGCTGGGCAGGTGTGGGAATCCCATCAGACCAGGGCTCTCACCTCAGCACGTCCATCTCGTCCTTCAGGGCCTGGGCCTCCTCGGCCAGGCTGCTCAGCTCCTCGTTCCGATGCTGCAGCTCCTGCACCTCCCTCTCCAGCTCCTCGCAGCGTGTGCGGAAGTCCTCCTTCCCGCTCTCCAGCCTGCACGGGGTGGGCAGCCCCAGCTGAGACGCCAAACCTAGCCCCCCTGCTCTAACCACTAGACCCCCCTCCCCCCCCAGAGCCGGGAATCGAACCCAGGAGTCCTGGCTCCCCAGCTCTAACCCCTAGGCCCCACTCCCCTCCCAGAGCCAGGAACCGAACCCAGGAGTCCTGGCTCCCCAGCTCTAACCCCTAGGCCCCACTCCCCTCCACCCCCACCTGAAGGTCTCCTCCTGCAGCTGCGTGATCTGAGCCTGCAGCAGCAGCAGCTTCTTGCTGCCGGTATCCGACTCCAGCCGGTTCTTCTGCTCCTTCAAGGTCTTGTTCTCCAGGGTCAGGGTGTTCTTCTCTTCCACCAGCAC
>NW_020665184.1:1291593-1300909 GCF_002925995.2 Terrapene triunguis | reverse complement strand
GAGCCGGGAACCGAACCCAGGAGTCCTGGCTCCCAGCTCTAACCCCTAGGCCCCACTCCCCTCCCAGAGCCGGGAACCGAACCCAGGAGTCCTGGCTCCCCAGCTCTAACCCCTAGGCCCCACTCCCCTCCACCCCCACCTGAAGGTCTCCTCCTGCAGCTGCGTGATCTGAGCCTGCAGCAGCAGCAGCTTCTTGCTGCCGGTATCCGACTCCAGCCGGTTCTTCTGCTCCTTCAAGGTCTTGTTCTCCAGGGTCAGGGTGTTCTTCTCTTCCACCAGCACGGAGATCTGCGGGCCGGGAGAGGGAGTCAGAACCCCTGGGCGGTGGGGACCAGGAGACACCCCTCGGCCCCCCTCAGCACACTAACCTTTGGATTCGGTGTGTCCCGGAGCCAGCTGCTTCTGCCCACCCCATGCTCGGTGCACTAGCGTGAGCGGGGCTACACAAAGGGCTCCTCCGAGACCAGTCAGAGCTGGGGAGGGAACCCAGGAGTCCTGGCTCCCAGCCCTGTGCTCAGACTGGGCCTTTGCAATGCAGAATTGGTGAACTCCGGGCATCTTCCACTCCACAGTGGGGCCCTCGGACCCACTCCGATGCACCCAGGAGCGTCGTACCTGCCAGCGCGGGGGGATGGCTCGGGACTCGGCTGCGTGCCCCTGCGCTTCCTGGTATCCTGGATTCAGGCTGTCTATGGCCACACTTACACCACAGCCTCCCACCCACAGGAGTAGACTCCGGGGGGAGGGGGGATAAGGTTCCCCATTACTGGCTCTCCCAAGGGGGTCAGAGCTCCCCTAAGCCTAGCATCTGAGTTAGGTCTTTGACTCTAGGCGTCGGGGTGGGCTGTACCCCTTTGTGAAAAGAATGGATGGGGATACAAAATCAAGGCACTCCCACCCTTTTAGGGCAGGGTCACCGCTCTCCGGGGGATCAAGCCCAGGGCAGAGGACGTGGCAGGCTGCCTGGCACACACCTTGAGTAGGTGACCCCCAGATACTGGATGTCCTCTACAGCTAGGGAGCAGTGGCACTAGCTGGTCTAACTCTGGCTACCCTTGTTAGACACGCAAGCATCCAGTCCCCTCTTCTGAATAGCTCGTGGCCTAAACGCCGTCATGTGGCAGTGAGTTCCACAGGCCGACGACTGGGAAAGAGCATCTTTCTGTTGATCTGCGAAACTGGAAGGCCATCAATTCAAACCTGAGCATCCCATCACTCTGGTGCTGCTGGAGACGGGAGAACAGACGCTCTCCACCTCACTACTCTACCCCAGTCATTTTAGATTCGATTTATCACGGCCCCCCCTTACTGCAGCTCATCACAGAGGAGCAGCCCGCTCTTTCCACAGAGAGTTTTCCCAGGCCTCAGATAATTCTAGGCCCCTTCCTTGGAACCCCCATAATTCAGCAATACGCTTGTAGAGACGTCGACCCCCCCCCAGGGAGCCCCCCAGGCTTTGCGGAGAGGGGCAGACAGTCTGGAGAACAGAGATCTGATCAGGAGCTCTGGAAGAACGTGAGTAGGTCAGTGAGCCGGGCCAGGGCCGTGTTAAGCAGCTGGCATTCAGCAGTTCCACGACACACATGCTCATGCAGAGGAAACGAACGCGACGGGCTGCACACCTTTGTCAGTAGCTCTGTTATCGCAGGGGGAGGGGGGGGGGGGGGGGGCGAACGGCGAACTCACCTTCCCGCAGGGGAACCGCGTCTCCGGGGATACGTTAGCACCTTACGGGAGCAAAGGGGGCGGTTTATGGAGAGCGGGCGGTTGCGGGACCACTGTGCTTCGCACCGCAAGGTGGGGGAGGGGGGGCTCTTGCTACATGGACATCTGAAGCGGAAACCCACCCTGACCCCCTGCAACCGGGGAGCGAGGATTCCCCCATCTATCCTGGTGTCGCGTCTCCACCTGGTCAGTGTCAGGGGCTTTAGAGCCACCCAGGAGCCCTCTTCGTTCTGGAGTCAGACTCTTCCCGCCCCCTCCGTGCGCACACACAGCTGAGGAATCGCTAGGATGGCTACAGAGGCTCAGCTACCTGGGGAACTCCTTGCTGCAGGAGGCATACACAGCACAGAGCTGGGTTTCCTTCTCCGCCCCCGGTTCAGTTTGCTGCCTTCATATCACTGCGGATCCGTTCTCACATTAGGGGGTGGAGGTAAACAGGAGCCCGATTGCCGTATTGCTAATACCGGGTCTCTCCGGCCACTTGCTACGCCTCGCCTGGCTCTGGGGTAGCCATGTTGGACCCCCGAGGGGCAGGGAGATGGCCAGGGTTGCACGGCCGCTCAGCGGCAGAGCCAAACAACAGGACCCGGCCGGGCAATCTGTGCTGAGGGCACCCCACCAGAAAGCCTGGGTTCGATTCCTGGCTCTGCTACCGCCTCCCTATTGGAGTCACTGCATCTCTACCTCAGTTTCCCCCCTCCGAAGCAGGGGGAACAGTCCTTCCGTTCCCCCCACCCTTTGCTCGGCTACGTAGATTGAGCAGGGACAGCTGCTCAATGCACGTACAGCACCAAACACAACAGGGCCCCAGCCGTACAGAGAACGCAGGGGTCCTGACTGAATCCCTCGCCAGACTGATAACCCTCCCCACCCCTCCCAAAACATACCCAGCAGCAGAGCTACACCACTGGGGGGGGGTTGGGGGGGTGGAAGATGCAGAGGCCCACACACCACACAGCCCCGGAGCGGACACACTGCAACCACAAGCCAGCCGGGGAGGAGACACCCAGAGAGCGCAGACGGGACCATCAGGGGGGTGGGCGGGTTCCTCGGACCCACACGACAGCTGCTGCAGCAGGGATCGAACCGGGGACGCCCGGAGCCCCTACAACTTGAGCTGGAGACTCAAGGCTCTGGAGCCGAGAGCGCAGCTGTGGGCCGGGCCGAGAGACAGCTGCGTTGCCTGGGGTCCTTTGGAAGCCGGCTAGTCACCCCCCAGCCCAGAGCCAGGCCGGCGAGGAGCCCACCTGTTGCTCCAGTTCCTGGCAGCGCTGCCGCATGTCGTCCGGTTCCTCCAGGTCCTCGCTGAGGAAATAGTACTTCCGGGACTGCAGGACAGAGGGGCCACGTCAGAGAAGGGGGATCACACAGACAGACCCCAGCCCGGCACCTTTCCCACCCTGCGGGGGATCAGGAGCCCTGCAGCCAGAGACGCTCCACACACCCCCTCCTGGCAAGTCACGGCCACAGCCCCAGAATTCTCCCTTCTTTTACAGGTGGGGAAACTGAGGCACGGTACCTGGCTATCGAAGTTGCCGTATGTCTCGGAGGCCAACGTGTCCAATGGGTCCTTGGTCATCAGCTGCAGGAGAGAAAAGGTTACGGATGTTCAGGAGGCGGCTGACAGATGGGCCAGCACAGAGCCAGGCGGCGGCTCCATGGTGCTGGTTTGCACTGGGGGTGTGTGTGAGAGAGAGCAAGGGGGTGCGGGTCGGGAGTGTGGAGCACCAAAGGCATCAGTCTCATTCCCATGAGCGCCAGCCCCAGAGAGCCTCCCCCCCCCACCCCGCCGGCCCCCGCGGACCCCACGTGCCCCCCCCCCCCCCCCCCCCCCCCCAAAACCCAGCCGGCCCCAGCTCACCTCCTGTATGGCCGCCATAACCACGTGCTGGACAGACTCCTCCAAGGTCATGATCTGCTGGATGTGCTCTGGGATGGAGGGAGGGCAGCCGCTGAGTCCCTGCCCCTCTTCCACCTGCCCCCCCTTCAGCATGAACCCCCCTCCCCCCGCACAGCATGGGGGCCAACCCCCATCCCGGGGGTGCGGATGCCAGCCCCCCACCCATGCAGCATGGGCACCCAACCCACACGGCACAGACGCCCATATCAGAGCCCTCTGTGCCAGGCGCCGTGGGGCTGAGGGCAGGAGGCACAGAGCAGTAGCCCCCAGGGTAATTCCACAGAGGGATCCCTGTGCTGCGGGGTGGGGAGGAAGGATTTTGGGGGGGGGGAGAAGGGGAGGAGGAGCTGGGATTCGATCCCCTCCCCTGCACTAGCCACGCTTTTTGGGGACCCCAGAATGCCACCTTCCAAAAATCACATGCAACACAGCACATGGAGAGACACACCCCCCCCGGGCAGGGAGTAACCACCTGCCTCTCCCCCACACCGAGCCGAGCCAAGCCCCCCCCGCCCCCCAGTCTCACACCTTGCTTCTTCTCACAGCTGATGGCACACCCCAGCACCAGCTGCAGCAGCTTGCCCAGCTCCGAGGTGTCCGAGAACTCCCCGATCAGGTTGACGTCGGGCAGGTGGCGCTCTGAGATCTGGTGACCCAGGACCTGGGGGAGAGATGGAGGGTTCTGGGGAGGCAGGGGGGGCCCAGAGACACTCCCTGCCCCCTACACAGACACCCCCTGCCCCTCCTCCCTACCTGCTCGAGCTGGCGCCCAAGGGGGTCAGGGCACAGACCCACCGGACTGTGGCTTCCAGGCTGACCTACCTGAGCCCCCCCGGGCCAGGCCTATTGGGGTAACATCCAGGGAGAGTGAAGGCACCATCCAGGGGTCGTTGGAACGGGGCCGTCTCCCCCCCACCTCCTCAGAGAGGGCAGTGTGGTCTAGTGCACAGGGCATGGGCTAGGAATCAGGACACCTGGGTTCTAGTCCTGGCTCTGCCATGGACCTTGGGCAAGTCGCTGTCCCTGTGTGCCTCAGTTTCCCCTCCCGTCCTGTGGGACTCTAGCCCATGAGCTCTGCAGGGCAGGGGGCTGATCGCAGCTGGGGCCCTCTAGGTGCTACCGTAGGACACCTAATAGCCGCCACCCCCCTTCCCTCTCCGGAGAGGGGGACACTCACATCTTGGCAGTACTCCAGCACGCTCTGCAGGATCTTTTTCAGGTTGCTCACCTGGAAGAGAGCGTTGCAGGGTTCTATTGCCGCACGCACCGGATCCAGGCAGGACCCCCCCACCCCCATCCCCCGGCTGGGCTGACGCCGATCTCACCGGGGGCAGCGCTGAGAACCCACCACCCTGCGCAGGCGGCTCCCAGAGCACACTGGCGCTCGGCCTGGGGAGGGCACCACGGCTGGCTCGTAAGCAGGGTGGGGGGCAGCCAAGCCCCCAAAGAGGATGGGACCAGCCAGCTGGGAAGTTGCAGAGTGGGGAGGGGCTTCAGCTCCCCCACCCCATGGCAACTTCCTGCCCCCCAGATCCTACAGTCCTGGGGGAATGCGAACAGACTGGGACTGTCCACACCCAGCCCTACCTGAGAGGACGCCAGGGCCTTCGCAATTGGGTGTGTGGGGGGGTGAAGAGATGGTTTAAAACTCCCCCCCCCTCCCCATTTTAAGGGAGCCGGTTACCTTGAGCCTCCAGTTGTCGCTGGTGTCATCTTTGATCCGCAGCAGCCAGGCCTCGTTGAACCAAGAGGAGTCTCTGAAAGGGAGGAAGGGGCAGGGCAGGGCGGAATTGGGGGGGGGGGGGGGGAGGGGGGGGGGGGGAATTCCTGGCCCGACTGGAGCAGCTGCCACCTCAGGGCAGGATCCAGTTTCCCTGCTGGCCGCCCACGCCCAGGGCGGGGATCTGGAATCTTGCTGGGACAAGGGGCAGGAGGTGGGGGCGGACGTGGGTACAGGCTTCCCATCAGCTCCACTGTCCTCCCTACAGGCCCCTTGCTCCGAAATCCTCGCCCCCTCCCTCCCCCCTGCCCCGGGAGCCCAAAGCACCAGAGAGCCAAGCCCAGTCGCTTCTGAGGCTGGTCAGAGAGGGATGAGCCCCAGTCAAGCACCCCCCCACACCCACTCTAGCTTTAGACGCCTCCCGTCTCTGGGGGCTGCAAGCCGGTACTTACATCCTGTGCAGGACCTGGGCAATGGGGACCCCGCTGGTCAGATCCTGGTAGGTATGGCACGGAGACGGGACGCCGAAGGTCTGCAACTGGGGAGGGGGACACAGAGGCGGCTCAGTGAGATTTGGGGGGACAGGAAAAGCCGCCCAGAGACCCAGCAGGGGTAACCCCGCACGCCAGGCGAGCGGCCAGCACAGAGGATCGAACCTGGGACCTCTGGATTCATACTGCCAGAGCCAGCTTGTCACCATCCCTCCCTCCCACCGGGGAACACTCCAGAGCAGGGGCAGTCTATGGGGCTGACAGTTCGGGACGTCCCAACCCCAGCAGAAGCTGGAGGGAGACACAAGGAACTCCCCCACCCCCAGGGCAGCCAGCCAGCACCCCAGCCCTCGGGCAGGTTCAGAGCCAGTGCCCCCTAGAGCGGAAAGGCCCCATAGCCCGGCTCAGGTGTCACCCAGAGACGAATCCAGATCCTAGTCGCTCACCCTCCCCGCGGGCCGGTCGTGCCCACATCCTACCCCCCAGAACCGGCCTTCCCGGCCGCAGAGGCACAGACCCACCCTCTCCGGCACACTGCACAAGACAGGCAAGGAGGATCCCAGAGTTACAGCCTCCCCCAGATCACGCTGGGCCAAGGGATGGGACCAGCCACCCTCCGCCACTAACCCAGGCGCTGTAATCCTCCCCTCCATCCGCCCCCTGCCCCCCAGAAAGCCGGCACCCCAAACCAAGAAGGAACCAGCCGCTCCCCCAGCAGCCGAGTAGGATTTCCCATCTGGGCGGCGACAGGACGCTCAATCCAGCCAGCGCCTGCCTCCCTCTGCATGTGGCAGGTTCCCCCTTAAACCTACCCCCAACCCCCTAGAGAGACCCCACTCCAGCCTGGGACCCGGCTTCAGTTTCTAGCCACCTGTTCCAGATGCTTCCCTGAGACCTCCTCCCGCTTTGGGGTGGGGCTGGAGGGATCTAACTTCCAGTGTCCCAGTCCCCCCCCCCCCCCCCCCCCCCCCCCCCCCCCCCCAGGCAGGAGCTCCCAGCCAGCCCCACAGCTGAGCCCGCTGGCTGAGTCACCGCACTCAGCTGCCAAGCAGGGGCCCAGAGGGCAGATCGGGCTACAAAGCCACAGGGCAAACGGGGGCAGGGCCCCTTCATTCCCCGCCACTTCGGAAAGGGGTAGAAAACACCCCCTCCCCGGCTGGCTGGCTACAGACTTAACCAGGCAGCATCGGGGTTCCTGTGATCTCCAGGGGGCCAGACTAGATAATCTAACAGTCCTTTGCAGGCTCCCCCTCGCCCCTGCCCCCACACCCCAGCCCATCCCCAGAGGACCCCCCCACTCCCACTCCTCCAGCCCAGGGGCAGTTATAGGTCTCTGGTGCCCCCACGGCCTCACAACGGTGGCCTATGCAGCTCCCGCCCCCATGAACTTCAGCCACGCTGGGGGGTTCTCAGCGTTGCTTTCCTGTCTCACCTGGAGACAGGCTGAGACCCAGCAACTCGTTTCATAGAGGGGCCACTGAGCGGTCATCGGCTGGAGTGATTTTCTGTCGTCTCCCCACCCCCAACAGTTCAGAATCAATGCCCCAGAGGGGGACGGCCCCGTGTCCCATTCCGGACCCCCTGAGCCAGCCAGCCCCCTTGCCCTGGGGCTGGATCAGAGCCTAGAGGGCACAGGCCCCCCCCCCCCCCCCCCCCCCCGAGCCATACCCCATTCCCCAACCCAGCACTATAGCCAGACTCCCCCCCAGCCCCAGGCATATTAGCTGCCCTGCTACTGCGGCGCGGTCATTAGTTAACGGGGTTATTACGGCGGTCGAGATCAGGGTGTGATGTGCACAGCTCCCAGCACACCGCCAGGAGCAGACCCCCCCCCCCCCCCGCGCCAAGGAGCTAACCATCGACAGGACGTTTCTGCAGCGGTTTATGATCGAGGTGCAGGGCAGTGACTGGCTCGCCCAGGGAGTGCTACCGGGGAGGGCCGTTAAAAGGCTGCTTCAAGGGCAGAGCCGGAGGCACTGGTGCTGTGTAACTGCCCGGGACGGTACCGGGGGGTGGGAAGGGTCTGGCTGGAGCCGCCCCAGCTCAGGGGAGGACCCGGTAAGACGACCGAACTGGCAGGTGGAACGTGTGAACTCGGCACAGGTCTGCAGGAGGGCTGCAGCCCAGGCCCCGTGGCACGCCCTGAAGGAAGCGTGGGACCCCTTGGGGGCCTGGCCCACTGTCAGGGGTGCGCCAAGGGACCGTTTAAAAGTACTGCCCTGACCCCTGGATCCGTGACTCCAAGGTGGGGGAGAAGCGCAGAACACACAAGCCCCAGCGGCAGAGTCCCCGTGGCCGGATCTCCCAGCACCCCAGCAGGTCTGGCCGGGTTTTCCCAAAACATAGGACTTGACCGGGGCAGCTTTGATCTCCCAGCTCCATAATCCTCCCTGGCAGGGCTGGGCAGAGACACGGGAACGGCGTCATCATGGTCAGGCTGGGCCGCCTTGTACCAGAGAGAAATGGGGGTGGGGGACAAGTCACCCTGCTTGTCGTGCCACCAGAGGTATTAGCCAGGGCACCGCTGCGGGGGAGAAGCTCACAGCGCCAGAGTCCATGGCTTCCTGCAGACCTGTGCTGAGTTCCCCGTTCCGCCCGCTGTGGGGTGGGACGGGAGGGATCAGTTGTTGGGGCCTTGGGCTGTTTTCAGCCAGACCTCTCAGCCTGTTCACCCCACCCCACCCCATAACCCCTCCCCTCCCGGATCTGCCCCAACAGAGCTTCCTAGCCCGCTGCGCTCCCTGGACGAGCCAGTTGCTGCCCTGCGCTCCAGAAAACGCCCCGGGGGGGTGAGCCTGAGTCACACGGTGGGGGGCAGTCCCTGCTTGGGTCAGTGCTCCCTTCGCAGCTCCTGCTCCAGTGAGGTGCACACGAGGCTGTGAACACCAGCAGGCAGTGCCCCAGGGTGCTGGGGGGAGAGCGGCATGGGGGGAAACTGATGGGTCTGGAGCACTGTAACGGGGCCTGATGTAACACAGCCGCTCGGGTTGTGGGCGTGGTACAGTAGGGCTTGAAGGGAGGAATGGGATGTGTGGGTCTGGAGGGATTGGGGGGAGGGGTGTTGAGCATACAGACTCCCCCCTCACCCTACACGGGGGGGGGCACCCCACAGGACTGGAACTTGGCTGTGACACTCAGAGGGGCAGGGTGGATGGGGGGGGGAACAGGAGTATAACCTGTGCACAAGAGGGGGCCTGCGCAGGGGGGCATTGCCCATAGCAGAGAGCAGGGGGCTGGAGGAGACCCAGCCAGTACAGACCCACAGCACCCAGGGCAGGGGAAAAGGGGGGAATGGGGGGTGCAACTGCCCAGGGTTAGCCCCCCCCCGACTGATGGAAAGGACACAGCCATAAACAGGGGCAGCCCCCCATTCCCAGCTCCTACCCCCCCACAGCCCAGTCGCCTCACCCACCCACCCCCCACAGCCTGGGGGCAACACCCTCCTCCCCCCCCCACCCAGGGGTCCCCCCACAGCCTGGG
>NW_020665184.1:1261144-1261593 GCF_002925995.2 Terrapene triunguis | reverse complement strand
GGAGGGAGGGAAGCCAAGAGCCCTCAGGGGGTTCACCCCCCCCCCCCCAGGAAAGAATCCCAGGCCCTGCAACCGTCTCCTCCGCTAGAGCAGGCTGACCCTGATGTTCTAGGAGACCGGGATTTGCCTCCCCAGAGCTGGCCGCACACCAGGGAGCTAGTGAGATGCAGCCGACAGCACCACCTAGTGGTGTGAGGTGCTACAGCACCCACCAGGACAGACTGCACACCTGGGCTCCATCCGAGGTTAAACTGATCCATAGGGCGTCAGCACCAGGGCTTGGATGGGCCCCGCTCAGGAGCTGGATGGGACCCTCCGCCCCCCAGCAGGGTCACCCAGCCTCTTCCCCCCCCCCCCCCCAATTAAGGATCAGACACAAGCCGGCTCCTTTTCAAACAAACCCTTTTACTTTAGTCACAAGCTTCTTCTTGGATTCCCCCCCCCCCCCC
>NW_020665184.1:1253721-1261134 GCF_002925995.2 Terrapene triunguis | reverse complement strand
GGGGGGGGTGTCTCTCTAACCCTTAGAGAGTGCAGCCAGCTTGAAAAAGCTGGGTTGAGAGCCCCCCCAGGGAACAAACTCAGACCTGCTGCCCCACCCCCCAGCTGTGGGGCACCCACCCCATCTAGATACACTGCTGCAGCTGGGCCCTGCATTCCCCTAACCGGGCCTTGGCCTTCACCCCGAGAGCTCCCCCCAGCACAGGCTGGGCCCAGCCTCACCTTCCCCGTGCGTGTCCGTGTACTGGAATGCCTGCACCAGACGCAGCACCTCCTCCACCGAGCGCCCCACCGGCAGGTCGTTGACCGTGATCTGCCGCAGGACACCCTTGTCATCAATGATAAACAGGCCCCTGAGGGGGAGAAGGGAGAGGGATCATACCCCAATGGAAGCAAAGGATGGGGGTGCACAAGCCCCCCCCCCCAGATAACATCCCAGATCTGTCACGGTGGGGATCCAATGGGATCTGGGAGCCTGCAGCCTCCCCCCAATGGATGTGGAGCACCCCCACCTGCATGGTCAGTACTAAGCAACAGCCCCCCAGGGAGCAGGGACCCCATCCCACCAAATCTCTGGGTGCACGTCAGCGCCAGAGACGGGAGATCCCTAGCCTTAGTCAGAGCAAGACTGGCTCTAGGGTGGCGATACCCGAGTGACCCACCCAGCCTGGCATCCCATAGGGCTCCTTCCATCTCTCCCCGACCCCCCATATACCCACCCTGGTGTTCACTGTTCCCACACACTCCCCCGGCTCCCCGATCAGCATCCCGCTCGCCAGACACACCCACCCTTCGCCGGCCGTGGGGCATCCTTCGACATTAGCTGGCGCTGCTGTGACGTTGGGGAGCAGAGCTCCAGTGGGGCCCCAAAACTGCCACAGGGAGACCAGAGCGGGGCCTCAGCACAAGTGACCTCCGTGCTGCCCCCCCACCCTATCCAGAGCAGCCCCAGAAACTCAGCCACAAGGGCTGTCAGTCACCCCCACGCACCTGTAGGTGATTCCCTCATCCTCCTTCAGCACCCCGTAGTCGGTGGCCATGCTGCGGGTGAGATCCGACAGCAGAGGGATGTTTATGGTGCCCAGACCCCCCTCTTTCCGTGGGGTGTCGACCCTGCCAGGAGACAAGGGGGTTAGTCCCATGCTGTGGTACACCCCCAATCCCAGCCACAGGGACCCCCAAATCTAGATCTGCCCCCAGCACTGGCTCCCCAGCAGAGGCGACCCCAGGGAATGAGGCCACCTGGCCCCAGTGCGTCGGCCACCATCTCCCGCTTGGGTCACAGCCCAGCCTGCAGCAGGTCAGTGGGCTCCGGCACCACCCGACCCTTTGCCAGCCACAGGCCAGACGTCTCCTGGCTTGCAGCATCGGGGGCTGGGGGGGGCGCAGCTGGTCCTGCCAGACTCCCCCAGAGCCACTGGTGATGGGGCATCTCCCCTCCCTCCCACCCCCAACTACCAAAAGACAGACATCCAGGTTAGACACAATCAAAGGAGCGGAGACAGCGCTCAGACTGGGGGGGGGGGGGGGCAAGCTGATAAGCCCCCTTTTGCCCCATGCTGGGGGGGGAGGGGGAAGAAGATACATGCCAGATTAGGCAGCCACTCCCCACCCCCTGTTACAGGCCCGTCTCTGGCTGGCCCCGGTCCCCAGTGGCTAGGGGTGATAAGGCTGCTCTCACAGAGGGTGCCCCAGATAAAGCCAGTAGGAGCCCACTCCGCCCCGCCGGCTGGTAACGGCTGCTGGATTCTAGCCCAGTGTCTCCCACACAGCAAGGAGGGATGGACGGACCCCACCCCGGCCCCCCATCTAACCAGGGAGCAAGGGGCTTTTTGATAGCTTGTGAGGCATTTGAACTGGTCTGTGGGGTGGTTTCAACCCCTGGCACCCAAGGGTGCTGACCCCTCTGGCCCTTCCCCATCCCTAGGGGCCCGGTACCAGCTCCAGACGGGTTAAGGGACTGGACAGGCAGTCCCCCCCCGCCCCAGCCAGTGGTGCCAGGCCCGTTGTGCAGGGCTGGCAAGGTCCTGACCTCACACCCATCGTGAATGGAGAGGGGTGTCTAGGGGGCATTTCGGTCACCGGCCTGGGACACTTCGGAAGGAGACAGAGACCCACAGCATGTGACAGGTGGAAACCATGTTTCCTGCTGCATTAGTCTGGGTCACAATCATAGCCAGCCCCTCCCAGAGGGGAAGACCCCCACCCCATCATGTCCCCTCCCCCCCCCCCCCCCCCCCCCCAGCCAGCTACTCCCCACCATCCCCCTAGGGCCAGATCAGAGATGGGCCCCCCTGACCCGGCCAGTCCCCCAGCCTGGGGCTGGCACCCCCTAGAGGGCAGGGAGACCTCGCCCATGTTCCCCCCACGCACCAGGCCAGGTGGGTGAAGTGCGAGTCCACGGAGGCCCCCAGGACCTCACAGCGCAGCTTGCGGAAATCCTCGGCGCACTCGCTGAAGGCGATGATCTCGGTGGGGCAGACGAAGGTGAAGTCCAGCGGGTAGAAGAACAGCACCACGTACTTGCCTGGGGGGGGGCGGAGGGATAACAGGTCAGCGGGGGCGCTGTGATGGGAGGGGGTGTCAGGCGCTGGAGCCATTGGCAGAGACCCTGTGTTTCCCCCCCCTCCCCCCAATTGCATCCCTGGAGGCGTTTGCAAGCCAGCTGATCTGGTTACAGGGTCTCCCCCAGGAGGTGCTGGGATTGGTCCCCCTCAAGCCCAGGCTCAGCCAATCACAAGCCAGCTGATTGGATTATACACAGGGTCCCCCTCCCCAATTTATCTCTTAAAGAGACAGCACTGCACACTTGCCTGCCCAGAGGCAGGTTGTAAAAACTGCAAGGACCCCCCTCCCCACAGGACTTTAATTCTGCCCCACAGGGGACCCCACCCCTCCCTTTAGGGCAGGGGTGGGCAAACTTTTTGGCCCGAGGGCCACATCTGTGTATGGAAATTGTAGGGCGGGCCACGAATGCTGACAAAATTGGGGATTGGGGCCAGAAACGAGGCGTTCAGGGTGTGGGAGGGGGCTCCAGACTGGGGCAGGGGGGGTGAGGGCTCCAGCTGGGGGTGCATGCTGTGGGGCTGGGGATGAGGGGTTGGGGTGCAGGATGGTGCCCTGGGCTGGGACCAGAGGACGGGGGGAAAAATCAGGGCTAGGGCAGGAGGTTGGGGTGCAGGAGGGGGTCGGGGTGCAGGATCCGGGTGGCACTTACCTCAAGCAGCTCCCAGAAGCTGCGGCGTGCTGCCTGGTCCACAGGAGCCGCCTCTGCAGCTCCCATTGGCTGCAGTTCCTGGCCAATAGGTGCTGCAGAGCCGGCGCTTGGGGCAGGGGCAGCATACAGACCCCCCGGCTGCCCCTACGCGTAGGAGCCGGAGGGGGGACATGCCACTGCTCCTGGGAGTCACACGGTGCCACAGCATGCGCGGAGCCACAGCATGCGCGGAGCAGGGCAAGCCCCGGACCCCGCTCCCTGGCGGGAGCTCGAGGGCCAGATGAAAACGTCTGAAGGGCCAGATGTGGCCCCCGGGCTGTAGTTTGCTTGCCCCTGGTCTAGAGGCTGTGACCCCGTTCCCCATCGCCATGCAGGCAGACAGAGATTCTGGCAGGATCCCCTGTAGAGTGCCCCAGTATTCATGGATGCAGAATGTCCTGCTAATCCTGTACCAGCAGGGGGCGCTGCAAGGAGCAAGGCAGGAGCGCAGGCTGTGGGGGGAGCTCCCCGCAGCTCCACTCCCAGTGCCTTGTGTCAGGGGAGCAGCTTCCCCCCCCCCCCCGCCCCCGTTAGCAGGGACTCAGGGCAGAGCCTTCAGGTGGTTTCTCTCACCTCTGTAGTCAGAGAGTTTGATCTCTTTGAAGGCTCCGTCCACCACGGCCGTGGCGTGGAAGCTGGGGGCTGGCTTGCCAATGTGAGCCTTACCAGAAGCCATGTCCTGCAAGAGAAGCCGGGGCTCAGGACGGGTGGCACTGGTCAGTGGGCCTGGCCAGCAACTGTGGAGATTCTCCCATTCTCTGCAGCAACGGGGGTAGCTTGGAGATGGATCGGAGGGGCCCAGACTTCCAGGAGGTCTCACAGCACCAGCGCCTGGATTTCTGAGCCGATACCAGCTCCCAGACCAGTCCCAATATCATCTCCCTCCCATCTCCGATCTGGGTGATCAGACAATCCCAGCGCCGAGCCCCCAGTCACACGAGAGTCACTCGCATCCCACTAGCTGTTCTGGGTTGGCACTGAGAATGGTAGACCCAGTGGGCATCCCCCCCACCCCAGCACAGGTACAACCCAGGGACTGCCGAGCTAATGCAGGGTAGAGATCTTTTGGGGGAAGGCAGAAGGATGGTGTATCTCCTCCCCAGGTGCAGACAGGTACAGCTGTGCCAGTGTGAACCCACCCAGCCCACCCCCATCACAATTAACCAGCTCACCCCTCTTAGCCTCCTGTATGTGAGCAGCACTTTATACATACAAAGCACTTTTCATCCCCAAAATCGTGCAAATCAACGACACTAATTGGTGATTTAGCAAACCGGGTCAGTGCAAACCTAGGGATAGAGAAGCCAGGAGTTTTGACTCCCAGCACTCCACACTGACAGCATTGAAAGTGACAGCCCTGCTCTCAGTCCATTCTATTGAGCGGACAGAGAAAAGGACCCCGCCAAGCTCCCATTATTTTAAACAGGACCTTGTTAATTTCAGCTCAGAGACCTGGAAATGGAGGGCTTCGCTGCGGGATGAGGCCGGCGAAGCCAGTGGGGAAGAGATACGGGCTGGCAAGCATTTTACTGGGTTTTCCTTCTGTGGCCGTACAGCACCAAGCCCAGGAGGGCCCTGCTCACTACCATGACAGAACAGACCCCGCAAGCAAGAGCGCAGAGCCATCGTAGGACACACAGCTCTGCTTGGGGGTCTTTTCGGACAAGAGCCGCCCTACTCGGCATGGGCAGAACTCCCCCAAAGGACTCCAAGCAATCGGGAGTGTTGCCCTAGTGTCACTGGGGGAAAGCGCTTTCTCCCTGCAGGGTTAGCCTCCAGCCCAGAGGCAGCTGCACTCCAAGGCAGTTTGCACCGCACCCAGGATTCGTCATCATGGTGCAAGCTAAGTGTCGGCACAAGAGTCTTTAGAGCTGAAAGCAGGTTATGGTCTAAGGACCTGGGTTCTGTCCCCGGCCGGCCCGGTGAGTCACCTTCGGCGAGTCACTTTCAGCTTCATGCCTCAGTTCCAGCTCCGGCCCTTTGTCCTGTAAGCACCTCAGGGCAGGGACCACTTCCCACAGGTGTCCCTGGAGCACCTGACACTGCAGGGTCTCTGCTACCAGCACAGAGATCGTCAACTCCGCTCAGCTGTTATGAGGCCACCTTGGCAGGAGCGGGGCCACCTCCCAGCAAAGGGGCATGTAAAGATGTTATGCCTCCAGCTGCAATGTTTACTAGCCACCTGAAGCCGCTCGGTTCCCTGCCCCCTTAGAAGTTGCACTAAACCGGCTTCGCCGAACGGTACAGCAGCAGGACATGGAGGAAACTCACTGGACAAAACCCAAGTGCGAATTAAGACCCACAAGCCAAATCGCCTCTACGCTACTGTCTGGAAAGTCCTGAACAGCACAAAGCGAAGGTGAAATGCTCCCAGCGCAGGAAGGCAGCGGTTCACAGCAGGGAATTAGACAGCAGCCTAGAATTCACCTTGCCAGGGCCCCACTCACGGATCAGCCTCTCTTCCAGCCCCACAACTGTTTCCAGGGGTGCAAGATGGAAATACTCCCCCCCATAACAGTTTCTTCCCTATCCAGCCACGTGAGAAAGTTACCCCCCCCCCCCCCCAGGGGTCAACGTTAACCCACTAGCCCCACCCAGGAAAACCCTGATGCACCATTACAGTGGTTGGCCCCTGCTGGAAGAAGTCAGGGGCTGGCATGTAAGTCAAGGCAAGAGAGAGCCCAGGACGGTTCAGGATCCACGCCCCCCCCCCCCCCCCCCCCCCCCACCCCCCAAGGACGAGGCCGCCCCCCCCAACCGCCCACCGAAGCGGGGAGGCGGCGGCCCCCCCCAGGGCCCCCCAAAAATAGCAGCAACTTTGAAAGCAAAAATAGGTGCAAAGACCCGGGGGAGGACAAAAGGCCCCTTTAGCATCGCCAGGCCCTGGCATGAAACCATCCCCTGCGCGGCTCCTCCTGCAGGGTTTGCAGGGTTTGCAAGACAGCAAGCAGCCCCTGGAGGGGGAGAAGCCATGTAACCTCCCCCCAGGTCTGCTTCAGAGCAGTCACTGTGCAAGAGAGAGGCGCCAGGCCCGGGGGTTAGAAATGCCCCCAGCCCCCAACGCAAACCCGGCCTTGCAAGGCACAGCCAGGCGCACGCAACACAAAAGCACCCACCTTGTCGCTGCTGCTGCGTGCACCCACCACAAAACCAGCCTCTCGCTCCGCAGCGCGTGCACAGCTCGCCTGCAGCCGGGTCTTATAGCCACCCCCCTCTCCCCCTCCACGCCCCCCTCCGGGCTGGGCTGGTCCATTTGGAGCAGAGAGAGGGGGGAGGTGAAGACTAGATAAAGCTAGGGGTGTGGGGCGGGGATTAGACCTCCAAGGGGACTCCCCGCATTGCACGTGGAGGGCGAGGTTCTGGGGGGCCCCCAGCATTGCACGGGGGGGCAGGGCTACGGGCCCCCCCAGCATTGCACAGAGGGGGGCGGGGTTATGGGCTCTCCCTGCATTGCACAGAGGGGGGACCGTCAGGGCCATGTATGGGACCCCCTGCGTTGCAGACGGGGGCGGGGCTATGCCCCCCCCCCCAGCATTGCACAGAGGGGGGTGGGGCCAGCAGTCCCGTGCTCCCCGCTGCAGTGCAGGCGAGGAGGGGTTGCAATGCTGCCCAGCAGGAACCCCACAGCCCATGAGGGGGAGGCTCCCTAGGGGACTTGGGCCAAGCTCTGGTCTGAGCTGGGTGACTCTGCGGAGTCCGTTGATGTTTTATTCCCTTGCCTGCCGCGGCGGGGAGTTTCACCCCAGCCCCATGTGCCTCAGTTTCCCCACTGGTGCAATGATCCCGAGCCTCTGAGGCTTCCAGAGGGTCGGCGGAGCTGGGGAATTAGGGCATAGCTATTAGGACTGTTCCTTAGGGTTTGTTTATGGCTTTATGAATGGCCTTGTGAATGGCACTGGATTTTACCCATGTACATGCCCCCCCCAGAGCGCACAGCACCCCCAGCAAACGCCCCCCACCCCCCCCCCCCACCCCCCCCCCCCCCGCTTCACTCCTAAATGCTACCCCGTGCCACGCACAACCACAGGTGGGGGATGTGGGAATGGGAGGGACGTGGATGGGGCCTTTCCCCTCCAAGGGACATGGGCTGCGATCCAATCCCAGGAACTTCAGAGCCTGGTCCTTAGAGGTTTCTAATAGGATCTGTGGAACTCGCGG
>NW_020665184.1:1244341-1253711 GCF_002925995.2 Terrapene triunguis | reverse complement strand
ACTCGACCCCACTCCCCTCCCAGAGCTGGGATAGAACCCAGGAGTCCTGACCTCTGACCTCAGAGCTCAAGCGCGGGGCTTCCCCTCCCCTAGAACTACAACTCCCAGGCGTCTGTGCGAGGCCGGCCCCGCCCCTGGGGCCTCGCGCCCGCCCGCCCGCGCGCGGAACATGGAGCTGGCGGAGTTCGAGCGGGATAACGCGGGCAGCTGCCGCCTGGGCTCCCCCGTGCCCGAGCTGTGCAGGGCCGGGCCCTGCTGCCTGGGCATCGATGAGGCCGGCAGGGGGCCCGTGCTGGGTACGGGGCGGGGCCCAGCATTGCACGGGGGGCAGGGTGGGGGACCCCCCAGCATTGCACGGGGGAACCCCTACATTGTATGGGGGGAGTGGCCGGGGAGAGCCCCCATCATTGCATAGAGCAGGGACCCCCCAGCATTGCACGGGGGGAGGGGCCGGGGAAACCCCCAGCATTGCACGGGGGGCTGGGCAAGGGGACCCCCCAGCATTGCACGGGGGGAGGGGCCGGGGAAACCCCCAGCATTGCACGGGGGAACCCCCACATTGTATGGGGGGAGGGGCCGGGGAGAGCCCCCATCATTGCATAGAGCAGGGACCCCCCAGCGTTGCATAGGGGTGGGGATAGGGGGCCCCCATACTGAGCGATAGGGGAGGGGCCCTCCCTATCTGTGCTCCTGAAGGGGGAGCCCCCGGTCCAGTGAGGAGGGGGTGATGGGTGGGGGAGCGCAAGGCATCTCACAGGATTTCCCCCCACACCATTCCCTGCCGGGGAGGTGGGTCCACCCGCCCTGGGAGAGAAGAGCTTGGAGCCCCATAGCTGGCAGGGGGGTTAGACGAGCCCGGCCCAGTTACCCCTCTCCCCATAGCGCGGTCAGGGCTGATTCCTCCTCCCCCAGTGCTGTGGGAGTTGCGGAGGAGGAAGCTCTTGCACCGGCTGGATCGGGTTCGGCTGCCCCCCCATCCGTGCCCCTGCCCCCCCCCAATCTGTGCCTCTGTTTCCCCTCCCAGGTCCCATGGTCTATGGTGTTTGCTACTGCCCATTGGCCAAGCAGGAGGAGCTGGGAGCTCTGAAGATGGCGGGTAAGGACAAGGGCATCGGGGGTGGGGGGGGGGGGGCTCAACGTTCCTCCCGGCCTCCCGGGGCCCCCCCGTGGGGGCGGGGCCCCGAGAACACCGACAGAGGGGGGGGGGGGGGGGGTCTGGAGCAGGGCCGGCTCCAGGCACCGGCCCACCAAGCATGTGCTTGGGGCGGTGCCTGGAGGGGGGCGGCGGGGCGCTCCGGCCCGAGAGCGGGGCCGCGACTGGGCTCGCCGCCCTCCCCGCAGCGCTCCGGCCGCCGGGGAGAGCGGGGCCGTGGTGGGCTCGCCGCCCTCCCCCCGGCGCTCCAGCCGGTCAGGGATTGCAGGCCCAGGCTCGGCGCCCTCCCCTGCCGCAATGGGGGCTGCGGAGGGGGTGGCTGGTGGCTTTTTTGCCTAGGGCGGCAAAAAAGCCAGAGCCGGCCCTGGTCTGGAGAGCTGAGGCTGGGGGGATGGGGCTGCAATGGGATGGAGAGGAGGCAGGGGGGATATGGATCTGAGTGGGGGGAGGAGAGCGGGGGCAGGGGATGGGGACAGCAGGGGGGGTAAGGGCCCCATAGAGGGAATGTTGGATCATGAGGGTGTTCCCCCCTCCCCAGATCTCGCGGAAGCCGACCCTAGTGTCCCCCCTTCCTCCCCCCCTCAGACTCGAAGACGCTGACAGAGGCCGAGCGGGAGCAGCTGTTTGGGACGCTGGACGGGGCCAGGGACTTTGTGGGCTGGGCCCTGCACATCCTCTCGCCCAACCTCATCAGCACCAGCATGCAGCAGCGGTGAGAGCCCCGGGTCACCGGCGCCCCCTAGTGGGGACAGGCCCCGTGTCCCATTTCCTCCCTGAGCCAGCCAGGCCCTCCGCCTGGGGCCAAATCAGCCAGCGCCCCCCAAAGGGAAAAGGCCCCGTGTCCCCCTTCCCCGCTCCTATTAACCCTAGGAGCCGGAGCCCTGGGTGGGTGAGGCAGTTGGAGAGTCTTGAGGGGGTTGTTCTGTGTCTGTGCAGCGCCTGGCGCAGTGAGGCCCGGGTCTCTGGCTGGTAAATACTAACCCCTCTCCTCTCCTGGCCAGGGCGAAATACAACCTCAACGCCCTGTCCCACGACACGGCCATCGGGCTGATACAGCACGTGCTGGACGCGGGAGTGCAGGTGGCAGAGGTGAGCCGGCCGCAGTCTTTCCCCCCCCGCCTCAGTTTCCCCATGGGGCAGATTTCTGTCCGCAGGGTGCCCCGATCACAGGCTTAGCCAGGGTTGGCAAAGGGGACCGCTGTGGGCATAGCGCTGACATGCACCCTTGCTCCCCCCACTTCCTGCCAGCCTCCCCGTGCCTCAGTTTCTCTATACGGCAACAGGGCAGCTGCTTCCCCACGTGGTGCCCTGATCCCAGCACAAGTTGTAGCGGGGGCGGGAGGGGACCTGACACCACCGCCCTCACATCTCTTGCGGGGTCCCCCCATGCCTGGCAGGTCTTCGTGGACACGGTGGGGCCGGCAGAGAAGTACCAGGAGAAGCTGAAGCGGCACTTTCCGGAGCTCGAGGTGACCGTGAGGCCGAAGGCTGATTCCCTCTTCCCCATCGTCAGCGCAGCCAGCATCTGTGCCAAGGTGAGGCTTTGGGGTCCCCCCTCTTCAGGGGGCCCGGTGGGGAGTGGGCTGGATCTTGCTGTGTGCTTAGGAGTCACCAGGCCCCCTGCCCTCCTTGGGGCACTGGACCTGGGCAGGTTTGCGGAATATGGAGACACCCAGCTCCACTTACCAGGGTGTTATTGGGATCTCCTGGGCGAATTAATGAGGGTGTTCCATTGGGCCTCCCTCAATCGGCGCCACACTGGGGGATTCATCCTCACTTCCTGTCCCAAATGCTGCATGGCCGTTCAACAGCCATTGCGCCCCTCCCCAGAGGCGGCTGCATCTCCGCGCCAGGCGACGGATCCCTGTAGAAACAGCTAGGGGGCGATGTTCCTAGCGGCGCTGCCCTGAGCTGACTCCTGTCTGTGTTGGCAGGTGGCGCGGGATCGTGCTGTGAAGAACTGGACGTTCCCGGAGGATCTGGGGGACGTGCGGATGGAGTATGGGTCTGGGTACCCCAATGGTAAATGACCCCCCTCCCTGCCCCCTGTGAAATCTCAGGGTCAGTGATAGGTCTGACCACAAGGTGGAGCTATTTGCTTATCTAGGAGCTGATGATAAACAGATGCTGCCCCATGGGCCCATCTAGCCCGGTATCCTGCCCCCTTCCTAGATTACACCAGCCCCGTCTCTCTCACCCGGCTCCTACTGGCCAGTTGTGTTCACTTTCGCTCACCAGAGGGCGCCTGTGACCTGGGATCTTATCCCGTCTTTCCCTGGATCCTTCCGTCCTGGCTCTTGCATTGCCTAGGGGTGGGGGCTGCGCTGCCAGGCTCCGAGCCCCCTCGGCCTTGGCCTGCCTTTAACCCCCTCGGCTGCATCGGGCTGGATTTCTGCTCTGCCTTCCGGAGACCGAGACGGAAGCTAAGGGACGTGCTGAGGTTGTGGGGGACGGCAGTGGTGGAAATGGGGGTAGAAGCCAGGAGTCCTGGCTTCCAGCCCCCCTGCTCTAATCACTAGACCCCCCCCTCCCAGAGCCAGGGATAGAACCCAGGAGTCCTGACTGGTTGGAAAGCTGTCAGGTACCCCGTTTGCAGTCAGGGACATGGGGTGGGGAGAGCGTCCGTGGCTGGTGCATTCCCCCCCCCCCCCAACTCCCCTCCCCCCCCCCGCTCCCCATCCCCCAGATCCCAAGACCAAGGAGTGGCTGGCGCAGTGCCTGGACCCTGTGTTCGGGTACCCCCAGTTCGTGCGTTTCAGCTGGAGCACGGCCCAGACCATCCTGGAGAGCAAGGCCGTGCCCGTGCGCTGGTAGGTGATTTGGAGGTGGGGGGGGGGACTGAGGGTACCAATCTGTTAGATCCCTACAGGGGGCCTGACCTCAGACTGACCCCTCCCCCCCATGGTTGGGTCCCTGCCCCCCACCTGACAGCGATGGGCTCTAACAAGCTCCCGGGCCCGCGGGCACCGTCCATAGCAGCTCAGAGGAGCTGGCTCCAATGCCAAGCGACGGCCCTGCCACCCCCGATTACGCCCCTGCTGCCCCCTGGGCCCTGCCAGCACTGACTCGCCATGGGGGGAAGGGCAGCACGGCATGCTGCTGTCGGGGGCCTTCCACCGCTGTCCCCCCTGGCATGCTTAGGGGTGCTGGGCGCAGCTCCCTTCCTGCTCTGGGGTCCCCTCACCACCCACCGGCTCGTCCTACATCCATGTGTGGGATGGGGAACCCCGGGGGCTGCACAGTTCAGTGCCTCCCATGCCTGGCGCCTCCCCTTCCCAGGCACGACCTTGGCAGCTGGGTGTGGATCCCTCCCGAGGAGAGAGAAGGCAGACGAGATGAGGGTTATGGACTCTGCACCCCCTCAGACTCCGCATAGAGGGGCCCTGCCCCATGCGGTTTCATTATCGTCCTGTGCAGGCTCACAGCCCCCACGCCCCACCCCAGAGGTGGCTGCATCTCAGCGCTGGGCAAGGGATCCCTGTATAAACAGCCCCTGCGCCCCACCCCAGAGGTGGTCACCTCTCGGCGCCAGGCAAGGGGTCCCTGTATACACAGGACCAGAGTAGACACCAACTGAGCCCAGCACCCCTGGCCGGCTCTGCCCATCTCATCCCATCCCTCCCCTCCCAGCCCGCCCTGGCACCTGCCTCCGCCCTGGCACCGTCTACGTGTGTGGGAGAGAGCTGAGCGTTAACGGGTGTGGCTGCCAGGGCCCCGTTCATTTCTTATTCCCTCCCCAGGGATGACAGTGAGGATGACCCCGCTCAGAAGGGCACCCGCTCCGTCCTGTCCTTCTTTGCCCGCAAAGAGTCTTCCAAACGCCAGCCCCACCGCTTCTTCCACGAGCGCAAGCTGGAGACAGTGACTGGGCTGTAGCGGGCACCAGGGGGGCGGAGGGCTGGCCCCTGCCCCCCCCCCCCGCCACCCCCCCGCCCCCCCCCCCCCCGCTAGCCCCATGGCCCCCTCAAGTCAGCCCAGCTTGACTTAGAGCCAGAACTTTTGACGCGCAGCGTCTGGGGTTGTGTTTAATGGTGATGCCAGCTGATCTGAGCCGCCCTCTCCAGGGGCCGGGAGGAGCCCAGCTGTAAAGGGGGCTTTTAGGAACCAGATGCCCCAGTCTCGCTGGCGCCTCCTTGCTGTGGATTCCCCTCCCCCCCAATTTTCCCCACTTTTGTTTTAGTTAATAAAACATTTTGAAAAGTCTCTGAGGTTTGTAACAGGTCCGTCCCCTGCCCCCCATGGCGTGTCCTGCTGTGTCCCTGAGCCCTGCAGCCACCTCTGGGGTGGGAGCTGATTATACAGGGACTCCTTGTCTGGGGCTGAGATGCAGCCACCTCTGGGGTGGGGCTGACTGGGGAAAAAGGGGAGGGGCCAAAACAAATCCCATGGACCAAATTTTAAAGGTTTTTATTGTAGTTTATTTCTTTCCACGGTATCATCTGCTTTTTGAACAGCGTTTTCCCCCTCGTCATCCCAAATGGGCACGTGACGGGCGGGGTGGCCCCGTGGGAACTGACGCTCGGAGCAAGGGGGTTGAATAGAGGGGCAGGTACACTTCAGAAGGTTGGGGGCTGCTTTGAGGGGTGCTGGCTTGAAACACTGGCACGATCTTCCCCCTACGCCTCTGATTCCCCTTCTCCCCCTGCCGGGGGGCAGATCCTTGCTTTGAGTCCCGGGGCTCTTGCAGTGTGGAATCAGTGTCCATTGTTTGCCCCGCCGATCTGTCTCCTGTGCTGCACGGCGCTCCCTACTGCCATGCTGGGGCCCGGAGGCCAGCCCAGACTGCTCGGGGAGAGACCCCCCGCCTTGCAGCCCAGCGTCCCCTGGTGGGCGTGCCATCGCCCTGCACAGCTCAATTCCTGCCCGCTAGATGCCGCTAAGACATGGCGGGTTCTGTCTACACTAGCTTGAGAGGGGTTGCAACCAGCTTTAGCGTGTGGGCTATATGCAAAGGCTGTTGCTTGGGCTGGGTTGAATTGACAGTGTTCCCGAGCCCGGCATTGGGGTCAGCAGTGACTCGTGGGGAGAGCGCCCCTGTTGCCCCGGTGGTGTCAGTGTGCTCTGTCCCCCCCTGCTGGCTGACCCTCGTAGGGCAGTTTCGGAGTCGGCCCAGCATGAAGCAAATGGACCTGGCTTATCATCAGCTCCTCGACCCCGTCGGTGGGGGGAAACAGGGCTGCGCGGGGTCAGCTGGCACAGCATCCTCCCCTGCCCCGAGCCTTTGGCCAGCAGCCACTCCGGGTCCTGGCCTGCAGGGCCTCCAGGTGGCTTAGCCGTTGTCTGCGCCAGAGAGCCTGCGCCTGGGGGTGGGGCTCTCGCGGGGGCAGTATTGGCTAGTGGTTAGAGCAGGGAGGCAAGATTCCTGGGTTCTGTCCCAGGCTGTGGGAACGGAGTGGGGGTCTGGTGTGCTGGGGTGGGGCTGTTGGGAGGCAGGACTCCTGGGTTCCATCCCCGGCTAGTCAGGTAAACTAGTGGTTAGAGCAGGGGGAGGATTTAGAGCCGAGCTACTACACTAAGCGTCTCTCAGGCATTGCCTCTCTGTGCCTCAGTTTCCCCCTCTGCAGTATAGCAAGAGGATGATACAGCTGCATCCCTGCAGGCCTATGTGACTGGGGCGGGAGGGGGGAGCTGGTTACGAGCAGGGACTCCCTCCCTGGGAAGCTGGATGCTAGGGGAGGGGGAAGCTAACACTCCTTTGAGCTGGGCCCTATGGCTGTGGGGGGAGGAGGGCTGTGTGGGTCCCCCCCCCGGTAGTTGGCTGGATGGGGTGCAGGAGGGGCCAGAGAAGCAGTCACGGTGTGCATGGGGGGGACGGACGATCACAGGGGTGGGGGGTTTGCATAGATTACAAGCGTTCCCCGGCCCCTGGGGCAAGCGGTGTGGGAGGGACTCTCCTAGGGAGCGGGGGAGCTGGCGGGAGGGGCCGGCGGGTTTAGAACCCACTCCCGCTCCCCTCCACGTCCTCCATGAAGACGGAGCGCTTGCGCAGGCCGCGCCGGAGGAGGCCGCTGGCCGGGCAGGGCCCCCGGGGGCTGCCGGCTTTGGTGGAGTCCGGCTCCTCCGAGCTGTCCCCGTCCTCGGGCAGCGGGTCGGCGTCGGAGCCTGTCAGGCTCAGGCACGGGCAGGGCTCCCGGGCGGCCACAAAGGAGTCACCCCAGATGTTCTCGCAGAGCTCCCTGCCGTCCCGGTACATCTGGGGGGCAGAGCGAGGGGAGAGGTTGGGGGTGAGATCTGGGGCCTTTCTCCTCTAGGGGGCGCTGGATCCTATCCAGCCCTGGGGCAGGGGGACCGGCTGGCTCAGGGGGTGGGGAATGGGACCCGGGGAGATGACTGGGATATGGGGAGGAGAAGTTGAATCTCAGACCAAACCCCTCTGCCAGTCTCGGAGCACAGAGAGGGAGGGAAGCTCACGCTCCATCTCCAGGTATGGGCTCTGGGCCAGAGGGGCACCCCTTGGTGGTGGGGGCCCTATGGCGATGGCTGGGCGGTGCCAGCTGCTGGCAGCTCCCCCCACCCCAGCCCCCTGACCTGCTGCCCAGGCTGTGGGCACATGGGGATTAGGTGCCCTCAAGAGTGGGGATCTCTATCCCCCTCAATTCACCCAGCCCCCTCTATCCATCCCGCCTAGGACAGCACCCTGTGGGTTTATCCCTCTGAGCCAGCCAGCCAGCCCCCCGCCCTGGGGCTGGATCGGAGCTGGCGCCCTCTGGAGGGGACAGGCCCCGTGTCCCATTCCACCCCCGAGTGCCATGAGTTGGACGGGTCTCAGCCCAGCTCTGAGGTGCCTGTACCACAGAATCCGCCTGTCCCTGTTGGTGCCAACCCAGGGGCCTGAGCAGGGCCGCTGAGCCGGAGCCTGAGTCCACCACTTCCCCCCCTCCCTGTAGGGAGGCCCCCCCTGGCCTCCCCCCTGGCAGGGCTGAGCCAACCCCCTCCCCCGGCAGCAGAGCCCCCTCACCTGGCTGTAGGGAACACAGTCCTGGCTGCAGTTGTTCCCCTGGGGACCCCACTGCCAGTCACTCACCCAGTTGCGGGCACAAGTCAGGTCATCCTTGCAGGCTTCATACCTGGGGGAGAGGTGAGAAGGGGGGACAGGCTGGGATGGAGACAGACTAGGGGGCTGTTCAGCTGGGGTGTTACAGGGCAAATCTCTCCCCATGTTGCCCCACATCAGACCCCTGGGTCCATCCAGCCCAGTAGCCCAGCTTTGCTGCTGCACTCCAGCTCCCTGCAGCAGGGAGTTCCACCAGTCCACCATGCTGCATTAAAGGGGCGGTTCCCCACAGGTGGGAGAGACCTTCAGACTGACCCATCCTGGAGCTTGTCGTGGGGACTGGATTCTCTTTTCCCCTTGGCCATTGCTGCCTGGAGTCACAGGTGAACTCGCACCCTCCCTAGGAATAGCCTGGCTCCCAGCACCCCCCCCCCACTCTAACCACTAGACCCTGCTTCCCTCCCAGAGCCAGGGATAGAACCCAGGAGTCCTGGCTCCCCCTCCCCCAACCACTGGACCCCACTCCCCTCCCAGAGCCAGGGGTAGAACCCAGGAGTCCTGGCTCCCAGCCCGCTGCTCTCACCCAGTCAGGAAGGTGCGGGAAGGCGCACTGACTTACCACGCCTCACAGAAGCTCAGGCAGAGGGGCACCTCCAGGACGGCTGTGGGGCGCTGGGGGTGGGGCCAGCGGGCGGCCCTGGGGGAGCAGCGGTAGAAGCATTCAACCCGCTGCAGGTAGTGCTCGCACCTGGGGGCAGAGAGCGGGGATTAGAGGGGGGAGCCCCACAGGCGGCCTCTGGGGCACAGTGGCTGCGCCTTGAGCCGTGCACTGGCAGGATGCTGCAGGGAGTGGGGCGGAGGCTTAGCAGGGGGCGCTATCCCCCAGCAGGCAGTGCTGGCCTCAATGCCCCAGGGTGACACTAGGGGGCGCTGTGGGGCGGGGCCTCAGCCGGCAGTGCTCCCTCTCAGTGCTGACCCCAGGGTGGCACTAGGGGGCGCTCTGCTGCTGGTGGCCCCATCTGTTTAGGTTGGGCTAGAACTTAGGTCTTTGCAACCCTTGGCTTCTAGGCTAGAATTTCAAATTGAGACTGTGACGACATCCACCAGCAGGGCACTGCTGCGGGGAAGCTCACAGCCGGGGGTAGCTGGGTGCTAGCAGGGCACTGCTGCGGGGAAGCTCACAGCCGCGGCAGGCAGAGGGAGGGGTCAGGCTGTCTTACCTG
>NW_020665184.1:1234259-1244331 GCF_002925995.2 Terrapene triunguis | reverse complement strand
CCTGGGTTCTATCCCCAGCTCTGGGAGGGGAGTGGGGTCTAGTGGGTAGAGCAGGGGGCTGGGACTGGAGAAAGCCCTTGAAACTACCTGCTCTGACCCAGTTTCGTCCTCCCGAAACCTCTGATTTTGTGGCCCCCCCGCTGCCCTCCCCATCTCGTCCCGGGCCACCCCATGTCCATCACTCACTGGCGGCGTAGAGCTGGCAAACGCCCAGCTGCCCCTCGGGGCTAGGGGCCGCCTTGTGCTTCCCTCCAGCCAGGCAGCGGCTGTCCAGGCGCCCGGCGCCTTCGCACAGCACGGCCAGCGCCCAGCCGATGGCCAGAGCCCACACGCTGCCCCCGCCACTCATGGCACCTGGGAACAGAACCAAAGGAGGGGGTTGGTCAGAAGGGAAAGGTTGGGGGCTCCCCCAGTCGCCTGCCCTGGGGGTGGGGATGGGATGGGGAGCATGGGGGGGACAGTAAGACTGGCTTTGGGGGTTGGGAGGCCCCCACCCTGGGACCAGCTTGGCGTGGGGAAGGGCAGGGGTGATGCTGCGTCCGGGGAGGGGGGAGGCAGTGTACGGTGATGTCTCTCTCTACCTCCCCCACCAGCTGGGTCTCTCTCTGACAGCCCAAGTCCCAGCTGGCACGGCTCCTTTGGTCATTATTCAGCTCCTGCAGGGCTGGAGATTGGGGGCTGTCGACACTCATAAGGGAAGGTCGGTTGTTGACCCCCAGCCGCTTTGCCCCTCTGGCACTGGGCTGGCTGGGAAGCTGCAGTGTCCTGCCTGACCCCTGCAATGATCGATGCCCTGGAGCATCACAGTGACTGACCCAGAATTTCCCAGTAACCTTCCCCGAGGCCAGGAAAGGATCCAACCAGCCTCAGTCCTCACATCTAAGCTCTCACTTGGGACTGGCTGCCCTGGATCTATCTCCGCTACAATTCCCCCCACGTTGGGTGAACCGCATCTTTCCAGGGTCGACTTGACTTCCAGCCGAGACTGTATCAGCAGGGGAGCTGCGAGCCAGGACTCCTGGGTTCTAGCCTCGGACCCTGCCTTGGTAGAGGGGCTTGTTCCTGTGGGTGATGCAAGACCCTCGTTCCCTGCGAGGAGCTGGGCGGCTCACATGCTGGGGAAGGTGCCTGGGGGGGGGGCTCAGCCCATCTGATCCGTTCCCCCTAATTGGATTTGAATTAGAGACCTGGCTGTACATTGGACTTGGCAGCTTCTGCTCCCGGGGCCCAAGGTGACTCCTGCTTACGGAGCCAGATCCTGCCTTCCCCAGTGAATTAGGCCGAAATTAGACACGGCAGGTGGGGGGGGGGGTACCTGGCTCTGGCAGCATCCTCCCCGCTGGAAGATCAGATTTCCCCCAGTGCTGCTTGCCTAGGAGAAAGCCAACTCCCTGCTCTCCCCAAGGGCAGCTAGGGACCGAACCCAGCCTGGCTTCCAGTCTCCCCCCTGCTCTAACCACTAGACCCCACTCCCCTCCCAGAGCAGGGAATGGAACCCAGGTGTCCTGGCTCCCAGGCTCCCCTCGCTCTAACCACTAGACCCCATTCCCCTCCCAGAGCAGGGAATGGAACCCAGGTGTCCTGGCGCCCAGGCTCCCCCTCGCTCTAACCACTAGACCCTGCTCCCTTCCTCCCAGAGCTGGGGAAAGAACCCAGGAGTCCTGGCTCTGATTCGCATCAGAAAGGCCTGGTTTTCCTTCCCAGAAGGACAAGTGCTTGTGTGGGTGGGGGAGGGGTGCCGTGTTACCAGCCCCAGCAATGAGTCGCCCCCTCCCGAGAAAAAAAAATCACGAGAAATTTAAATAAAACGACTCCCCGTTTTTTCAACCTGGGGGTGTGTCTGAGTCTTTAGGGAGTCACATTTTCCTGCTTTTCGTTGGCAGCATGACGGCTGGATTCTGGCTTTTGAGGAAAACAAACAAGAGCAGAGTCTGTCCCGTCCCATCCCGTGACCCCAGGAGCTGGGGCTTTAAGGAAGAGAACGAGGCTCCGAGCGATACTGCACCATATCCTGGCATCAGCGTCTCTTTCTGCCCCTGTCTTGACCCCTGGAACTGCCGGCTAATGGGAATTACTGACACACACACCTTGGGCGGCACTTTTTGTTTTGGTTTAACTGAACGGCTTTAAAAAAAAAACCAAAACAGATACAATTTCAGCCTCTCCAATAGGCTGGGTATGACACAGCAACCAAGGTCAGGGTCCCATTGTGGTGTGTGCAATATTAGTAGCATTACGGTAGCACCTGGAGACCCCCCCCCCGACCCCCCAACCGAGATCAGGGCCCCATTGTGCCGGGCGCTGCACAGACACCTCTGAGGCAGTCCCTGCCCCAAGCTGGTCTCATTCTAACTAGACCAAGGAAGGATCGTTATCTCCATTGTCAGATGGGGAAACTGAGGCACGAGGCAATCAAATGATTGATCCCAGGAGCCAGGACTCCTGACTGCTAGTTCCAGTTCTGGGTGGGGAATGGTGTCTAGTGGTTAGAGCAAGGGGTGGGGGGCGGGGCTGAGAGTCAGGACTCCTGGGTTGTATCTCCCGCTCAGGGAGGGGGATAGCCAGCACCCCTCAAAGCAGCCCCCAACCTTCTGAAACATACCCTGCCCCCGGACTCAACCCCCTTGCTCTGAGCGTCAGTTCCCACGGGGCCACCCCGCCCGTTACGTGCCCATTTGGGATGACGAGGGGGGAAAACGCTGTTCGAAAAGCAGACGATACCGTGGAAAGAAATCAACGAAAATAAAAACCTTTAAAATTTGGTCCATGGGAGTTTTTTGGCCCCTCCCCTTTTTTTCCAGTCAGCCCCACCCCAGAGGTGGCTGCATCTCAGCACCAGACCAGGTCTGGGGGCCAGGAGAGCACAGGAGGAGTGCGAGAGCCAGCAGCCTCCCTCCTTCCTGTCTCCCCCACCCCCCAGTTCCTGCCAGGAGCCAGTGGGGGCCGGGTGAGTTGCAGGTGACTATGTGCAGACAATTTCTCCACCTGGGGCTGGATTAGGCAGGTTACTCCAGGATCATCTACTAGGGCATTTCTGGCACCTTCCTCTGAAGCAGCTGGACTTGGGCCCTGCAGGAGATAGGGTAAGAGGCTGGCTGGGCCGAGGGTCTGATCTGGGGCAGCGATCCCAGCTAAGCCGGGGCTCATCTGAGCCCCCCCAGAGAAGCCCCCTGGCCCAGGCAGTGTCATGCTCACACAGCTGCTCTCTTGGCCTCACTCGGCCCCAAGGACTGTAGATCGAACCGCCCAATCTAGAGGAGCCTTTCGATAGGCCCCAGCCGCGGCTTGCACCCCAGCTGCAGCGGGGTGCAAAGAACAGAAGCAGGACTCCTGGGTTCTACCCCAGCTCTGGGAGGGGAGTGGGGTCTAGTGGTTAGAGCAGGGGGCTGGGTGCCAGGACTCCTGGGTTCTCTCCCCAGCTCTGGGAGGGGAGTGGGGTCTAGTGGTGAGAGCAGGGGGCTGGGCGCCAGGACTCCTGGGTTCTCTCCCCAGCTCTGGGAGGGGAGTGGGATCTGGTGGGTTAGAGCAGGGGGGACTGGAAGTCGGGACGCCTGGGTTCCCTTCCTAGCTGTGCTGCATGACTTTGGGGGAGTCATTTCCCTACTCTGTGCCCCCCCTTCCCCATGTGTAAAATGCCTTTCTACAGCCCTGGAAGCTCTGAAACTGCCCCACGCCAGCGGCTCTCAACCGTCCCAGACCCTGAGCACCCCCAGGTTTCACCTCACTTCAAAACCACTTGCTTACAAAGTCACACACACCAATCCCAGTGTCCCAGCCACACTAGTGCTGAGCATTGGCAGGATTTCTCCTTGGAACCACGTCATTATAAAATAACCCCCCCGGGGATGGAAATCTCCTGCTTACCTGTCTCCGGATCGCCTATAGAGCAGTAGAAACAAGTCACCGTCGGTATGAAATGGTCGCGTGTCCTCACCTGGCCAATGCTTTTCATGGGGCCTGTTGTAAAACTAGGCAAATCTCTAGCGGAGCTGACGTTCCCCCTGGCCGAGAACCGCGGCACTACCGGGGAGCTGAGTGGTGGTGGTGGGGGGGTTATAGAGGAGGGAAACTGAGGCAGAGAGAAATTCAAGCGACTGGTCCGAGCTCCCAGGGGCAACCTGTGGCAGAACAGGGCTCTGAACCCAGGAGTCCTGGCACCCCAGCAAGCCCCTTAACTCCCCCCCCCCCGAAAAAAGTCACGATTTCCATGACCCTGGAATCACGCTCTTCTCTCCCCAATAAAATCAAATAGCCGCCCCCCCTCGGTGGGGCAGGACCCTCGCCCCTGCCCCCCACACTCACCCCAAACTCGCCGCAGCTTTGATGTACCGGGCTGCTCTTCTGCCAGGGGCGAGGTTTTCCTTCTCCCGCTCTGGACTCGTCTGGCTTTGACCCGGGTGGGGAGGGAGCCCGGCTGCCGGGGGGCGGAGTGAATGGGGGGGGGGGGGGGGGGAACCCGGGGGGGGGGCTGAATAGTTCTTCGGGTGATTTCAAACTAGCGCCCCACGGGAGGGACAAGGTCTGGTTCGTTCTCGTGTCGCTGATTCTCTCCCTCCCTTCCCCCCCCAAGCCGTGGGGGGCCCCCCAAGTTATAGGGGCGGCCTGCGCTAGCAGGGGGCTGAACTGCTAGCAGGAGCCCCCCTTCCAGCCCCATGTTCTGATGTGATAACCCCCCACCCCTCACAGAGCCGCTGGGATGTCTATGGGGGGGCGTGGTGGAGCCCCTCATCTCCACTTCCCAGCCCCGGCCACGGGCGACTCTCTGGGGCAGAACCGAGCCCGCAGGGTTGGGGGCGTCGGGCTCCTCTGGGTGGATGTGTTACCGCCGGGAGATGGGGGACCCCCCGCACCCCCTTTTCCCTAGTGGCTGCCGGAGGGTGGAACTGGGCCACCAGACCCCCTCGCCTGCTGTAATTAACCAGGAGGGAAACCGGCCCCCCCCCCGTCCCTTGTGCCTACCTGCGCAGGCTGCTGGACGGGGGGGTCTTGTCTGGGTGACGGGGGGGGGGGCGATCTCCCACCCCGCTGCCGCCGCTGGGCTGGGGAGCGGCGCCTCCGTTCGCCGCCTCCTGCTCCGGCTGCTGCAAAGCAAATCCCTCCCCGCCCTGCCGCAGCCACTCGCCAGCCGGAGCGGCGCCGGGGTGAATCCGGAGTCGCCCGCGTCACACTGGTGTAGGCCTGGGGGGGGGGGCCCCCTCCCCCCCCCTCCTCCCTCCCACATCCCATCGCCTGGGGCCTGCTCTGGGCTGGGCCCAGGGACGGACGTGGTCCGCTGATGTTAATCAACAAGGCAAAGCGGGGAAACTTCAGGTTTTTACCCAGGGCAAAAAAACTCCCCCCACCCCCCGCCCCGGGTGGGGACGGGACCCAGCGTGTGAGGGAGGGGCCGGGATCTGGGCCTGCGTTTGAAGCTGGGAACGTGGGTTTTGCACCGGTTCTTGCTGTGGGAGACACTTAAAACCAATGTCTTGTGCTCCCGCTGGGGGTGGGGCATAAGGCAGCTTATTCGCCTGGTGCTGAGATGCAGCCACCTCTGGGGTGGGTGCAGGGGCTGTTTATACAGGGATCTCACCTGGTGCTGCGATGCAGCCACCTCTGGGTTAGGGCAAGGGGGCTGTTTATATAGGGGTCTCTCAGGCAGTGCTGAGATGCAGCTGCCTCTGGGGTGGGGCACGGGAGCTATTTAACAGCTGTGTAGCACAACAATTTAATGGCAGCCTGTGCCCAGCTGAACCAGCAGGTGGGGCGGGTTAGGGAGGCATCCTGGAGATAGGCACACAGGGCTTTCTCGCTGCCACAATCTCCTTCCCTGTGTGCCTGGGGCATGGGCCACCCAGGCCACCCCTGGCACAAACAGAAGGGCCTCTACCAATGCACCCAGGGAGGTGGGGGACCCCTCCCCCCCCACACACTGCATGGAGTGATCTCTGAGTTCCTTCTGCCCTTTTAATGGTGATCAACTCCCCCCTTGTCTTTTCGGGTCCCCCGTGGATCACTGGGGTGCTGCATGGAGCTGCCTTCCAGCCATGGGGGGGATGTGTCTCCAGGGAGGGCGAGTCAGCAGGGATCAGACAGACAGACAGACACAGCCCCAGCCCCAGGGTGGGACCTTGCAGCCCAAGCTGTGTAACCTGCCCTGGTCCAAGCCATTGGGCCACAATGGTTTGGAAGGAGCCATTTGGTTCAATGCACCAACCTTCGCCCCACCGCACGGGGACTCCTGGCTCTGGGAGGTGCGTGGGGTCTAGTGGTTAGAGTGGGGTGGGGGTGGGGGTGCTGGGATGAGAGTCAGGACTCCTGGGTCCTGTCTCCAGCTCTGGCTAAAGCCCTGTGTGGGACTCACCTCCAAAAACCCGGCGCCAGAGGCTGAACCAGCCTTGACCCCAGTGGCCTTTCTGGGAGCTGCCCGGCAGTGGGGGGCCCTGGCTGTGGATCACTGCTGCCATATAGAGGGCTGCGTGCGCTGGTGGGTGCCAGGCTGCGGGGTGCCCATGGGGAGTGCGTTGTGTCCTACACGTGCCATGGGGGCGGAACAATCGTGGCCTGCACTTCAGGGGTCCCCAGGGCAGCTCTGGGGACAATGGGCAGGAGCTGCATCCCCCCACATTGTGGGTGGGTTAAATGGCTCTAGTGTTGGGGGTGAGAGTGGGGCCCAAGAACACATGGGACTGGGAGACAGGACTCCTGGGGTCTGCTCTGAGTGGGGAGCGGGAGTCAGGTCTCCTGGGATCAATTAACAGATCGGATAAGGGAGGGGAGTCTAGTGGTTAGAGTGGGGGGGGGGCTAGGGGTCAGGACTCCTGGGTTCTGTGCTGAGCTCTGGGAGGGGAGTGGGGTCTAGTGGTTAGAACAGGGGGGACCCAAAACCAGGTTTCCCAGGTTCTCTTTAAGGCCTGAGTCACAGTGAGGCTGCGTCTCATGCCCTTGCTCCGTGCCTCAGTTTCCCCCAATGGGGTCCATAGCTGGGCAGGGCTAGCAAAGTGCATGGTATTACCAGGGCTTTGCCGACGGCTGTTTGGCATTGGGTGGGGGTGGGGGGAATTGCTCCTTCTGTCCGACTCCTCCATGCCCGCAGCGTTGGCCCGTGCCCTGGGGACCGGGGCGCTGCCTGGCTTAATCGGGACAGGTGGTGTCACTGCTTTGACCTCAGTGCTTCCGGCAGGGAAGTGGCCTCCGCTAAGCGCCGGCTGGGATTAGCAGGTAGGGGTTAGGGGCCACGGCGAGAAGGGGAATTAGAACAGCTTCTGCCATCTGGCTGGGGCCAGCGCCCGCGGGCGTGGGCCCAAGGTGAGCGCTGGCCCCAAGGCCTTCGCCTGCTCTGGATTGTCGGCGACCAGGCCTTCTCCCATGGGCGGCCCAGGGCACAAGTGGAGGCCCAGCCCCTCCCCTGCTTCAAGCCACTCGACCCCCCCCTCCCCTCCCAGAGCCAGAAATAGAACCCAGGAGTCCTGCCTCCCTCCCCGCCCCCCAGAGGCGTAGCGAGCGCCCTCCGTACCCTCCGACCGGAGAGGGCCCGCAAGGAAGGAGGCCCCTAAAAGTGGCAAAATAAATACCGCATTCCAGTTTCTGCATTGTAAGGGGCCCCGTCCGGACATATGTTTGGAGGGGGCCACCGTTCGGAGTGGGCCACGTTCTTTGTTGCTACGGCCCTGCCGCCCCCCTTCCCTTGCGCTAGAACATAAACCCTTGAAGCGGGAGGGTCAAAGAGCCCCGGGTCCCCCAGGCTGTAGTGCAGGGACTGGCCACTAGAGAGCGACAGAGCCACGCGGCGTTTCTGTGGGACCCACCAATATTTCACGTTTCCCCGGCGATGATTCTTAAAGGGCTTTGTCTGGAAGGGGCCCAGCGGGGGTGGGGGGCGGGTTGGGCTCTGAGCGGCTCCGCTGGTCGGACCCCCGGCCCCAGAAACGCAGCGCGGTGGAGGGTGTTTCCACCCCGGCAGCCCGGGGGAGGCGAGAGAACCCAGGAGTCCGGCCCCTGGAGAGCTCCCAGCCGCAGTCCTTCAGCTCCAGCACCATGGACAGCGCAGGGCTGTGACTGGCTGCAGCCGTGTGTGTGTGTGTGTGTGTGTGTGTCTTACACGCCTCTCCTTCCTCTGCCTGTCCCAGTCCCCCCACTCCCATCACCCCAGGGAGAGATCTGGGCTCTGCTCCTGCACCCAGCCCACGGGGTGGCGCCCTCCTCCCAAGCTCCCGCTGGCACTGCCGGCGTCCGGGTGGGAACACGCATCACCCAGACACGCATGCCAGGCTCACCCACGCTCGCCCGGGCACGCTGGCCCAGGGGCTGGTCTCTGCCCCATCCGGTAACCAGTCTCCTGGGAGTGACTCCGTTCCTGGGCCGGGCACCAAGGACCCATGTGGTTCCGGGGGGCAGGCCCATGGCCTCCAAGACGCTGAGATTGGGCCTTCGGCACCAGTGACCCAGTCTCTCTCTCTCTCTCCCTGTGGCTCCCTCACACCGTCCGTTAGTGCACACCCCAGCTACTTACTCATCGCACACCAGTGCACACAACACACAGACACAGATCCACACATATACTCCCACCACCAGCCAGACACCTGCCCCCGCAGGCAACACACACACACACACACAGCTGCCCTCCCCGTGCACAAACACACACACAGCTCCCCCCCCCACCCCCGCCCCGCGCGCGCACACACACACACACACACACACACACACGCACACACACAGCTGCCCTCCTCGTGCACACACACACCCACAGCTGCCCTCCCCAGCCCAGCCTGGTGTGCACGCACACACACACACACACACACACAGAGCTGCCCTCCCCATCCCAGCCTGGTGCGCGCACAGAAACACACAAACACACACACACACACACACACACACAGAGCTGCCCTCCCCAGCCCAGCCTGGTGCGCGCACAGAAACACACAAACACACACACACACACACACACACACAGAGCTGCCCTCCCCAGCCCAGCCTGGCACGCGCACACACACACACACCCCTCCAGGCCCTGCTGTGTCTGCTGGGCCCAGCCCTAGCTATTGATTTCCTTTAACCGCCCCATTAGGCCGCCGATCGCCCTGGCCGCCCATCAAGTGCATTGACGGCGCTGGCCCAGCCTATCGACCCGATGTTGCCTGGCCGTCCGTGCTGAGGCTGGCGCAGGACCGGGACGGGTGCTGGCCGAGGCCACGAACTGCCCTGGAGACCAGACGCCGCCCGTCACCCGACAGCCGCCTGCTACAATCACCCCGGAGACCAGCAACACCCCATGCTTGCGTCTCCCCAGCACCCAGACCCCCATGTTCATGGATCTGCTTGGCGACGAGAGTCCCATGGGCTCCAACCCCCCTGGCAGCCACCTTTGCAAATCTCCCTGGCTCACGAAAACTACCAGGGGATCATTACGGGCCACGGCCTCCGCTTTACATCTCATCGGAAATGCAGCAACTTCCTGCAGCCCAGCGCCCCCTAGCCCTGCACTGGGGTCAGCCCTGCCTGCCAGGGGAGAGCGCCCCCTGCTGAGCCCCCACCCTGCTCCCTGCAGCACAGCGCCCCCTAGTGCCCCCTGGGGTCAGCCCTGCCTGCCCGGGGAGAGCGCCCCCTGCTGAGCCCCATCCTGAAGCAGCAGCCTCATCTGCAGTGGGCTGAGTGAATTCAGAGCATGGGGCGGGGGGCAGGAGGGCAGATCAGAGCCAGACCCCCACTGAGCAGCCCCCCCTCCCCATCCCTGGGCCATGCGCCGCGGCCTCCCCTGGAGCAGCCCCCACCCCACCGCTCCGGCCTTTAATAATCCATCGGCCCCATCAATATTTCAGCCCAGCTCATTTCCCTGACGTGGCCGCGGACGCGGCTCCATTAGCTCCGGAGCCTGGATTTTTCTAGGCCGCAGAGGAGGTTTGGGGAGGGAGGGGGAATGGAGAAGGGCGGGGGGGTTGTGCCCCCCTTCCCCACAGAAACTGACCCCTCTGGGCATCGCCAGAGCCCAAATTCCCCACTGCCAGATACCAAGGCCTTGCCCCCCCAGTCCCTTATCCCAGCCCCATAACTGCCCAATGCTGGGGACCCCCAGCCCCTTAGCCCAGCCCCCCAA
>NW_020665184.1:1130233-1134259 GCF_002925995.2 Terrapene triunguis | reverse complement strand
AGTGTCCCCCCCAGAGACCTCCCCACAGCCCCCCTCCTGAGCCCCCCCTGCTCCAAGCAGCCCCCTCCAAGTCCTCCCCACAGCAGCCCCAAACCTCTACACACCCCACAGCGTCCCCTGAGCCCCCCACCCTGCAACACCCCCCTCCAAGCCCCTGCCCCATGCCACCCCCTAAGATCAGCCCCCCCAGTGCCGCACTGGAGCCAGCGCAGGCTGAGCAGTCAGAGCCCCCCCTCCCACACACACACACACCTGTGTGGGTGCGGAGATGGGCCTTGAGGTGGGAGCTCTTGGTGTAGGTCTTGCCACAGCTGGGGTGGCTGCAGGGGTGGCTGGTGGGGCGCTTGTGGGCCCAGCCCTTGCGGCTCCGCTTGGGCTTGGCTGGGAGCTCCCCGGGCGGCGGGACGGGCGGCGCCAGGAGGCCGAGGTAGCCCGCGGGTGCCGGGGAGGGCAGAGCTGGGCTGCCCCGGTACAGCTGGAACCGGGCTTGGTACTGGCTGTGACAGAAGGCCTGGTAGCCGCCCCCCAGGCCGTAGGGGGGCGGCTGAGGAAGCTGGCAGTAGGGGGCACCCCGGGCCAGCAGGGTGGGGGCCAGCGGGGCATAGCCCCCGTACGTCAGCTGGTAGCCATGCCGCAGGGCCACGGGCCGGGGCTCCCCGTACCCGCCGGGGGGCTGGGCCTCACAGTCCGGCCTGGAGGGATACGCCGGCAGATGCCCCCCAAAGGTGCCCGCTCCCTCCTTTCCCAGGGGCTCATCCCCCGACAGCAGCTCAGCTACCAGGCTGGTGGGGCCCGGGAGCCCAGCCCCCGACGTGTACCCGCCCGGGCTCTGCCCCTTGTAGGCCTCCGGCTGGCACAGCCCGGGCCCCGCCTCGAACCCCCCGCCTGGGCTGGGGCCACCCGCCTCCGTGCTGGGGAAATTGCTGAGCAGGAAGTCCAGGTCCCAGGAGGAGTCCTCCGCCTCTTGCTTGAGCTGCAGGGAGCTGTGGGGCTGGGGCAGGTCCGTGGGGCCGGGCGCTGGGGGGTCCAGGGCGTCTTCCACCTTCCACCACTAGAAAGGAAACCAACAGGCTCCATCAGGCCAGAGGAGACATTGGGAGAAGGGACTAGTGGTTAGAGCCAGGACTCCTGGGTTCCAGCCCTCGCTCTGGGAGGGGAGCGGGGGCTAGTGGTTAGAGCAGGGGGCTGGGAGCCAGGACTCCTGGGTTCTAACCTCAGCTCACACACACACACTAAGCACGTCTTGCCCCTTTTCCAGCTAGGTTTTGTTCTACTGAGCGAAATTCCAGAGACCAACTGGCCACAAACCTCCCCCGAGCCCAGCCCAGCCCCCCCCTCGCCCTGCAGGGCCCATGGGACCGGCTCCAACACTGTGCCGTGCTGGGACCCAGAGATAAGAGAACCGGTTATCAGGACCCCGCAGCAGCTCCTGGCGGAGCAGGGGGACGGGGCCGTGCCAGCTGCCCAGAGGGGAGAGCGCCCCGGGATGGGGCTCGCAGGCAGGATGTTAAAGGAGAGGTGGGGCCCCCCCTCCGGGGACAGACATTCATCGCGCAAGTGAAGTGAGTTTGGCTGCTCTCAGCCCAGCCCCTCTCCGGGCTCAATAAAACCCCCAGATCAGAGGCTCAGCTGACGCTCAGTAATTCAATAGGGCTGGGGTAGCAGGGGGATGCAGGTCGGGAGTGAGGGGCACCAGCAGAGCTGGGGGAGGGGAGCCCAGGGCTGGGCTAGCAGGGGCTGCAGGTCGGGACTGAGGGGCACCGGCAGAGCTGTTGGGAGAGCCCCGGGCTGGGATAGTGGGGGACACTGCAGGGATGGAGGGGCACCATTCACTGGAAGCTCCTGTAAGGTGAACTCTGGGATTCCACCCCCCAAACTAGGAATGGAACCCAGGCGTCCTGCTCCACAGCCCCATGCGCGGTGGCTTAGCAGGACCCACCCACCCAGTGAAACCTCCCCCTAGGGAAGGGGCTCCCCACCTCCTCCTCCAGCGACCAGGTGCCTCCTGCCTGCGGTCGGTCTTACGCCAGGGCCTTCGGGTGCTCGGAGCAGGACTTGCGTTGCCCGTGCAGTTCAGCAGAGCTGCGGTGGGGTTGGACGGGGTGGGGGCAAGGAACAGTCCTCTTCCCCCCCCCCCCACTTCCCCGCCTAGACCAACAGAGCTCCCAAACCTTCCTGCCCCCCAAAAACACAGAGCCTAGAAATGCAGCCACCTCTGGGGAGCAGCACAGCTGCAGCTTCACACCAGAGAGGAGGGACACCCCCCCACACACACACACCCTGCTGCGGGCAGCCCGGGCACCCACCCAGCCAGTAAAGCGGCGACAAGTTCCACCCCTTGGAGCAAATCCATCGAGGGCCGGAGCTGGCCGAGCCGGGGAGGTCAGGGGCAGCTCCTACCCCCCACACCGCCCCAGCCCCCCCTTACCTTGAGGATCTCCGACTGCTTCTCCTGGAAGTGGCAGAAGCCGGCCAGGCTGCTGATGGAGGGCAAGACGGCGTCGGCAAAGGCCATGGCCAGCCGGGCCCCAGCTCAGAGCCAGGCTGGGGGGGGAATCAGAGCCCAAGGGCTGGTGGGGGGAAACCAACCCCTCCAACTCCCTGCCCCCCTCACGTGCTCCTCTCACCTCCGCCCCCCCCAGCTACTGGCTGCCTCGAGCCACCCTCTGAGCAGAGCTTTTTCCCCCCCCTTCAAACGCTACATTTCCCTCTTTCCCGCCCCCCTCTCATTGGCTAGCCAAGGTGATAAGGGGAACCTCTAGGCCAATCAGAAGGAGGGGTGTGGCCCATCGGGGGGGGGGCTAGCTGGGGACTTGGTTAATTTCACTCGAAGTGTGTATGTGTGGGGGGGGTCCTAGGTAGCTCAGGGCTGGGAAATTATCTCACACCCCCACCCCTCCCGGGGCTCTCAGAGCGGCTGCAGATTCTGCCCCCCTCAGGGGCTGATTTATAAAGGGGCAGAGCCCCCCACCCACCCCCATTGGCAGCAACCCAGGGCTCGGCACCTGCTAGACTCAGCCCCCAGGTGCCTCTCGTGAGGCCCATCAGTACCCGGGCGGCTGCCCATTGAGGGATGATTGATGCCACTTGGTAGCCCCCTCCCGCTGGGGGGCAGCTGGATGCTGTCAGAGAGTCAGGACACCCACCAGCCCTGGGAGGGGAGTGGGGTCTAGTGGTTAGAGCAGGGGGCTGGAAGCCAGGACTCCTGGGTTCTGTCCCAGCTCTGGGAGGGGAGTGGGGTCTAGTGGTTAGAGCAGGGGGCTGGGAGTCAGAGTTCGTACATACTATTCCCACCACTCACCTGCTGGGTGACTTGGACGCACACATGCCCCGCCTTTGTGCCTCAGTTTCACCCCCTGTGAAATGGGGGTACTGCTACAGGCGCAGCGACCAGAGCAGCGTAGAAGGTTCGTGGTTGACTGGTCGGAGGCGAGCAGCCTCCCCCACCACAGCACCTGGCCGGGGCCTCCAGGTGGGAAGGAGGGTTTATGAATCACAGGAGGTCGGGGGATGGAAGGTGCCACCTAAATACAAATCATTGTCATGCCCCCAGACAGGTTCTAGTGGGTGAAACAAGGCCCAGAACAGGTCACACAGTAGAGCCGGGGAGAGAAACCAAGCGTCCTGGCTCCCAGCCCCCCCGCTCTAACCACTAGACCCCACTCCCCTCCCGGAGTTGGGGAGAGAACCCAGGAGTCCTGGCTCCCAGCCCCCCGCTCTAACCACTAGACCCCACTCCCCTCCCAGAGTTGAGGAGGGAACCAGGAGTCCCGTCACTCTCTGTCCCCCTAACCCTGCCTGTCCTGGATTTTTATACCGCACTATTTTCTCTCTTCCGGCCTCAGCCCCTTTCGAATTTCATCAAAGGAAACAAGGAACCAGAAATGCTGAGAATTTCCTGAGAAACAAAACAAGATTTAGGGAACCCCACCCTCCTGACCCCAACCAAGGGAGGGAGTACAGTCTAGTGGTTAGAACAGGGAGCTGGGAGCCAGGACTCCTGGGTTCTCTCCCCAGCTCTGGGGG
>NW_020665184.1:1065469-1130133 GCF_002925995.2 Terrapene triunguis | reverse complement strand
CCCCCCAAGTCGGGCCTTCCCTGCAAAGACAACCCCCCTTTCCCCAAACCCGGCCCACTGCTTTTGGGGAAGCGCGCGGACGTAGATCACCATCCACCTGGGCTTTATCGGCCTGCCCCAGCCGCCTGCCCCAGCTCTGATACCGGGACAAAGCTGGAGATAAACCCCCCGGATCTGCTCCAGCTCCAGCAGCGGGGAACTTTCCAGCTGAGACATGGGGGATCAGTCCCCGGTGGGCAGGGGAGCGAAGGCAGGGCTCGAACGGGGCTGCAGGTCGCGACTGAGGGGCACCAAAGAGCTGGGATAGGCCCAGGGCTGGAATAACCGAGGGGGGGAGGGATTGGGTCAGCTTCACGTCCCCAAATCCTGGGTCTGAGTCCGGGGGCGCCTTGGCCTCTGGGAGTTTGGCGATGGGTTTTGACCCGCTGGGCGCTGGGGGAACAACATACCCGATTCCCACCTCAGTGGGGAGCCCCCCCGCCGGGGGTCCCCTCTGCCTACCCCCAGCCTCACTCTCACCTCTGATCCCAGAAGCCATTGCATCTCTCCCCCTGCCCCACTGGGCACAGAGAAGGGGGCAGATGAGCCGGGCGGGGGGGGCACTGAGTGTTTCCCTTGCTCCCTCCCAGCCACGGCCTGACGCCTGCGTGAGACAAGCTCGCCAGGCCTCAGCCCAGTCGGTTCTAACCCCCCGCCACGGCGCCTGCAGCCTCCCAAGGGGTCTGGGGGGGATCCCAGCCCCAGGGCGATGGCTGCACAGAGGTGGGGAGCCGGGATCAGGTTCCCCCCCCTTAGCTGCTCTGACCCCCCCAGCGGCTCCCCCAGCTCCTGGGGCTGATGGCCGTTAGGGGCTGCTGGGCACTAATCTGCAGCTTCAGTTGCACCAGGCCATGTGTGAGCCCTGATTAGCACGGGCGGGGGGGGAGGGGGGCTGTGAGATCAGATCCCTGCCAGGAGCTCTGAGCGCTCGAGGGGCCGCCAGGGACCCGCCTCACACCACCCGACCCCGACCCCACGCCGGGGAAAGGGTCGGGATCCTTATCCCCATGATGCAGAGCGGGAAACCGAACCTGAGCTCTCCCAGCGAGTCAGGACAGAGCCAGGAATAGAACCCAGGAGTCCTGACTCCCAGTCCCCTGTTCTGGGCTAGCAGGGGGCTGCATATTGGGACTGAGGGACAGTGGCAGATCTGAGCGGGGGAGCCTGGGGGGGGGGATAACAGGGGGCTGCGGGTCAGGAGTGAGGGGCACCGGCAGAGTTGGGACGGGAGTGAGGGGCTCTGGCAGAGCTGGGGGGGGAGCCCAGGGCTGGGCTAGCAGGGGGCTGCGGGGTTGGGAGTGAGGGGCACCGGCAGAGCTCTGCCCCCTGCACACACAGGCCCTGCCAGAGGTCAGGCGGGTAGAAAAGGGGAAGTGATTCGTTCCCCAAATCCGGCCGGTTGTGGCTCCTCTGGCCCATGTCCCTGCTGCCACAATGAGCCATGTGACAGCCCCACCCCCGCCCAGGGCATGACCCCTGCCAGGCACAGACCACGTGGCAGGCGGCTGGTGCCAGGCCCTCGGGGCCGGCACTGCCTCTGGCCTTTTGCCTTTGGGATGCCCCCACCGTGAGGAGTGGTGTGGCAGGGAGAGCTCCCCCCATACAGCCCCCCGACAGATCTCCCCGTGCCCCATAGGGACCCAGCTCCCCTCTGACCTCACCCCCACTCCCAGAGAGATATTGGTGGCAGGAGTGGGGTCCCCCATACTTCCCTATGCAGCCAGGCTGTCTCTGCTTGGGAGACAATCCCTTGGCTCTCCCCCTCCTGTGCCAAGCAGGGGCCACCGGAGCTGTGGGGCTCAGAGTCAACACCTCACTGAGTTGCCACAGGGCCATTCCCCCTGCTGAAGCTCAGGGCTTAGGCTCTCATCTGACTCAGGCAGCATCTCTGGGTTCAAGAGCCTTCTCCACTGCATGCAGCTCCCGCCTCCCTGTACCTCTCTGCATTAGAGCTCAGCTGGACCCCCGCCTCAAAGGCCCCCCTCTCTGAGGGAAGGGGCAACCCTTCGCATGGGCCTCTGAGCAGGCGAACTGGATTCTGCTGGGTTTAGAAATTCTGTGCAAGAAAGAGTTAAAGGGTCTTTTAAAAACTTGGTGGGAAGATTGGCAGGGTGGTGGCTTGGCTTAGCGGCCAGGGCTTCGGCCTAGACTGGGACACCTGGGTTCTATTCCCAGCTCTGCCCCCGATGTGCTTCATGACGCTGAGCAAGTCCCTTCCCCCCCATCGGTGCCTCAGTTTCCCCTCCCACCTTCTGTATATTTAGCCTGTGAGCTCTTTGGGGCAAGGACTGTCGCTCATTCTGTGTCTGTGCCCGGCACAAGGGGGCCCCGATCTCGGTCAGGGTCTGGGCAGCACCTGGCACAAGGGGGCCCCGATCTCAGTCAGGGTCTGTGCAGAGCCTGGTACAATGGGGCTGGTTGCAGATGTGCCCATTTCACAGACAGTAAATAAACAAAGAGAGAGTTGGGCTGGTTTAGGGCATGACCTGTCCGGGCCGTGACCTCCCAGGATGGTGGCATCATGTCACGGGGACCTTTTCACCTCCCTTATCAGGCTGTTTGCGTCGTCTGCCCATCCCCACACCCCCCCAGCAATTTGGGGAAGTGGGGCCTGTGCTCTTTCCACATTCCAACCGCAAGGGTTTTTCTGAGAAACGCCCCCTTGCCCCCGCGCTCGGGGGTGGAGACCCAGGGCTGCTCCCCTCCCACTTGGGGCTTCCACTGCCAAACGCCTTCCCTGCGCTCCCAGGAGAGGGATCGGTGTCATCTCCCTGGGGAAACTGAGGCACAGAGTGGGCAAGTCACTTGCCCAAGGTCACCCAGTGAGTCAGTGGCAAAGGTGGGAACCCAGGAGTCCAGGACACCCAGCCCCCCCCCGGTGTAATCACTAGACCCCTCTCCCCTCCTCTAACTCCCAGGTCCCTTCCTCAAGGTGCCTTCTCACAGCTGTTTGGGGTGGGGGGAGCCCAGGGCTGGGCTGGCAGGGGCTGCGGGTCGGGAGTGAGGGGCACCAGTAGAGCAGGGGGGGCAGGGCTGGGACAGCAGGGGGCTGCGGGTCGGGAGTGAGGGGCACCAGTAGAGCAGGGGGGGAGGGGTTGTCCAGGCCCTGTGTGTGTGTGTGCCACCCCTGCTCTCCCTGTAGGATGGGGGGGGGGGCTTTCAGAGCCTGGGGAGGGGGCGAGGGTTATGGGCTCCCACCCGTTGGACGCAGGGTCCCAGTGGTCCAGATGCCCCGGGCTAGAATCTGCAGCGGGGGGGGGGCGGTGTCCGCATCTTCAGCCAATCACAGCCCCCACCTGCTCTGGGGGGCGGAGCTTGGAGGGACATTTACTCTTGATCCCCCCCAATACACTTTATCTGCGTGCGGTTCGCGTCGGAAGCGGGGGCGGGGCTGTTTCTGCACCACGTGCTCCCCGCCCCCCGCACACACACACGTGGCTGTATCATTTTTCGTGTTGCTCAAGATCCTTCGCACGCCTCCTTTCGGTGGCCAATCACGGAGGGATCAATCAACCACGCCCCCCCGTGAAAGGCGGGGTGCCGCTCCCTCCCTCTTCCCCCCTCCCCTTTGATAATTTCTCCCACTGTTTTTTTAACCCCCAAATCTCTCCACCCCCGGCGCAGCCCAGCTCCAGGCAGAGAAGCCGCAGAAGGCTCCAGCTGTTGCAGGAGCAGTTGGCAGCCCGGAGATGCTGCATGCATGCAGATGTTGCAAACAAATGTAGTGTGCATCTTATTGAGGCAAGCGGCCTTTGCAAGCAGGCAGTTACCGCAGGCATGTGCCTGTTGCATGCATGCACAACCCCTCTCCCCCGAGTCTGCGTGCAAACGCTGCATGCACCCAGGGGTGCTGCAGGCCGAGCCGAGGTGGCCATCATGTCCCTGTTGCATGCATGCACGCATGCTTTCTCCCCTGTTTGTGTATGCAAATGCTGCATGTGGGCGTTGCGTGCACCATGAGGTTGCATGCATGCAGTTTTTGCAGACCACTGTGGCGGGCGTGCAGGGTTTCAATGTTCTGCGCATGCAGATGATTCACCCACAGAAGTAGCGCCACCCAGGGGTTGCATGCAGCATGCACCGGAGTGTCCAATGCAGCACGTGCGAGCTCGCAGGATGCGGTCTGTTACAGGCAATATGTGCCCGCCGCGGCCTCGCTGCTGAGCCAGGGGGGCACCAAGGGGTTAATCTCGCTCTCTGCCGCCACACTCAAGATGTCGCGTCGCCCCGCCCCCTTCCTGCTGACGTCACGCCAAAGGGCTCCCTGGTTGCCCCTTGGTCCGTTTCAGAACCGCCCCTTCCCCCCAGGTGAGTCGCTCTGTGCTGGGGGGGTCGGTCTCTTTGATCAGGAGCAGCCCCCCAATCCTGGGATAGCCCCCGCCCCCCAGCCCGGGTGCAGGTGGCAGGGGCAGCCTGGGGGGGGGCTCTCCGGGGGGGTTGCTTAGCTCAGCTCCCGGGTCCCATTTGCTGAGGCCTCTGTGGACCTTGGGCTCGGTCTGCGCCCCCCCCCCCCCCCCCCCCCCCCCCCGCGGGGGGGGGGGGCCCCCCCCCCCCCCCCCCCCCCCCCCCCGGCAGCTAAAGCAAAGGGGCTGGGGGCTGGCAGCCAGGGGGTTAATGCACAGGTTCTGCCCCCCCCGGGGCTTGTAACCTAACGAAGGCCCCGATCCTGGCGCTGGGTCCATTAGCAGAGCCCCCACCCCGAATCCGTGGGGAGCTGTACTGGGAGGAGAGTCAGCGCCAAGAACAGAACCCAGGAGTCCTGGCTTCCAGCCCGCCCCCCTCCCCCCCGCTCTAACCACTAGACCCCACTCCCCACCCAGAGGTGGGGCTTGGCTCAGAGATCCAGTGTGGATTGTGTGTCTGGGCCATTCCTGCCCCTTAGCATAGCAACAAGCGGTGCTGTGGATCCCGTCCATGCACCAGAACCCATGGGAGGGACCCGGCTGCAACACAGCTGCCCTGGTGTAATTAAAACACCGTCCTGCCTTGTCGTGTAGACAGCACCATGTTACAACGTTCAGGTGATACATCGGGGTACAGGCTTACAAGATCAGCGGGACCCGTCTACACCCTGCATCGTGACAGTGATTTATCAGTGTCTGACTGTCACCCCTAAGCAGCCCCTCTCCTGTTTCCCTTCCCGACTAGAAGCAAACCCAGATGGCTCTGAGACTCATGGCGACCGGGCTGCTGAGATGCAGCAGCTGCCGCGTGGCGGGGGTCGGCGCCATCCGGCCCCAGGGCACCATAGCGGCACAGAAGGGTGAGTAGGGGCGGGAGCAGCCTCTCCCAGCACCCCCGAGCCAGACCCCCTACATGTTGATATTTTCTAAAGGGGGGGGGGGGGGCTGGAGCTATGGGGGAAGTATGTGCCCCCACCACCGTGGACCCACTGGTGTCACAAGTCCCCCATCCATGGAGGATCTGAGTCTGTCACAGCCCCACCTCCCCATCCGTGGCTCTTTAGCTCGGCAGGGCTAAGAAGCTGGCACGGGTAATGGGGTGCCCAGAAGGGGCTGCCTCCAGCGTGGCACGGGGTAAAGATTTGATCCAGTGATTCCTGCTTTGCGTCCTCAGCGGAGCAGGGATAAAATAACCCACCTGCCCGGCTTCTTGTCTGCTTTTCCAGAAACAGAAACGAAGGCCCGAGAGAAGCCCGTGAAAGGTAACCGCCCGCCCCCCTGGCTCCTATTGGAAAGGACTTTTTTACCCTGGGACAGCTGCTGAAACTGGAGAACAGGGTCCGAGCGCCTCTACGAATCCATCAATAGCAGAAAGTGAAACAGCCAGAGGGCCGCGCTTGGGTTTTTTTACCGTGCCTGTTAATCAGGGGTTTAAAGCATTGATTTGAACTAGGTGTATTATTAATGACTAATTTGATTCCAGTAAAGGCTGGGCAGGAATCTGCTTTAGTGAATGGCGTCCATCCCATGCCCAACTGCTGATGCTCTCAATTCTGACCCGCCGCCTTGCTATTCCAGCCCTGGGCTCCGCCGCCCCACAGCCAATACCCGTCACGCTTTACTTTGGGGAATAATGTTCCCATTTGTGATCTGCCTCCAGAGGGAGGGAGGTTGGGTTGAGAAGATGGGGTACCTGGCTTGTCATTTCCCCTCTCCCTGCGCGGGTAGGGGTTGGGGCTGAAGCTGTTAGGTGTGCACCCAGCTCTGACTGTCTTCCTCCAGCCCCGGGAGCCCAGTTTGACTGGCGAGATCCCCTGCAGCTGGAGAAGCAGTTAACCCAGGAGGAGCTCATGATCCGGGATTCCTTCCGCACCTACTGCCAGGAGAAGTTGATGCCACGAATTGTCATGGCCAACCGGAATGAAGGTGCCTGAAGCCGGCGCCGGGGATACAGCCCGTGACCGTTCCAAAAACCCGCTCCTCTGCCCCCGGAGCCTCCAGTAGCTCTTTAGGGTTTAGATGCTGACGGCAGCCGCTAGCACCGGGAGCCGTCCGATTGCATCCAGTCTGTGGCAGCGGTGCCCAGACCCGCCCGTCCCAGAGATCCACATGCCATGGCTGCATGCAAACCAGAGGTGCTTGGGGGTGATTTACAGACCCAGATGCCGCCCGTTGTTCTTCCAACTGTTCTGCTCTTTTAAATTCCGTGGCCCCAGGGGATCCGAGATCAGCATCCGACCCTGACCCCGTTGTAGTCAGGGAGTGACTCCAGATTTACCCAGGGCTCACCGAGATCGGAACCTGCCTGTATTTCTGTAGCCTCCTTCAGGGCCCGGTGGATGCCTGAATTAAATGCATTTGGGGGAGGGAACTGCAGATTAACCCCCCTGGTGGGGCTGCAGGGATGGGGAGAGCCAGTTGGGCTGCATGGCTGGAGCTCCCAGTCCCGAACTGCCGGGGGGGGCAGAGGACGGTGACTCTGCCTTTGGCACTCACAGACACACTTCTGTGTCTCCTCTTCCCAGTCTTTCACCGGGACATCGTGTCGGAGCTGGGGGAGCTGGGAGTCCTGGGCTCCACCATCAAAGGTGAGCTGGACCCAGGAGGAATTCCCCTCCGGGCAGGGCTGGGTGGGTCACTGGCTGGGACCTGGAGCGGATCTCAGTTCGAGGACAGTGCAGGCCATGGAGAGAGGGGTTGGCACGCCACGGGGAGGGATCTCGCCAGCTGACACGGGGCAGAGGGATGGGGGACACGCCCCTGAGAGCTCTCCTGAAGCAGACTGGCTACCCCTAGGGACAGTCCCGAGAGCTGAGCTGACCTGTGCTCACCTGGGACTGTGCAGTGGCCACGTCCCCTCCTTGCCTTCACGTTCGCCCCAGTCATGCCCCCTCCTGCCCTGGCCACGCCCACCTCTGCCCCACCTGGGATGCCCCCTGTGGCTGATGGGGGTACAATGCCTCCTGCCCTGTGAGGGGGAGGAGTTGCACCAGTCCCGAGGCCCTTTTGCTCCAGCCTGCGTGGCAGGAAGGGACCACATGGCTGTGCTGAATTGGGCTCCCCAGTATCTGGGGGCCGATTCTCCAGTGGCGGCTGTGGCATCTCTAACCCTGTGGCTTTGTGCCCGGGCAATGCAGCCCCCATGGCTCCATTTGGGAAGGCAGCAGGTGCCCATGGACTATCCCCAGCGCACACGGTGCCCCCTACTGGCATGTCTCAGCCCGGAGAGTGGATGTGGGAGCTCAGCCTGCGTGGCCCCCGTCAGCCCTTGGCATACAGGGTAGCAGGTGCTGAGGGGAGCCGTTCCCCAGCTGACCCTCAGGCGGGGAGGGGGTTCCAGTCTTGACTGACCCAGGGTGGGGTTCGGACCAGTGCTGCTGCTGTGTGTCCTGTCCACGTTCTGCGCCCATCTCAGGTTATGGCTGTGCCGGAACCACGTACGTGGCCTACGGGCTGCTGGCTCGGGAGATCGAGCGAGTGGACAGCAGCTACCGTTCGGTCTTCAGTGTCCAGTCGTCCCTGGTGATGCACCCCATCAACGCCTACGGGACGGAGCAGCAGAAGCAGAAATACCTGCCCCGTCTGGGTGAGCGAAGGGCGCGGGTTGGGGCTCTCACTAGCTAGGAGCGGAAGCATGGATCCACCTGGGAGGCTGCTGGCTCCAGTGCTGGTAGACATCCCCTGTAGCCGGTCCCCTACTGTCTGGCCAGCTGGCAGAGCAGAGAGGATGCTGGGATGGTTCTTTCCCACAATGCTCTCTGCTGGGGTAACGTGGAAGGAGCGGGGGTTGGTGGGAGGGGGAAGGACTTGCCCCTTTCCCCCCCATGGAGGCGGGCTGCTGGGAGAGGGGTGGGCACCCAGGAGGCTGGGCCCTCAGAGCACAGGGTGGGGAAGGTCTGCTGGGGTGGACATACAGGGAGTGGGGTGACAGAGGAGTGGGGGGGGCACTGGGGGCGTAGGAGCCATGAGGAGAATGTCGGGGGAGGGAGGATGCGGAAGTTGGGGGCAGGGCAGGTGTTGGGGCCAGGTGATGTGAGAGCCATTGGGGGAGGGGTGGCAACTGTGGGATTGGGTATTGCCTCGGGGGTGGGAACTAGGGTGGAGGGGCAGGAACCATGGGGATGGTGTTGGGGGCAGAATGTGGGAACTGGGGGAAGGAGAGAGGGCTTCAGTGGGGTGGGCAGTGCGAGAACCAGGGGGAGGGCGTTGGGGTGAGTAGGGGCTTGGGAACTGGGGGGAACCTAGGAGAAAAGTGGTTGGGGGCAGTGTCTGGTGGATGAGGGGCAGTGCAGGAGCTGGGGCAGGTCGTCCAGGGCTGGGATGAGAGGCGGGGTGGGAATTGATGGGGGGGGGGGGGAAGGGGGTGCAGGAACCTGGTGGGAGGGAGGCAAGACAGGTGGGAATTGGTGGAGGGAGGGGTTGGTGCAGGACTTGGGACAGGATGCAGATGGGAATTGGTGGAGGGTGCAGGACCTGGGGTGGGGGAGTGAGAATTGGAGGGGGGGTACAGGACCTGGGTGGGGAGTAGGAGTGGGGTGGTGGTGGGAATTGAGGGGAGGGGTGCAGGACTGGGGGGGTGCAGGACCTGGGTTAGGGTCGGGGCAGAGGGGCCGCGGCTCCAGCCCAAGCCCACTGGCTTCGCTGTCCTCAGCCACAGGGGAGCTGCTGGGCTGCTTCGGGCTGACGGAGCCCAACCACGGCAGCGACCCCGGGGGCATGGAGACCAGGGCTCGCTACCACCCGGCCAGCAAGACCTACACGCTCAACGGCTCCAAGACCTGGTGAGACAGATCCAGGCCCTGGCAGCCCAGCTGCTAGCCCTGCCCATGGCTCTCAGCAGCCACCCACACTCCAGGCCCTTGGTCTCACTGCCACCCTGCCCTGAGCCGGGCAAGCCCCCCCCAACTGCTGCACCCCGATAATCTCAGCCCTGCCCTGTTGCTCCCCTGGCTCAGCCAATCCTGGGCCTCTCCAGGGAGAGGGGCTGGGAGCCAGGACTCCTGGGTTCTATCCCCAGCTCTGGGAGAGAGGTGGGGTCCAGTGGTTGGAGTGGGGGGGGGGGGAGGGGACTGGGAGCTAGGACTCCTGGGTTCCATCCCTGGCTCTGCTACTGAGTTTCTGGGGTGTTTCACATCTCCCCTCTGTGGCTCGTTTTCCCTGTTTGGATGGTACCGTCCTGCTTCCTTTGTGGGGGGGAGCTCTGGGAGTCTCCGAGATGAGCTGGGTCTCACGTCTCCTCCCAGGATCACCAACTCCCCCATGGCGGATCTCTGCGTGGTGTGGGCCGTGTGCGAGGACGGGAGGATCCGGGGCTTCCTCCTGGAGAGGGGGATGAAGGGCCTGTCGATGCCCAAGATCGAGGGCAAGTTCTCCCTGCGGGCCTCCACCACCGGCATGATCCTGATGGAGGACGTGGAGGTGCCGGAGGAGAACCTGCTGCCGCATGTCTCCGGGCTCGCGGTAAGTCCAACCTCCTCTCCCCCCAGCCGATTCTTCGGTTCCCCATGATCTCACGGCCTAAGCAGAGTTGGCTGGGGACACTGCTTGGAGGAGAGACTCCAGCTGCTGTGGGGAGGGGGGCCAGCAGGGGGCGCTTTCCCCATCGAGCCAATGCTGACTTCAGTGCGGTGCTAGGGGGCACTATGCTGCAAGGGAATGGCCTTTAAACAAGGGGTGTTAATCCAGGTGTCATGGCCTGACCCTCACCTTGGCAGTTGCCTTCAGCTTCCCAAACCATAGGAAGCAGTCGACTGCTGGATTCTTCTTCGCTTCCTGTCTTGGGCATGGTTGCTGTGTGCTTGATGAAAACAGCTGCTGTGCCCCGCCCCCACCCCAGAAGCAGCTGCATTTCAGCACAGCGCCAAGTGACCCTTGGATAAGTAGCTGTTGTTCTCCACCCCAGAGACAACTGCATTTCAGCAGGGGGTGAGTCATGGCTGTATAAAACAGCCCCCACTGTACAGGGAGCTTCCGTTGGAGAGATCAGCCGTTCCTGTGGCTCTAACAGGTCAGTTTTGATGGATGTCAATGGGCTTGTGCTTAGAAATGTGGTCCCCAAATCCTTCTGGGCAGAGACGGACAATGGCGCGGAAGCCAGTATCCTGTTGCCCTGTTAACGCAGGGGGCTGGCAGGAGCAGCGGTCATGCGCTCCTCCTTGGCAGCGTTGCCTGGAGGTTAATGATCAAGGCTCTTTCTCGTGTCCTGCCAGGGTCCGTTTGGCTGTCTGAACAACGCCCGGTACGGCATTGCCTGGGGAGCGCTCGGAGCTGCTGAATTCTGCTTTGAGACAGCCAGGCAGTATGCCTTGGACAGGTACTGGCTGTGCGGGGGAGGGGGAGAACTCTTTGTCCCTGGGGTGGGTGGAAGCTCCATGTAGGTTTGGGGGATCCCTGCCTGCCTCTTTTTAAAGGCACTGATTAATTTAGACCTCGCTGCATTCATGGGAGAGTCCTTGCCAGGAGGGGAAACCGAGCGAGAGAGGTGAAGTGACGTGACCAAGGTCGCACAGTGGATCAGTAGCAGAGCTGGGAATGGGACCCAGGAGTCCTGACTCCCAGCCCCCTTCCCAAACCCACTGGGGTGAATGCCAGCCGTCAGCTGTGGGAGAGCACAGTGGAGTCCAGCAGTGAAGGGCTTTCATGGGGCTCACTAGCTCTTTCCTGTCCAGTTGTGCCACCTGCCGATTACGTGCAGTATATATGAAGCGTTCTAGCTCTCGGAAGAACTTTCCGTCATAGAGCGTCTGATGGAACTCTGCTTCGCTGGGCAGAGATCAGGGCAGATGAGAAGCAAGGACGGTGTAGTGCATAAGGCACTGAACTGTGACTTAGGCAAAATCAGGGACAGAACCCAGGTGTCCCACATCCCTTCCCCTCTCTGGGCCCTGGTTTCCCCTCCCACCGTGGGAGCTTGTCAGGACAGGGCCTCTCTCTCTCGCTCTGTCTAGGCAGTTCCCAGCACAATGGGGATTTTGGATGGGGCTTTCAGGCACTACCTAATAGACCTAGTACAATGCTCCATCCCAATTGAAGGCAGTCACCAGCGGTGGATCTGCCCCAAGAGTTTTAAGTGACTTTTGCTCCTCGGTTTCCTAACTAAGTTGTCCTCCCTTAGGATCCAGTTTGGGGTGCCGCTGGCTAGGAACCAGCTGATCCAGAAGAAGCTGGCTGATATGCTCACCGAGATCACCATTGGCTTACAAGCTTGCCTGCAGCTGGGGAGGCTAAAGGATGAAGACAAGTATGTACCTGCCTTTCTAAACTAAAAAGTTATTCTGTGGGTTAGACTGCAAAGCTAGAAGGGGTTTGGCTGGCTCAGGGGTGGGGAATGGGATCCAGAGTCTTACCCTTCCAGGGTACACCGGCTTTGATCCAGCCCCAGGCTCGGAGGGACTGGTGACATAAGGCGTTGTGGAATGACACAGAATCATAAAACTGGAAGGGACCTCGAGAGGTCTCTAGTCCAGTCCCCTGCACTCAAGGCAGGACTAAGTATTATCCAGACCATCCCTGACAGGTGTTTGTCCAACCTGCTCCTAAAAATCTCCAATGATGGAGATTCCACAACCTCCCTAGGCAATTTATTCCAGTGCTTAACCACTCTGACAGGAAGTTTTTCCTAATGTCCAATCTAAACCGCCCTTGCTGCAATTTAACCCATTGCTTCTTGTCCTATCCTCAGAGGTTAAGAAGAACAATTTTTCTCCCTCCTGCTCGTAACAACCTTTTAGGTACTTGAAAACTGTTATCATGTCCCCTCTGTCTTCTCTTCTACAGACTAAACAAAGCCAATTTTTTCAATCTTTCCTCATAGCTCATGTTTTTTAGTCCTTTAATCATTTTTTGTTGCTCTTCTCTGGACTTTCTCCAATTTGTCCACATCCTTCCTGAAATGTGGTGCCCAGAACTGGACACAATACTCCAGTTGAGGCCTAATCAGCGGGGAATAGAGCGGAAGAATTACTTCTTGTGTCTTGCTTACAGTACTTCTGCTAATACATCCCAGAATGATGTTTGCTTTTTTTCTGCAACAGCGTTACACTGTTGACTCATATTTAGCTTGTGATCCACTATGCTCCCCAGCTCCCTTTCCGCAGTACTCCTTCCTAGGCAGTCCTTTCCCACTTTGTATGTGTGACATACAGGGCCTTTTCCTTCTAAGGGGCAATGGCTCCAATCCAGCCCCCAGTTCGGGAACTGCCTGGCTCATGCAGGTGGGGAAAGGGGCCCTATTCCGCTCTAGGAGCGTTGGTTCTGATCCAGACCACATGGTTAGAGAAAAACAGGCCATTCCCCTTTGACCAAGCTGCTAGGTCTCCCCAGTGTGAAACGAGGCTGCTGGGTCTCCGCCTAGTGCCAACGTGACACAAACCCTGGTTCCACCGGGGAGCTTGTCCTTCCACCCCAGTGCCCTTGATCGCTCCTGTCGCTGTAGGGCCGCTCCCGAGATGATCTCCATGCTGAAGCGGAACTCTTGCGGCAAAGCACTGGATATTGCCCGCCAGGCCCGGGACATGCTGGGGGGCAACGGCATCGCCGACGAATACCACGTCATCCGGCATGTCATGAACCTGGAGGCCGTGAATACCTATGAAGGTAAATCTCCCCATACACCTTTGTATCAAATTCCATGAAGGTTCCTGGGATTTCCCAGCTCCTTCGGGACCATGGAGGTAAGGGATAGAAAGCAGGATGCTAGGGGGTGCTGTGCATCAGGAGCAGGGCAGGCCTCATTCTCCCCTCCAATCCAATGTCCCTGTGTCACGTTGGGGCTTACAGCTCCAACTGGATATGATGTTCTTCACTTCCTGCCCTGCTTTCTTGTTCGCCATTGCTGTACGCTGCTGAAACAGCTGCCATGTTCCACCCTAGAGGTGGCTGCATTTTAGTGATTTGCTTCGCTCATCGCTAATATAGCCTTTCTTCACCTTCCGGGGTAAGCAAGCCCTGCCACTGTTTGATGGATAATCTTGTATCATGCTTATCCTCTAGCATCTGATGATTTACGCCTGGTCTATACACAGGTTTTACCCCCAGATAATGGTGTTTGTCGGGGGGGAGGGGGGTGACTTTCATTTACCAATATAGTTACCTGAGTACAACCACTAGTGTGGACATGACAGAAGGGGAATAAAGGTGCCTTATACTGATATGGTATATTCCCCTTCCCAGTGAGATCTTTGTTCCCATTTCTCTTCGCTCCACAGGCACGCATGATATCCACGCTCTCATCCTTGGCAGAGCAATCACCGGACTTCAGTCTTTCACCGTCGGCAAATAAATCCAATATGGAGGAGGCCTAACTCACCTTCGCAACAGCCTTAAATTCACTACGTCGGAAGAATGATCGTTTTGTATAAAAAGATTTTTGGTTTTTCGTTCTCAAGATAAAAAAGTCACAAGCCAGAGGCTGCTGTTGTGATACAGAATCTGAATGTAGCTCTTCAGGCTGACTCCTTGATTCTTTCTTACTTTGCAATACGATTCGCTCCCAAATCAGCTAGTTGGTTTTCAAGCTGAAGCATCTGGGAGAAGGTCTTCTCCCGTCTGTTTGCAGTAAAGGGTCAAGGAGACAGGCCCGGTAACGGACCGTCTTTGCCAGCATTGCATTTGTATTTTGGGGATATGGGAGAGGGTGAAATTAGTGAAACTTCTGTGAAGTGGATTGTCATGTAACAAAAGTCAGTGGATTTGTGATGTTGGATTGGCTGCTCGATGCATGGAGCTGGCTTGCTTGCTTTCTCCTTGAGTGTAAATTCAGGACCTGTGTGGGAAAGGCTGCCTGTATCAACAGGGTGGAAATGCAGTCTCACTCCTTTCTCCTTCCACTGGATGTCCAAGTTCAGCTAACTTGCTTCTCAGAATTATCTGAATGGATGCACTACTGCATGCTGGGAGAACTCTCTTCTCTTTACAAAGCTGTGTTGAAGCCATAAAACCTGAATCTTCACGCACAGCCAGGTCATGGGACATGTCCAACGGGCATCTGCACAATGTAGCTACTGAGCTAAACGTTACCGAGGTGAAGCAATGCTGCCCACTGCACAGGGCTGGGGCTCAGAACGGGGTTAAATTCCTGGCTCTGCCACGGACCCACTGCAGGCAACTCTCTGTGCCTCAGTTTCCCCAGCTGTAAGACACATTTAGCATTCCTGTTACCAAATTTCTCTTTCACAGTAGCCCACAGTTGAACCCAGCTGATCTCGTATCCCTTCTGTTACTTACATGAATAAATTTTAAAATATACGGTATCTTGCTTTTTCTGTTTGTAGTGGTTAGTTGTTTATGTACCCTACAGCCCGCTGCTGGATAGAATCATAGCTGCCGAACTGTGTAAAGCGGGCCATAGACTGTTAACATTCGGTGGCTGGTTTCCCTGGCCATTGCAAAACAGAAGAAAATGATCAGCAATCGGCTGTGTTCAAATTTCACATCCCTTCACTCAAAGGTAACTTTCTTGACTCGGGAAGAGTGTTGTGACCTCTCAGATTGTAGGTCTTGGGAGTGAGCGGTGAAGTCTGAGCAGGTGCAGAGTGGCTGAGCACAGACCAAGATGTTCAGTAACTCACCACAATGCTCCCACAGTCATCAGAGCAGAAGGATTGGAAATGTGTCCCTCAGGTTGTGTATATGAGATGCAGTCATGGGAGCTCTGGGTGCCCAACTTGACTCCCTTCGGGGAACACTTTTCCAAAGACACCAGGGCCAGATTTTTCAAGTATGAACCTTTGCTTTGTACCCCACAATTGGAGCCAGATTTTCGAGAGATGTCAACGCCTGATGCCCTGAGCTCTTCTTGTGATCTGGGCCCGATGGTGGATGCTGAATTCTCTTGAAACTTCTGGCCCTCGGGCCTGACTGTTTTACCGAGGTGTTAGGCTCGAGTGCTCAGGTATGACAGTGATGGGGTGGTATAAGAACTTACGCAGAATAGCTGCCCTAGCTCTAGTGATGTGCTGGTGGTTGAGTTTTCAGTGCACGCTCCAGCCCTGCACTAGAAGCAGTCTGTTCAATACCAGAATTGTACTGTAGTCTCTCTGCCAGCTGTATCCAGCTTGCTGAACAGCTGGAGCCAAACTCAATCCTACCCGAGGCAGGTGGTTGAGCTCTTGATCCCTGGCAAATAGGTTACAGGAAAGCAAAGGTTCATACAGGCAACTGCCATGGCCCGTGACTACATGTAGCTCCAGATTTTTTTTCAATCTGGCCTGTACTGTTCGTTATATGAAATAGAAATTGGACCAAGAGTCGGAGATGTGCCTGTATTAAGGGGATTAGACAGCTGAGCCATCCTTGCTCGAAAACTCTTTAACAGCCAGGGGGGTATCTCTGGATTGATCCACCTGCAACGACCCTTCACCACCACACCATTTCAGGTCCCATGACTGTGGCAAAAAGTCCCAGCTCACCTACATGTGCTAAGACAATTGGGGCTGCCCCAGGAGTTATAAAATAGCTGTGTCCAGCATTGGGAAACGGGAACAATATATAAGCCGAACTTGCAAGTTTTCTGACATGCTGGCTGTGACTCATGGGTGGAAGTGGCTTCTCAGGACAGAAAGTGCGGTGCTACTACCCGTCCCTTCCCCTCCCCCCCCCCCCCCCATGTCTATACTACCCGCCGGATCCGCGGGCAGCGATCGATCCAGCAGGGGTCGATTTATCGTGTCTAGTCTAGACTGGATAAATCGATCCCCGAGCGCTCTCCTGTCGACTCCTGTACTCCACGGCCAGGAGAAGTTGACCGGGGAGCAGCAGCAGTCGACTCACCACGGTGAAGACACCAGGGTAAGTCGATCTAAGTAAATGTAGTGTAGACCAGGGTGCTTGTAGGTCTGATTGGTAGCAGAACAGGTTCTGTTTTCAGCCCCTGCATGTGTAAGTGGTCTTTTGGTTCTCTCCTTTTGAGAATAATAAGGGTTTATCAGGAACAGAAGCTTAAACTCTGTTCTCCTGTAAAGAAACTGAGCGACAGAATCTTATACTTTTGCTTTAAATCCCATTGTGTTTTTCATATCAGCACAGATAGCGGTTGGAAATAACGAACAGGCAAGTCACTGAAGGAGATGGTTACAGCTACAGACGCTCCCCGGTTATGCAAGACCCGGCTTACGCAAATTCGACCTTATGCAAAAAGTTCCATAAGGCATAAATAAAATGTTCAAGTTGCAGAAAATATTGCGTAACGTACGGGAATGCAAAGTACTGTAGTGCGGTGTGCAGAGGAATACAGCAGTAGCATCTCCTACAAGGGAAGGCTTTGCGCTCTCACAGCCTCTCAGTCTCGTGTTATTTCAGTGATACTGGATTTCTGTTATTTCACCCTGTTATTTCATTCAAATCATGCCTGGAAAGCAACCAAGTGATAGCAAGAGTGCAGGACCAGTTCGTAAGAGAAAGAAGATTGATTTAGAGCAGAAAATGAAAATAGTGAAAAAGTATGAAGGCGGACAAAGCCTCTCGTCAATTGCTCGTGAACTCGATTTGGCTACCTCAACAGTGAAAAGTATTTTGAATGATAGTGCACGCATAAAAGAGCACGTGAAAGGCTCTGCTCCTTTAAAATCAACAGTCATAACGAAGCAGCGTTCTGGCGCGATCTATGAAATGGAAAAGTTATTAACAATATGGATGGACGATCAGATTCAAAAATGTGTGCCGCTTAGCCTAATGATTATTCAAGCGAAGGCTAAAAGTATTTTCGAAGACGTAAAGGGAAAATACAGTGATCCTAACGCAAAGTTTGTGGCTAGTCATGGGTGGTTTAATAGATTTAAACAACGTGCAAATTTTCACAATGTAAAAGTGAGGGGTGAGGCTGCTAGTGCTGATACAAAAGCAGCTGAAAAGTATCCCGAAGTGTTACGAAAACTTATAGAAGAATGTGGTTATACAGCACAGCAAATCTTTAACGTCGACGAAACTGGATTGTTTTGGAAAAAAATGCCAGACAGAACATACATTTCAAAAGAGGAAAAGACGATGCCAGGGTTTAAGGCTGCGAAAGATAGGCTAACGCTTTTGCTTGGGGGTAATGCAGCTGGAGATTGCAAATTGAAACCGTTGCTTGTTTATCATTCAGAAAATCCCCGTGCGTTTAAAGGCATTAGCAAGGCTACCCTTCCAGTTCATTTCCGTTCAAATGGAAAGGCTTGGATCACAACGGCACTTTTCGAAGACTGGTTTATAAATTTGTTTATCCCCGAAGTGGAAAAATTCTGCAGAGAAAACGACATCCCATTCAAGATTATGCTTATCGTCGATAATGCTCCTGGACATCCCGCACATTTAGATGACTTTCACCCTAATGTAAAAGTCGTGTTTCTGCCTCCCAACAAGACTTCGATCCTACAGCCCATGGATCAGGGGGTCATTGCTAAGTTTAAAGCCTATTATCTACGAAGAACATTTGCACAGGCAGTAGAAGCAACTGACAGAGAGACTGGCAAGACTTTGCGTGATTTTTGGAAATCGTATAACATTTACCAAGCCATCATAAACATTGCTAAGGCCTGGGCAGAGGTTACCCAGGTTTGTTTGAATGCCGTATGGAAGAAAGCATGCCCACAGTTCGTACACAGCTTTAAAGGTTTCGAAAAAGACAAAACATATGAGGAGGTGGCAGATGAAATTGTGAAGTTTGCCGAACAGCTTGAGCTGGAGGTTGATGTTGGCGATGTGGATGAGTTTATCGAATCCCATGGAGCTGAATTATCAAATGAGGATCTCATGGAATTAGAAGCAGCAAAAGTAAAAGAGCAGACTGAAGCGGAGGATGAAGTTGAAGAAGTAGAAGAGCCACGACACTTCAACACCAAGGAGATGGCACTTGCATTTCGTGAGATTGACTCTGCAATGGCAAGGTTTGAGAAGATGGACCCCAACTCCTCACGATTCTTGAAAGTGAACAGAGGCATTGACGAAACGCTGGCCTGTTATAGACAGATATATGAAGAGAAGAAAAAGGCCACTATCCAGTCATCTCTCGATAAGTTTGTAAGGAAGGTTGAAAGGCCTGCAATGTCCACATCTCCACCGCCTTCCACCTCCAAAGCCCCCTCTGACGACCCCGATGATGTAATGCCTGTCTCCTCCTCTCCTTCCTCATCTACAAATTAAGCCCATTGTCATCCGCCACCAAAATGGAGCCTTCAGCGTGCCAGGATAATAATAGGATTAAGGTAAATGTAATATTTTTGTTGTAATTGTTTTGTTTGTTTTTATGCTTGCACAATATACGTTTCCGACTTATGTAAAATTCGGGTTATGCAAGGTTTTCCGGAACAGAACAATTGCGTAAGTCAGGGAGTGTCTGTATTGATAAACCAACAAAGTGGAATGTAACATTCATGTGATCTTTATAAAATGCCTTTTACAATTAACAGCGCTATGAGAGAGTTAGTGACAACAATCTCCCCCTGACACACTGGAAGAAAGACATTTCGAAGGCAGCAGGGTGCGGAAGTTTGACAAGAGCCACTGGCCATTGCATAATCCTTTTGTATCTTCAGTGGACTTTAATTACATCTCACCTATTCCCACTTTTATAAAGACTGAATCTTACCAGGCGTGTTTTTTAACCTGTCTGGCTCTCATGCCCTTTAGGACACTATCAGAGCTTGAAAGTTCAGGAGTTTTTAAAATAACTTTAACAATCAAACAAACTGCAATAGGAATAGAAAAAGAGGCCCTTATCTGACCTGTAGTCTTGTTTTTCCTTTTGCATCAGAATAGTAGCTACACAATGGTTTGAGTGGTTCATTTGGGCTTTTGATTCCAGCTGGCCCTTCTTCCTAGTGTTCTCACACCTCTGGCTGCACACACAAGTCTTTATAAGCTGCCTCCACAGTGTGGCAGACTTGTCTGAGCTCCGTTTGGATCTGGCTGATCCTCTCCATTATCTCCGAGAGCTCTTGGAGCTTATCCTGCATTTGCTTGTTATGGCGATCGTAAATGAGAAACATCATTTCCTCCAGCTTCTCCGCCAAACTCGAAACCTTTTGGAGTGCAAGGAAAGACAGGCCTTAGGGCAAGACTCAGCCCCATCCCAACATGGCAGAGCACCCACTGAAATCAACAGTAGTTGCATCCTGTTACTCTGGGAGTAGGGGGACAATGCAACCCTTAATATTCAAGCCATCAGCCTCTGGTCCATTTTAATTCCTAAGTGTGACTTTTTTTCATGAGTTTTAGACTGAATGGACTAAAACTGATCTCTGCATAAATGTAAATGCTTACTGCAGGCTTCTTGCACCATCTTCTGAAAGCATCTGGAGCTGGCTGTGTGAGAGCCAGGAAACTGACTCAAGGGACTGCTAGCCTGGGCCAGGCTGGCAATTCCTATGCAGACCCCAGCCCTGCAGCTGGTCCATGCAGCACTTCAATGCAACTCCATGAGGATCTGCCTGCATGGATCTGAATGCAGGAGTGGGATCTTCATGGGACATACAGGAGGATTCTGGCCTACTAGAGGCCATGTGCTCCGGAGACCAGGGCACTGGACCGCAATTCAGGACCCCTGGGTTCTATTCCCAACTCGCCCAGGAGTTAGGTGGCGAGCGTGATTTTCAAAAGCTCCGAGCTGCATTTTTAGGGCTCCTAGATACTTTTGAAAATCTGGCCCAAAGCTTTAATGGCAGCCTCAGCAATGGTAAGGCGGAAATAACTTCCCGAATGCGTGACAGTCAGATGTGCTGAGCTGCTGCTGGTAGAGGCCATGGTGAAGGTTTTGCGAGTGCCTGTGTGAAATGGGAGGCGTGTTGGTTTCTGCATCTGTTGGAGATGCACGTGGAAGCTTTATGGCCTGTTGGAGTGCGTTAGACAACAGCGATCAGAAGGTGGTAAAGAATTCGACTTACTTTCCTCTTAACTTAGCTCCATGCTTTGAAGGCACTGGCATAAAATGAAGCTTTGGTTTGTTAGTCCATTTGCATAATAATCCCTAGTTTTTATCAGTAGATCTCAAAGTACTTCACAAAGGAGGTCAGTACCATTATCCCCATGGGGACATTGAGGCATAAAGCGGTGAAGTCACTTGTCCAAGGTCACCCGGCAGGCCAGTTGCAGAGCCACGAATAGAACCTTGGTCTCCTGGGTCCTAGTCCAGTAGGGTATCCTATAAGCCAGACTACCTCTCTTAATAATAATAATAAATATCTCACTCTCATATAGCACTTGAGAAGCCTGGGTTCTATTCCCAGCTCTTCCACGGGCCTGCTGGGTGAGCATGGACAAGTCATGTTGATCTGTGCCTCGGTTTCCCCATTTTACAATGAATCTGACCATTTGTAAGGTGCTTTGAGATCTATGAATGAAAAGCGCTAGATAACAGCCAGGCGTTCTTATATAGATTACACGTTAGTGTCACGGCAAACCCAGTGGCTGAACTTTGTGACTTTGTCCTCACCCACAACTATTTGACATTTGGGGACAATGTAAACCTTCAAGTCAGCAGCACTGCTATGGGTACCCGCATGGCCCCACAGTATGCCAACATTTTTATGACTGACTTAGAACAACGCTTCCTCGGCTCTCGTCCCCTAATGCCCCTACTCTACTTGCGCTACATTGATGACATCTTCATCATCTGGACCCATGGAAAAGAAGGCTTTGAGGAATTCCACCATGATTTCAACAATTTCCATCCCACCATCAACCTCAGCCTGGACCAGTCCACACAGGAGATCCACTTCCTGGACACTACAGTGCTAATAAGCGATGGTCACATAAACACCACCCTATACCGGAAACCTACTGACCGCTATACTTACCTACATGCCTCCAGCTTTCATCCAGACCACATCACATGATCCATTGTCTACAGCCACGCTCTAAGATACAACCGCATTTGCTCCTATCCCTTGGACAGAGACAAAACACCTACAAGATCTCTATCAAGCGTTCTTAAAACTACAATACCCACTTGCTGAAGTGAAGAAACCGATTGACAGAGCCAGAAGAATACCCAGAAGTCAGCTACTCCAGGACAGGCCCAACAAAGAAAGTAACAGAACGCCATTAGCCGTCACCTTCAGCCCCCAACTAAAACCTCTCCAGCGCATCATCAAGGATCTACAACCTATCCTGAAGGACGATCCTTCACTCTCACAGATCTTGGGAGACAGGCCAGTCCTCGCTTACAGACGGCCCCCCAACCTGAAGCAAATACTCACCAGCAATCCAAGTGCCATTGGCCTGCTAAACCCAGGGTTGTGAGTTCAATCCTTGAGGGGGCCATTTAGGGGAACTGGGGTAAAAATCTGTCTGGGGATTGGTCCTGCTTTGAGCAGGGGTTTGGACTAGATGACCTCCTGAGGTCCCTTCCAACTCTGGTATTCTATGATTCTATTCTAACCACACACCAAAAACACTAACCCAGGAACCTATCCTTGCAACAAAGCCCGTTGCCAACTCTGTCCACATATCTATTCAAGGGACACCATCATAGGACCTAATCACATCAGCCACACCATCAGAGGCTCGTTCACCTGCACATCTACCAATGTGATATATGCCATCATGTGCCAGCAATGCTCCTCTGCCATGTACAGTGGCCAAACCGGACAGTCTCTACGCAAAAGAATAAATGGACACAAATCAGATGTCAAGAATTATAATATTCAAAAAAGAGTCGGAGAACACTTCAACCTCCCTGGTCACTCAATTACAGACCTCAAAGTCGCAATTCTCCAACAAAAAAACTTCAAAAACAGACTCCAATGAGAAACTGCAGAACTGGAATTAATGTGCAAACTGGACACCATTAAATTAGCTTGAATAAAGACTGTGAGTGGATGGGTCATTACACAAAGTAAAAACTATTTCCCCATGCTAATTTCTCCCCCACTGTTTTCAACTGTTTGAAATGGGCCATCCTGATTATCACTACAAAAGTTTTTTTTCTCCTGCTGATAATATCCCACCTTAATTGATTAGTCTTGTTATAGTTGGAATGGCAACACCCATTTTTTCATGTTCTCTTTGTATATATATCTTCCTACTGTATTTTCCACTGCATGCATCCGATGAAGTGGGTTTTAGCCCACGAAAGCTTATGCCCAAATAAATGTGTTAGTCTCTAAGGTGCCACAAGTACTCCTCATTCTTTTTGCTGATACAGACTAACACAGCTACCCCTCTGAAACGTTAGCGTCTGTGTCTGATTTTATAATGGAAAGCTCCCCGCTGTTGCATTATTTTTCTCTACATTTACATAAAATATGCTCCAAAGCATCTGATTTAATGCCTCAGAGACATGGAGGACACTCAGACTGGTGATCTGTGACTGATGCAGTCAGAATAACATGATTAAAATACATGAAATAAACATTCTGTGGATGCACAATCTTGAATGTTGTGTGTGCGGTCAGGGTGGAGAGGAGATTAGCGAGGCAGCTTGATCGACTGCGGATGAAATGGGTTGCTGCATTTCGCAGCGATTCGTGTCTCTGAGGCGTGATATTGGGATTTCACTTCTGTTGGCAAGTAAAGTGGTTTTACATTGAAAACAAGCTCTCTACTGATTTGCTGTAATATAGCAGAGAATTGGAGAACATTTGTTAGTCTCTAAGGTGCCACAAGTACTCCTGTTCTTTTTAGGGCCCCTCTAGTCCATCTCCTTTCAAGTAGAGTCTAGCTGCTGCTCCCCTCTTTTGTTCTGTCCAATCTACTTTTAAATGCTCTATACAGTGAAACTCCCCCCACTTTCCTTGGGGAGATGATTCCATAACCCAGTATGGGTCCCTGGGAAGAAGACCCATGTGAGAAGAGGACCTTCCTCACACAGCTTTTCCCACTCCCATGAAAATGGAGGGCTCAGCATCCCTCCCTTCAGTCCGGTTGTCCTGGGGGTGGGTGGGGGGGAAGCATGACTATTGGAGGAGGGGTAGGAAAGTTGGAGGTGGGGGTTGGAGAATGCTGCACCCAGTGAAGTTCAAAAGGAATAGACAACACCATTCTGGGCTGTATTACCTTCCCACCGCGCTACCACCGTGCTGTGTGACGTATCCCTCTGAGGAGGGGCCCTAGTACACCTCTTGCTTGGGAGGGCCTTCTAGGGAAACTCCAGGGTGTGTGTGAGAGGGGGGATGCAATTGGAAGCACAGGCCTTTCCTGCAGATGTCTTTGGTCTCAGGCCAATCCCCTGGGATATATGCTGGGTCCAGCTGCCTGTTCCAGCCCAGGGCAAACCCTGCCTCCGTGCTGGAATGACATGGAGTTTATATCATGGAAGGGGGCAATCCATCCCTATGATACAGCACTTCACACACCCCCACACACACATTTTCCTTTGCTCAGCATTAAAGCGCCTCCTCTTTTACCAAACTAGCTAACTTCTCTTCCATCCTTTGGCTTCCACCCTCGAGCCCTTGTATGTAGCCATCTCAATATCCACTTCACCTTCAGCATGAGGCTCTCCCTGAAATTGCTCATGACAGTGTGGTCTTTCTTCCGGTTCTCGTTGATCTTCTCAATCAGCTGCTGCGTTCTTCTCTGCAGATTTTCAATGTTTGAATCCAAGGCTGCGAAATAATTGGATGACTTGCCATCCAATGCTGCTACGGGCGCATCTGCAGTGGGGCAGAGCAGAGATGTGCTGGGCGATTCCTTCCTGCATTTAAATTGAAATAAATGAGCATGTGTTGTATTCCTCTGCACCCCAACTTACACTCAAAGGCCAAAACTCAGGTGAGTTTGAGGACTCATTGTGAAAGCATCTGCTTTGTTTCCAGATAAGAGTAACTGACATATCTGAAGCAAGGGGGAAGTTTACCTGCACTGTGGAAAAGGTAAACTTCCCATCCTTTCCCTTGCTGTCATTCCTAAAGAAAGGGAGCATTTTAAAACCAAACATAGAAGGTCAGATCCTCCCCTGGTGCCTTTGTGCATGTAAAAAGGCTGCAGCTGTACAAAACTACCCTCACAATTCAATACATGAAGAAAAATTACAAAGACTAGAGCCAAAGTTATCCAGCACAATCAGATGCCAAAGAAAACTGTTGCCAGCTATTTTGTTAATTTCTCTCATGTGGGAATTTTAGTCCTTTACATTTGTTTATTCAATAATGAAAGCAGCTTATTAACCAGAATCCATTCATCACAAACTTGACAGCTCCTGTGTTGGCTAATTCTGTTTTATAAAGGAAATACAGAGTCCCTGTTGGCTGACTTGTTTGTGAAACTACTTCTGCAGTGCTAGCAAAATTGACATTTAATTCCATTTGATGGGGGGAAATGACACACATGATGAGCAGCCTCAGGTTCTAAACCAGTACCCTTGCCTATGGAAGGCAGTGTGCTTGGGAGCGGCCTTCTGGGTACATTATTGCATTAGCACATTACACACTACTGATCAGGATCCCCGCTCAACTCCTGATGCTATTGGCCGGCATTCCTACGTCAGTGTTTCTTAACCTTGCCTTGTGTTGGCATTTGGTCCTGAGGAGGCGTGGAGGAAATGGGTCTAAATAAACCAAGCCATCTGCCAAGGTGAAGCAGCTCAGTGATGGAATTAAAAGCCAGAGACACCTGCTGTTGATTAGCTCTGTCCTCTTGTACAGAAGTACAAGTAAACAACCTACATGCCAGGTGGCTTTGTATACACTCCACCTGAGTGCACTGTATGTACGCAGCTACTGCAAGAGAGGCGGTGTGGCCCAGTGGATTGGGCACTGGGGAGTCAGGAGATCTGGGTTCTAAATAAATAGACTAAAAGTGTCAGGGGCTGGGGGCCATTTAAGTCCCATAGAAAAGAGTTGAAAGACTAACTGCTCCCATCCAAGGGCTTGTCTACACACAGCTTTTGTATCAGTTTCAAACCAGTACAGGGGTGCTGGAACAATTTGTGTAGTGGACGTGCTGTGAGTCATTGGACCAAACTGTAAACCCTGTATATAGTGGAATCCACTTCAAGCCAGGGGGTGCGACAGTACAACCCTGTAGTGTGGATACTGTTAGCTACATGTAGGTCTCGTCTCGAGAAAATGAAACCAATATGGTTATAACTCATCTGACTGTCTTTTTTTCCCCAGTGTAGCATGTCATTGCATCCACACACTAGGGGTATCCCAATGTAACTATACTAAACTAATATCTAATCATACCCCTAACTGAAATAATTCCATTGGTCCAAAGCCTGTGTTTAGAGTAGGCGTAAATGCACTGGCCGTCACCACCTCTTTAAAAGCAGTAGCTGTCCTGGGAACCACTTTATAGGACTTAAAATGAGTAATTCTGCCTGTGCCCAACACAGAGAATGTGTGAGTCATTAATTAGACAGCACTTTGCATCAGGAGATCTCAAAGCACTTTACAAAATTGGTCAGTATCATTACTCTCATTTTACAGATGGGGAAGCTGAGGCACGGGCCTTTACTTGCCCAAAGTCACCCAGCAAACTAGTGGCAGAGCCAGGAATTGAACCTAGGTCTCCTGAGTGCCATTCCAGGGCACTATCCTTTGGGAAACACTGCCTCCAAACTAACTTTTTAACTTAAGAATGCAATTAGACACATTGTCCATACCCAATTATATTAATTAGAAAACCTAGTCTGAATGCAGGCTGGGAAATTGCTACAATTAACATGAACAACCAGGGCATTCCCAACTATATATTTATTAAGAAGACATTTCTCCTTTGGGAAGTTTCTGTTGGCATATTCATGGCACAAGGCACAGCATTTTCTCCCCTTTCTCTGGCTCTCAGCAAATATTAGAAGTCTGTGCAAAACTCCTCACCTGGACAGGCTCTCACTGTGTAATTCACGTCTTTCTACATCATCAAAGAATGGGCTGTCCGGTTTAGCCAGCTCCTCTTCTGGCTCTGGACTTTCACATTCCTGATTAGACATTGTAACCTTTAAAAAGTAGAGAGATTGTTCAGGAGGCTGCATGGATCAGGCACTGCATTGGGACTTGTTCTAGCCCTTGGCTCTGCCACTAATTTGCTGTGTGACCCTTCTGCCTTGTCTATTTAGAGTAGAAGCTCTCCAGGGCAGGGACTGTCTCTTACAAAGTATTTGTACAACACTTAGCAAAATGGGGCCCTGATCTTGGTGCAGCCTCTAGTCTCTAAAGTAACGCATATAATTAATAAGAATAAAAGGCTCAAAATCACTGACCTACATGAGCTACTAGAGCAAACTGAGAGTTTTAAACATATTCAGTAGAGCTTGATGGGAACTTTTGATGACGTTTCTTGGGGCAGGGATTTGGAAAATGCTGATTCTTCCTAACTGAATCTTCCCATGGGACCATGTCAGTTTTGATTAAATTTTTGTTTTGAAAAAGAAAGTTTTGAAAAATATCAAACCAGCTGTTTTTGACATGTTCATAATTAAACATTTGGAATTTTCAGCTCAAAACTACTTTTTGTTTAAAAATGTATGTTGTTTTATATTTTTAAAATAAAAAAGGTCACAACTGAAACACGACAGATTGACTTAATGGAAAGGAAATATTTCAGTTTACCCCAAATGATTTTTTTCAGTGTTTCAGTTTATGAAAATTTTTGACATTTTGGCTCTTCGTCCCTATTTGGAACCAGGAAAAAAGTCAAACGCTCAAAATTTGTCATAGGATGGGAAATCCATTTCCTGACCAGCTCTAATATTGAGTCTGTTTCTCTTCTACACTAGTTTTACACTGATATAATTTCACTGGAGTTACTCCCAAGACAGCTGGACAAAATACGCTATTTTTATCTATGACTTGATTTCGCTTGGAGAGTTTGAAATAATCTGTATTTTATTAGATGTATTTTAGGACAAAATTTGCTAAACTGATATTTATTGTAAGAAAAACTGTTAAAACACTGAGGATATATATATAAAAATAAAGACACTGCTACTCTAACCTCTGTTAGAGGACTATGAAATTACATCTATCTAGAAACATTTTTAGCTTTCTAGCTCTATAAGTCAATTGTATTTACCTAGATTGTAAATTCTGCAGGATAAGGAATGTCTTTTTGTTATGGGTGTATGTACAGCATCTAACACTATCCCCAGGCAAGAGGTTCTAGCAATTACTATAATAATCATAATTAATAATAAAGCACCTAGAACCTACACTGGTTACCTGGATTTGAAAGTGTAACCTTGTCTGACCTCAACCAAGTTCTTCAAAACTCTATAGGAAATTAATTTTAAAAAGGAGAGATAAGTACATACAATGATTGTTAAATTCACATCATTTACTAAGCTGAAATGTTGCAGGAAGCTAGCTGTTGACCAGTCATTACAATTCCGCTCCACACCCTCCCTCCTTTATATAACTAGCGAAGTTTTACTGGGGAAAACCTGACTTCTGGATTCCCTGCTCTGAGGATATTAGCTGTTTTTCTTAAAGCCCCAGCTCCTGGGATCATGTGAGCGTCTCAGTTTTCATTAAAAACAAAAAAATGAAAGAAGTCATTCCTAGGTCTTGTGGTTGAGGAAAAATGCTTGAAATCATGACCCCCTAAAGACAGCAAATAATCAGAAACCCAAATTTATTTGTCTATGCATTATTTTTAAGCCAATCTCATGAATTTTTTAGGATTTGGGGTTGGATTTTCGGGGGTTGGCAGTACTGTGACTCTTAATATCTGCTTTTTAAAAAAATTAATTGATCAAAGATTTTCTCATGCTCAAAAAGGTCCTAAAAGAATTCCCACTGAGTCTGAATACCGATGGTAAGTGTTAAGCCGCTGTATATATATATATATATATATATAAACCCCTCTAATTTGATTTAATTCTGTAGGGTGGGGTGTTTGTTTTGTTCCCTCCTATGGGTGAAGGGGCTCCTATACCAACCCCATAGGAGCATGCGGTGCCCTATAGCAAGGCTGGGGGGATCCCCAATGAGCAGGTGTGAGGAGCCCCTAGGGAAGAGGACCCCCACATGGGACTGCTGTAGCCAGGCTCACAGTGGGGGAGACCCCATAGCGGGGTGAGGAGCCCATGGGGAGAAGATCCCCCATAGATGGATGAGGACCCAATATCAGGGCTCACCAGGGGGATTCCATATAGAACTGGGGGGCCTATATTGGGGCTCCCAGGGGGGCCCATATAGAACTGGGGGGTCAGTATTGGGGCGCCCATATAGATGTGGGCCCCTCTATGATACCAAGCTTCCCAGTAGGGGCCCCGTAGAGGGGCTCCCCCCAGAGATGGGGCTGGATCGGGGCTCCCAGCGCCCCTCCCCCCTCACCACAGCTTTTCCCGCCACTTCCCCGCCCCTCAACGGCCCAGCTGAGGAGAGGGGTGGGCCGGGGCCTGGGCCGGAGAATGCCAGCCCTGCTGACCAATCAGCGCCCTCCCCGCCCTCAGCTCCTCCAATGAGAGGTCGAGAGGGCATGAAGCAGGGGGGTGAAGGGGCTGGGCTGAGGGGGAGTCCAGTCTGGGGGAGGCAGAGGTGGTGGGGTCCAGGCTGGGGGAGGGGAGGCAAAGCTGGGGGAACGGGGCTGGGTGGGGGTCCAGGCTGGGGAAGGGGGGCTGATCTTGGGTCTAGTTTGGGGGAGGGGCTGAGGGGGTCCAGGCTGGGGGAGGGGGGCTGAGCTGGGGTCCAGGCTGGGGGAGGGGCTGAGGGGGGTCCAGGCTGGGGGAGGGGGGCTGAGCTGGGGTCTAGTTTGGGGGAAGGGCTGAGGGGGTCCAGGCTGGGGGAGGGGGGCACATCCAACCACAGCACAGTTTGGCAGAATTAGTTACTCGAAAAACAGCTGGACTAGCAGGGGGCCTGGGTGTAGACAACTGCAGTGTTGGGGGGACTTTCATCCCCCCTAATCTAGAGATTGTACTAATAAAGGAAACACTGAGTTTGGAGCAGAAGCTTCCCCCCCCCAAAAAAAGAGCATTTTTTACACCCCTGGTGCGGGTGGGGATTGAGGGGTATCAGTAGCTGGTGTTGAGATTGAAGGACATTAGCAGAGCTGTGGGGGATGGGTAGCTCAGGACTGACTAGCTCTAGAAATATGGGTTACTTGTGGTGTGGAAAAGCTCTGCTCATTTCTCCCCGTTTTCTCCATTCAATCCTAGGTGGCCATAGGACAGGAAACCAGTCGGAGAACACTTCAACCTCCCTGGTCACTCAATTACAGACCTCAAAGTCGCAATACTCCAACAAAAAAACTTCAAAAACAGACTCCAACGAGAGACTGCAGAACTGGAATTAATTTGCAAACTTGACACCATTAAATTAGGCTTGAATAAAGACTGGGAGTGGATGGGTCATAATACAAAGTAAAACCTATATCCCCATGCTAATTCCCCCCCCCCACTGTTACTCACACCTTCTTGTCAACTGTTGGAAAAGGGCCATCCAGATTATCACTACAAACGTTTTTCTTCTCTTGCTGATAATAGCCCACCTTAACTGATTACTCTCGTTATAGCTGGTATGGCAACACCAATTTTTTCAAGTTCTCTGTGTGTATATATATCTTCCTACTGTATTTTCCACTGCATGCATCCGATGAAGTGGATTTTAGCCCACGAAAGCTTACGCTCAAATAAATGGCTTAGTCTCTAAGGTGCCACAAGTACTCCTCGTTCTTTTTTTAAAGAAATTCTAGATAGCCACAGATTTCTGGCAGGTTTCAGGTGCATTGGGAGAGCTATTTGGAGAAGCATGAACATCATCTACCCTCACTTGTTGCTTTAGCCCCCGGGAGAGGCTCACCCACAAGAGATTTTGGTTTCTGTGGCTCAGAAGCGTAGCGCATCCCCACATCTTGCTGTGTATGCACCTCCCTGGCGTTCTTCATGCCCATCTGAATGCCACGGGTTCCCACCAGTAAGAAATGAAAATAAACTGGCAGTTGCCAGCGGTGCTGAAAACACGATGATTATAGACAGAGGCACTCTTGGTCTCATGGCGAGAGGGCTCTTTAATACAAATTTGCATGATTGTGTCCAACCAGGGGATGCAACTTCTACTGAGATGTATTTGTCTGCTGCTTTTTAGAGTCCAGTTCTCCCCCTACCCCAATCCAATCTTGTATATGGGAAGTAGCTGGAAACCAGCAAGAGATGGTTAAACCATCTTGGCTTTGTTTTTAATGCCTGCTTGTATTAAGGAAGCAAAGCAAAGACCCCACTGCTGTCTGGAACAGCTTAATAAAAATCCGTAGATTTGTTCTACGTAACTTCTCCTCTTTATGGCGATTCACATTATTCAATGCTTGCATTTCAAAGGCTAGTTAAAATTACATCAATCCTCCTGCTCAGAGGGATCTATGCATTTCTGTTTTAATCTGAAAGTGCTATGCTGTTTTAGAGCTGGGGAAACTGAGACACAAGGAACTGGAGTGATGTGCGACAGAGTCAAAGTTCGAACTTGGGATATGATTCTCAGTTCCCTTGTGAGGATGGGGCCTTTAAGACAATGTGGCTGTCTCCATATTCTGAGGCTGTGCTGGGCCCAGTAAATTACAGTGTCTTTGAGGCTGCTCTAGTTTATGCTCCGCTGCCAGTGGCCCCCCCGATGGCCTGCATTCTGGAGCCATTTCCACCCACCTTAAGCCTCCTTTATGCTACCATTATCCGTGTGACTGAGAATCGAGCCCATTGAATGGCCACGGAGGCGTCATGCTATCTACACACACATGGACATCTGAACAAAAGGCTTGTGTCAGTTCTTGGTGCCTCTCTTGTTAAGGATAGTCCATCCTCAGTTCCACACGGGAAGTCCCTGTCCAGGAATAACCATTTCAGATTGATCAAAGATCCAGTATTTAAGACCAGGGGATGCCTCACATGGATGTGTCATTGCCTTCATTTCTGTTTGCCTGATGACTTCACTTCGAATAAGAATCATTTAAAAAACAGTCCGTTGAAGAAGGCTGGGACTTCCAAATAGGTGTTTAGACCCCACTGAAATTCAATAGGAGGCTGGTGCCTTGTTCCAATATGGCAACTCAGGCCTGGTCTACACACAAAAATTAGATTGACCTAGTTACGTTGCTCAGGGCTGTGAAAAAAATTGTGTCCAAGATGCCATAGTTAGGTCAACCTAACCCCCAGTGTAGACACAATGTAGAATTCTTCCCTTGACCTAGCTACCAGCTCTCAGAATGGTGGACTAATTACATTGATGGAGGAAAAAACCCGGTGCCAACGTAGTGCTTGTAGTGTAGTCAATAGCCTCAGAAAATCTCCACAAAAGTCCAGCTGTTTGACAGGAAGCAGGTATTCTGGCAGCTTTAACAGTTCTAGGGAGGAGGGACTCAACAAGAAAAGAAGGCAGCAAGACGACTAATAACGTTTATTGTCTTTCTGACCATAAAATAGACACTTCCCCCGGCCTTATCTGACAGCTCATCTCACTCCAGGGATCCTTGGACAAGAAAGGAACATTTTGTAAACAAACGTTTTGCGGCAAATATCGAATTTCACAGGTTTGGGATTGAGAAGTTCAGCGTGATCCCTGCTCAGTAAGAACTTGTGAATGGTTCCCATCTGGGATTTGGGTGACATCACAGGCTGGTTCTTCCAGCTGGTGTTATTTTTACACTTGTAATCCATTGGTGCCTGGAATAGCAGCATCTTCCGCCTCACGAAACTGGGGTTGGTGGTTGGTTGCTTTTTCCCCCCTTCCCAGAGAGGATTTAAGATTTGGAAACTGTGCCACTTCACGAAAGAAAAATCCACTCCACCTGCATGCACAAGCCAGAAGGAATATGCTGAGCCTGCCCCTGGAGGAGCAGAGCACTAGGAATGCAGCAAACTGGGGGGGGGATGGCAGCATGGTAATCTTGGAGATGGAGGCCAGGGCATCTGAGCCAAGCGTTGGCGGAGGGGGGAGCTGTGCTCAAAGATGAGCTTCGAGGTGTGGGATTTGGGGGTGTTTGGATCAGGCCTTTCTCTGAGGCATGCCACTTCAAAGTGCTGCTGTGGCTAACTGGGCTCCATGCAAATGGGTTTAGCGACCAAGGCAGGAGTGCTGAGTGAGCGACCAGACGGAGGCCCTGCTTTGTCTCACAGGGCCGTGCAATCGGCTTGCTCGGCAGGACTGGATGGGGAAGTAACTCGCTGCCAGTTCCGATCCCCCCTGGGGTGCATATATTGCAGCAGCGTTAGCCCCTTTCACCCATGGCTCACACCACTTTAGACATCACTTCTGTAGCTGGACGACCGTATACACATCAAGATGGGTCTCGCTCTCTCTGCCCCCTCTGCTCTCCAGCACCTCAACCCCCTTGCTTGCCCAGGCACTCGCCAGGCTCGGCCCAAATCCGAAGGAGAAAGAGTCAAGTTTAGAGGCACCTCCCACCAGCTCCTTTCTTGAACATGTCAAGTTCAGCAGGTGTTTATTTCCCACGTGTCAAGTGTATCAGGGCTAATGCCCCGGGTGTGGGGACCCAGAGCGGAAGCTTCTCTTCTGAGCCTGGCATCTGTGCAGGGAGCAGCAGGGTGATATTTATAGCAGTGGAGGTGCCAGCATCTGATGTCTCAGCTTCTCACCTTGTCACCTAAATACCATTAGCAGCAGGTCGCCCTCAGCACTGCAGAGGCAGGTCGCTTTGACAAGAAGGCCGGTTCCCTTGCGGTTCAGGCTGCTGGACTCAGATCAGATCAGATCCATCTGATCAGCTAGTCCATTGCCTTCTGGTCAACCCGAAATTGCTCTCTCTCTCATATCACGGCCCACTCCTTTATCCACAGGGAATTCTGCCGTCACTCTGCAGTGTCCCTGGTGGCAAAGGTTTGGGCTACACTTCGAAGTGGTGATAGCGTTGCTGTGTTGGCCAGGGTGGGAAAAAACCATACCCGATGTAGCTTTGCCGACAAAGCCGTCAGTATAGATGCAGCTGTGTTGACAGAAGAGGCCTTCTGCCGAGATAGCTAACGGTGTTCAGGCTGGTGGTCCCACACCAACAGAAAAACTTGTATTGGTCTAGGTTGCGTCTACATCAGGGGGCTGGGCCGGCATAGCTATGCCAGTATGGGCTCCGTAGTGTAGACGCACCTGAAGAAGAGCCAAGACACAGCTGTGAGGAATACAAAGGGGATTGACTGATTTATTTTCAACTGAGGCTGCTGGACAGAGCCGGCTCTTTAGCGTCTCTGTCTCTCTTTCACCTCCATTTCATCAGACCTCCTGCAATTTCCCTGTTTCCTTCCCTCTCACTTTCTTCGGGACACCGTGGGAACTGCTGTTGGGTGGAATTTGCTGAATCTTGGTAGCCAGAATGCACCCAAGTGAATCGCCAGTGAAAACCCTCCCACAGCCCACTGGGCCCTGCCCCGTCGAATCGCTACATCGGCCAGAGCACCAGGATCAGGCCCCTGCTTCATGCTGTGCTGGATCACGTCAGCTCCCACGTCTCCTGCCAGGAGAGCTCCATGCCGCCAGGCCTGCGGAGAGAGGCGCTGACACTGCCTCGTTAACACCCCTCTGCTCTTGGCACTCCCAGCTCGTCATCTTCCTGAGCAGCCGGAGGGGGGAAGCAGGAGGATTGGTGAAGTGAGGAAGAACAGCAGGGGCCCATCCTGTGCCCTGGGAGATTGCCATCCTTGCCTTCGCAGCCTCTGTGTCCCCAGTGCAGAGAGGCTCCTTACTGCTCCCAGCTGGAAATTGTGCTCTGGAGCCAGTGATCCCTGCTTCACCCTCCATCCCTTCTTGGGGAAGGGCTGGAGATCAAAACCTGACCACACTGGGTTCTGCCCATGCAGCGACTCCCAAATTCAGCTCATCGTCGGAAGGCAAGTCTGGAAATTACCCCCTGCACCTGTAGTCTCGTGGTGTGTGTATTACGGTGGTGCCTCAGGCCCCACTCCGAGTCCAGGGCCGTACCGTGCTGGGCGCACACAGTCTCAGTAGACACCGAGTGGGAGGGGAAACTGAGGAACAGATTTGCTCAAGGTCAGACAGCAGGGCGGGAAATAGAACCCAGGAGTCGTGAGTCCTCGTGCAGTGCCCTAGCCAATAAAATAGGCTGCCTCTTTCTAGACCTACTTATCCCCTGTCCCCTTCACTGGAATGGGGATGAGGGGGCTGCACTAGCAGGCTTTGCAGATGTCAGTCTTTCATTATAATAAATAATAAGGGTCTTAGGGTTGCAAAGAAAACTCCCAGACCACGACTAGCTGACTCAAATGGTGGCTAGACAGCCAGAAACCACTAGCTAGCTAGATTCTCCTGCTGTGCTGTTAAACAGCTGCCACGCTACACCTCAGAAGTGGCTGCATTTCATTGCTGTGTGAGCAGGGCCACCGAGAGTGGGTTCGGGCCCCGATGAAAAACATGTTTTGGGCCCCCCAGCAAGGGCGGACCGGCTAAACAGAGCCGATGAGAGGGGGGGAAGCCAGGGAAGCCGGGCCCCGGTAATTTGTACCGGCTTCCCCCCCCTCTTGTCGGCCCTGTGTGTGAGTGATCCCCTGTATAAACAGCTGCCATGTTCCACCCCAGAGGTGGCCGCATTTCAGTGGTGGGCAAACGATCCCTGTACTTGTTAGCGTTTGAACAGCAGTTTCCGAGCACAAAGCATGCTGCTATCCTTTGACTGAGTGACGGATCCCATTTCACTAGCATGTATTTTACCTTATAGTTACATCACGCCTTGGGGGGGAACCCGCCTCATTTTCATCACTTCATCTAACGCAGCCGCGCCTCGGGCGGCAGGCGATCGCAGCGGTTTGGAACTGGACGTGAGGAAGAAAGGTTTGGAACAGAAGCTGCCAAGGGCCTATAGGAAAGCAGGATTTCACGATTCCCCAGACTGGGGTCTGTCCTGTGCTCTGACAGAGCCGTTCACTGGACCTTGTATGAACTGGTGATAGAACCCAGGAGTCCTGACCCCCAGCCTTCCCCCCCCCCCCGCTCTAACCACTAGTCCTCGCTCCCCTCCCCAGGCCCGGAATACAACCCAGGAGTCCTGACTCCCGGCCCTCCTGCTCTAACCACTAGTCTCCGCTCCCCTCCCAGAGCTGGAAATAGAACCCAGGTGTCCGGAGCAGAATTTCACACAACAAACCCCACAGCCCAGGTCTCCCCTTTGCAATGCCCCCTATGAACAGTCTCAGGCAGCCAATCACCCACAGCCCTGGTAATGACATAACTGAGTGGGTGGAGCCTCTCCCTTAATGCTCACCTCCAGCTGTCTGCTCTGATCGTTCCAGAGGGTCGGACCCTGGCTGATCGCTCCAGGGACTTCCAGCTCCCCACCTCCCAGGCAGCGCTCCCGGCTGGGCCCGGCCCATCCACCGCCTGGGGGAAGCCACCAAGTGAGAACAGATGCACCATCAAGCCACAGGGCAGACGGAAACCACGCAGCCCAGGTGAGAAAGGGGAGTGGGGTCTAGTGGTTAGTGCACTGGGAGCCAGGACTCCTGGGTTCTAACCCTGGGTCTGGCAGGGGAGTGGGGTCCAGTGGTTGGGGAAGGGAGTCAGGACTCCTGGGTTCTATCCCTGGATCTGGGAGGGGAGTGGGGTCCAGTGGTTGGGGGAGGGGGAGCCAGGACTCCTGGGTTCTATCCCTGGCTCTAGGAGGGGAGTGAGGTTCAGGGGTGGGGAGTCAGGACTCCTGGGTTCTATCCCTGGATCTGGGAAGGGAGTGGGGTCTAGTGGTTGGGGGAGGGGAGCCAGGACTCCTGGATTCTATCCCTGGATCTGGGAAGGGAGTGGGGTCTAGTGGTTAGTGCACTGGGAGCCAGCACTGCTGGGTGCTATCTCTGGTCCCAGGGGTGGGCTCAGAGCTGCAAGGGGTTCCTGGAAGTCAGGACTCTACATCCTGTTCCTGTCCCCGGAGGTGGGGTCGCAGCAGGACAGTTAACAGGGGTTTGAGTCGAGAGCTCTCTGGATGTCCTCGCCCAGCAGCCCCTCTGCTGCCCCTGGCGTTAGCCCTGGGCCACGGGGGAGTTATTTTAAACCTCATAAATCTGTGACTCCTTAATAGGTTCTTCTACTTGGAAAGCTTAGGACCAGTCTCGGCATTCGGCAAAGCCCTTGGCTCCTAGCGCAGCCTGTTACGCAAAGGGACTTAGCCTGCTGTGCAGTGGGGAACCCCCCAGCCCCTGGCCCTTCTGGGGGCTCACCCGAGGAAGGGGCCCAGTAACAGGGCAGGGAATTGACCCTTGAACTGACCCTGTCTCCCGGGTGGGGCCTGCGGCGCGATCTAGCCTGGGAAGTGACTGGCCTGGTGCAGGACTGGCTGGGAGGGAGCCCTGGGCTGGGCTGAGCAGGGCAGGCCAGAGGGCACAGTGCTCCCGTCCGGCCTTTCTATCCCGGGCCTGCTCGAACACCCACGGTTCGTTTTCTGGGCTCGGGGGCTTGCTCGCCCCAGCCGAGAGGCGGAAGGGAAAGACCTGGAGTTGACCAAAAAAGTCAGAATAAGGGACACTTCACGACGAGGCCCCAGCCGAAATCCAGGGAGTGGGGTGGGGAGGACCCTCATGGCGCCAGGGGCTGCATGGATCCCCCAGCTGAGGTCAGGGGCCGCCCATGGCACCGGGGGCTGCATGGATCCCCCAGCTGAGATCGCCCCCCCCCACGGTGCCAGGGGCTGCATGGATCCCCCAGCTGAGATCGGGGCCCCCCCATGGCGCCGGGGGCTGCATGGATCCCCCAGCTGAGATCGGGGCCCCCCCCATGGCGCCAGGGGATGCACAGATAGATGCACCACCAGCTGAGGTCAGGGGCTGCCCACGGTGCTAGGTGCTGCAGACGTGGTGAGAGACAGTCCCTGCCCCGAAACCAGCTGGGCCTGTTGTCCCTGCTTTGCAGCCGCACTGAGGCCAGAGGCTGCCTCGCCCGCGGGGTGTGTGCAAACGCAGGGCTCAGTCCTGAACCCCGATGAAACCCCTTGGAACAGGAGGGTGCTGGCAGCCAGGCCCACCACTGAACTGACCATGCAGGGCCTGCTCCTGCCTGCGTGGGCCGAGCCCCGAGCCCCCCAGACACTGAACACAGCTCGGGGTGGTCCCACAGCCACACGTCAGCCCTGGGCGGGCGCCCGCTCTTGTGAGGGTGGTACCGCTGACAGTAGGTAGCATTAGGGTCAGGGTATTTGCCGTGGGGCAGAGAGCTGCACAAAGAGGGAGCTGGGAGCTCCCTGCTGTGGAGACAAGCTGGGCGCTGCAACCCCGAAGTGCCCCCGGAGGCAGATAACCAGCCCCCCACTGTGGGGTAGTCGGACGAGCTCAGGGTTTGGAACCCAGGCTTGTGATTTGGGGGCTCATGATTTTGGAGCCCGGGGGTTGGCACCTGCAGGCGAACCCCTCCTGAGAAGGCCCAAGGGGGCAGCCCCAGAGTGGGCAGAGGCTGGCAGGGCCAGATGGGTGCACTCAATGGGGGAGGGGTCCTGCCAGGATCGGAGCCACGTTTGGTAGAGGTTTTTTGGGGGGCAGGGCCAGTCTCTCCCTTGGTTCCCCCAGGATGGCTGGTGAGGGGCGGGCGGGCGGTTCTGCTGCGTTCTGGGACCCAGGTGGAGGTGAGACCTGGAGCAGCAAAAGGGAAACAAAAGGGAAATTACCTCAGTTCGGGGGCAGAGCTGCTGGTTCTTCCAGCAAGATGGGGCCAGGGCCACATGCAAGCCTGAGACACCTGGGGGGGGGGGGGGAGCCCGGGGGGGGGCTGACCCCAGCAGAGCAGTGTGATCATCAATTGCCTGGGTGGGGGTATCGCTGCTTTGACGTCACTGGACTTTCCTAGAAAGGGGGGCCTGGGCTGGGCCCCCCCCAGCAGACACGTTCCCCCCAGGGCCTGGGCCGGGCCCCCCCAGCAGACACGCTCCCCCCAGAGCCTGGGCCAGGCCCCCCCAGCAGGCACGCTCCCCCCAGGGCCAGGCCCCCCTAGCAGGTGCCCTCCCCTTAGGGTGCAACATTTTGGGGTTCGGGCTGCTTGTAACAGAAGCACTCGAGGAGCAGATGGCTCAGGGGCCCCGTTGTGCCCCTGACCCAGAGCTTGCTGTCTCCAGGGGGAGGGGGACCCGCAGCCGGCAGGAGGGGGAAGGGTTTGGCCCCGGGGGCAGAGCCGACAGCAGGACCCAGCTCTGCACTGCTGACTGGCCTGTGCTGCCCCCAGGGAGGACAGTCCCACAGGCGGCCTGGCTGACCCCAGGCAAAGCCGCTCGGTCTCTCTGGGCCTCAGTTTCCCCGTCAGTAAAGTGAGGAGAACTGTTCTGCCTTGGCCGATTAGCTCATGAGCTCTCGCTCTGCATGTGGGCAGCGCCCAGCCTAACGGGGTCCCCAATCTCAGGGGGGCTCTCTGTGGCCCCCAGCCCAGTGGGGGCCCTGATCTCAGGGGTCTGTCTGGCCCCCAGCATCATGGGGACCCCAATCTTGGGATCGGGTCTGTAGGTGGGAGTGTGAGCTTCCCCTGAGCCCTGCCCGCCCCCTGGAGCTCCCAGCCGCTGCCCCCCATTGCTCTGGGGCTAACCAGCAGCTCGTGGGGGATCAGCCAAAGGGGTGACAGGTCAGGCCTGAGCCCGGACCCGCGCACAGCCGGCCGGCACGCCGCAGGGGAGCACCGGGGGGAACGGTCCTGCCGGGGCTGAGCAGGGCGGAGGGGTCAGTGATTTTCCAGCTCCACCTGCTAGTGAGACCAAGATCCAGAGCACAAGGAAAATGACAAAGGGCCCGGGCCAGCAAGCGCAGGGTTAAACTCTGCCTGCTCGGCCCCTGCCCCAGCTGCAGCCCCCTCCCTCTGTTCCCCTGCCCCCAGGGTGGGGGGAGCAGGTCCAGCGGTTACAGCAAAGCCTGTGGAATTGGGATACATGGGCGTGACCACCTTGTCAGTGCAGGGGAGTAGGAGCCAGGACTCCTGGGTCCTATTCCCAGCTCCAGCAGGGCAGGGGGGAAATGGACTGGGGGTCAGGATTCCTGGGTTCTTACCCCACCTCTGGGAAGGGAGGGTGGTCTCGCGGTTAGACATGGAGCATCAGGACTCCGGGGTTCTTAGCCTGGAAGTTGTAGAATGAAGCAATTAGAGGGAAGGTGAGTCATGACTCCTGGTTCTAGTGCCAGCTTGGGGAGAGTAGGGTCAAATGGTTAGAACAGAGGATAGGGAGCCTGGACTCCTGGGTTCCATCCCCAGCTCTGGGAGGGGAGTGGGAGCTAGCGGGGGAGGGCTGGGAGCCCGGATTCCATACCTGGATCTGGCAGGGGAGTGATGTCAAGTGGTTAGAGCAGCAGACAGGGTGCCAGGACTCCTGGGTTCTCATCCCAACTCCTTGAAGGGAGTGTGGTCTAGTGGTTAGAGGTGGGGCCAGGACTGGGTTTTTCTCCCCGAAGCAGGAAGTTGCGCAATGAAGCAGATAAGGAGGGGGTAGGAGGCAGGATGCCGGGGTTCGATTCCCAGCCATCACTGACTCACTACATGATCCAAGCCCCACCCCTTGCCTCAGTTTCCCCATCCATAACAGGGATAACGAGACCTTTGTCCCCATGCTGCAGGCCGTCTCCGTCCACCCTGAAGCTCCCGCCCCAGGCGTCCGGGCGCCTCCCCGCCAGGGCATGGAAGCCGTGTCCGCCCTGCAGCTCGTGAACCTGACCAGCCTCAACCGCACCGAGCCGCTGGGGCTCCTGTCCCAGCACTCGTCCGCCAACGAGCAGCCCCTGTACAGCGAGTACAAGCCGCCCGTCCGCGACCTCATCCCCCTGCCCAAGGCCGTGCTCTACCTCCTCATGGCCGCCCTGGTGGTGGTGGGCGTGGCCTACGCCATCGTGGGGCACCTCATCAAGGACCTGGCCCACGACCTCGTAGGTGAGTCGGGGCGGGAGAGACGGACGGATCCTGCTGGGCCCATCCTCCCTTGCTGCCAGGTCGGAGCACGAGGGCAGCCTCAACTTCCCCTGCCACGCTGGCGCTGTGGGGTGTTAAACAGCAGCCATGTTCCACCCCAGCAAGAGGGACTGCTGTATGTCATAACGGCTCTTATCTAGCGCTTTTCCTCAGGCACCCCTAAGCCCGGGAAGGGTAGCAGCATTAGCCCCATCTCCCAGGAGGGCAAACCGAGGCCCAGAGCAGGGCAGCGACTTGTCCGAGGTCACACTGCAGGCTGTAGTGCTTCTGGTGAAGGGGAGAGAGTTCTCCCGTCGGCGTAATAAACCCACCGCCGCAAGCGGCTGGACCTGCGTCGGCGAGAGCTCTCGCCCGGCCAGAAGCACCCGTGTGGACAGCGCTGGCAGCGGCACTGACATCGCTCGGGGGCTGGGGGGGGGAAGATATTCACACCCGGAAAAATAACCAGCCGAGTTTCCAAAAGCTGCCGTTAAAACTCAGAGTTTTTAAAAACTTGAAGACCATTGGGGGGGAGGGGGGGAATTGAGGCTTTTAGGTTTCAAATGCCCCCCACCCCCCAAAAAAAGTCTTTGCAGCCAGGCGGGCTGATTACAAGCAGCTTGAAGCTAGGGGGTGACTGGGCCACGGAGAATGAGCCCCCGCTCCTCCTGCTGGGATCCTCCCCGCATTTCTCCCCCCCCAGGGAGAGAAGAGTCCTTCTCCCTGGGACGGGGGCCCAGGCTCCCCCCAAGCAGCTCAGGACTGTGACCCAGGGGACCCCCAAAAGGTTGAGAACCGGCCAAGCTGCCCCTGCAGGGGTGGAAGCGGCAGCTATAAAGACACTTGGAGAACTGTGCTCCCAGCCCCCCTGCTCTAACCACTCAACCCCACTTCCCTCCCAGAGCCAGGCTAGAACCCAAGAGTCCTAAATAGGAGCAGGATTGCTCGCCTCTGTTCCCAGCTTGGAGTGACCTCAGGTAAGTCACTTCTGTGCCTCAGTTTCCCCACACAGATGTAGCCTGAGAGGCTCAGAGTGCAGGGCTGAGGGGTGGTGACACAGGGTGGAGCTGGGGGGCAGGGAGACGTTTCCCCCCCCTCACTGCTGTCCCATCTCCCCCCAGACTGGCTGCTGGGGCCACAGCCGGACATGCCCGACAAGGAGAACGACGCGGACGCTGCGCCCCCGCCCCCCTCAGGGTTCTACCGTGCGCAGGCCCCTGTGGCCGAGCCCCACAGCCCCGGCGAGGTGCACATCATGCTGCAGGGGGCGGCCCCGCCCACGTAGGGCAGGCCCCGCCCGGCAATGGACAGGAGGGGCTGAGCCGACGGGTGCACCCAGAGCCCAGCGGGCTGCGCCGGCCACCAGCCCCACACGCCGCAGAGCCCAGAGCCCCAGCGCGGCCAGCAGGGGGGACTCAGCTCCGTCTCCTGTCGCTTTGTGTCCTGCACCCGGCGCCAACGACCTGGCTGGGGGAGTTCAGTGGCTAGTGAGCCCCCCTCCCCCCAACAGAGCAGCCTCCTGGCTCTGTGGCTGAACCCCCTGGGAGGGGGCCGGGACACAGGGGGGCGGGTCTGTGCTTTGGGGGGGGGGGGGGGGCAAGTCAAGACCTGGAGAAGGGAAGGGCAGGTGCTGCCTACGGGCCCCTCTGATGGGGGGTCACAGCGGGGGCCATTTCCCCCAGCCGGGGCGGGGCTCTGCCCCAGCCACAAGCCCCAGGGACAGGGGGGCACTTCGGTCTGGACACAGCACCTGCCCCGAGGCACCTGTGAGGGAGGGGGCCCCCAGGGCTCGGGCAGCACCAGGGATAGAGCGGTTTGTAAAATAAAATATTGACGCTGAAAATTCCCCTTGCTCTGGTCGTTGGTTCACGCAGCCCTGAGCCCCACACGCCAGAGGGGGCTCCTGAAACAGCCCCGGGGTCAGCCCCCCTCACTCCCGACCTGCAGCCCCCTGCTAGCCCAGCCCTGCCCCCCCCCCCTCTGCCAGTGCCCCTCACTCCCACCCCACAGCCTCTGGCTAGCCCAGCTCTGGGGTTGAGGTGGAGATTTCACTCCCATTCCCCCCCCATCCAGGCCCTGCAGAGGAAGTGGTCATGGGGCTCCCCCCAGCTCTGTGCTGGCCCCACCCCCTTTGAACAAAGCCCCCAGCACACACCCCGGGCAGGGGGTGGGGGTCAGGAAATCCCCCACAAACACACATGCTGCCCCTGCCCCCATCATGTGGGGTGCAGTCACCCCATGTACAAACAGGGCCGGGAGGGAGAGCGCCCAGGCCTCTGCACTAACCCCTACACCCCACTGCCCGCCCACAGCCAGGGGAGAACCTGGAGTCCTGACTCCCACCCCCACCAGGCCCCCGCGCCAGGAACTGGACCCAGGAGTCCTCTCTCTCCACCCCAGAGAAGGAGCGTGCTCCATGGGGAGGGGGCCCCGCCCCCGCCCCCTTCCAAACAGAGCCGAGTCGCCAGTCCAGACACCAGCCCTTTATTGGGGCGCAACAGGCTGCAGGCGCCGGCCCGGGCAGCTCTGCCGGGTCCCCCAGCGGGGAGGGCGGAGCAGGGGCCTGGACGGAAGGGGGCCGAGGAAGGGGGTAGCCCCGCCCAGCTGCAGAGCGGGAGGGGCGCCCCCGGAGCGAACACTAATAAATACAGGGCCGGGCAGGCGGCGGGAGCCTACACGTCCAGGCGGCAGAGCGGGCCGTCGTACACCATCTGCAGGTTCACCTTGTGCCCAACCAGCTCCCGGATGTTGTTGATGCCATATTTGATCATGGTGGGGCTGGAGGAGAAGGCGGGTGTTAGGCGGGTGCAGCCCTGCTGCTGGCCCCCCGTAAGGGACCCTCCGCTGGGCAGCCGAGGGCACAGGCCGAGCATGTCCCCAACCCCAGGAGAGGAGGGATCCCTCGCCCAAGCTCTGCCGGTGCCCCTCAGCCCCCTGTTAGCCCAGCCCTGGGCTCCCCCCCACAGCTCTGCCAGTGCCCCTCACTCCCGCCCTGCAGCCCCTGCGAGCCCAGCCCTGGGCCCCCCCCTCGGCTCTGCCGGTGCCCCTCAGTCCCACCCCACAGCCCCCTGCTAGCTCAGCCCCCTGCTCCCACCCCACAGCTCTGCCAGTGCCCCCAATCCAGATCCAGAGAGCTAGGCTGTTGCTGGCTGGAAGCCCCCTGGCCCCGAGTCACCCCGGCTGAGAGGGGCGCTGGGCCCCAGAGCTCCGCCCGGGCTCTGCAGACGCCCCCTCCTGCAGGGGCAGGGTTACACGGGGATTAGCACAAGTCGTTACTATCTACGGGCAGTGCCGGGTGCCAGGTGGACACAGGGAGAGGATTTGGGAGCTGCCTTGCAGCCGTGGCACACGCTGGGGTCTCCATCCCCTTCCCAGCATGGCCAGCCCTATGGCCCCCCCACATTAGCAGGAGCTGCAAGGGGCCCTGACTGCCCCCACTGGCACCCTCAAAGCCGCCTGTGAGCGCACACGTGCCCACCCCCTCCCCCCGCGTCCTCCTCACCGCTCTAGAGAGAGGCCCCAGGCGATGACCGACACGCCCTCCGGCAGCCCCATCGGCAGCAGCATCTCAGGGCGGAAGATCCCTGAATTACCCACCTCCACCCACTTCTGGAGCCCTGCAACGGGAAGGGAGATGGCAGCTCGGTTAGTCCCGGCCGGGCCCCCAGAGCAGGGCGATGGAGCCGGGGGACAGACGCTCCCGGGCAGCTCGGTTAGTCCCAGCCGGGCCCCCTGAGCAGAGCGGTGGAGCCGGGGGACAGACGCTCCCGGGCGTCTAGAGAAGCGACTGGAGCAGACGGTTCTGTTCTGAGTGGGATCCAAGGCCCTGCCATGGGGCCGGGGCTGCTGGCCCAGCCCCCACCTCAAACCCTGACCCCTTTGTCTCTGTGGGATTGGATGTGGGGGGCTGGGCTCAGCAGGTCCCTGGCCTGGCTGCTGCTGCTGGGCCAGGCACGGCTGTGCAGGGCGCGTCTGTGGAGAGCAGGAGCCTCGCAGCGCCAGCCTGTCGCGGGGAGGGGACCTCCCTGCTGACCCCAGGGCCTGACCTGGGGCCTCTTGCCACCCAGGGCTGGTTTGTGCGGCTCAGGATCAGGGAACCCCTTGATTCCCGGGGGCGGGAGACGCTGCAGTGGGCACCACGGCTCCTCCTGAATGGGGGGCTCATGCCACCCCAACCTGCAGCGCCCTCCTCCGAGACCCTGGAGCTGCCCCGCTCCCACCCCCGGCAGGAGAAGGGGCTGATCCGGCTGCGAGGGGCTGGCGCCCCCTCACCTTGGTGGTAGCTGAACACCTCCATGCTGGGCTCCGTGTAGGGGTTGTAGGCCGGCTTGAAACGCAGCTGGCTGATCCCTGCCGAGAGACGGGCCTGTGAGAGCCTGCGGCCTGCCGGGCCCCCCGCAGCCACCCACACACTCTGCCCAGACCCCCCACAGCCACCCCACGGCCTTGCTGGGCCCCCCACAGCCACCCCATGGTCTCTCTGGGCCCCCTCCTCCCTGCACCCCACAGCCTGCCGGGCCCTCCATCCTGCACCCACCCCACAGCCTGCTGGGCCCTCCATCCTGCACCCACCCCACAGTCTGCCAGACCCCATGTCCCCTACTGCATCCCCACCCTGCCTGGCCCCCTGCCAGGACCCGCCTCTGGTGCCTACTGGTGGCAACAGCTCAGCCCTGGATTGGGCTTTGCCCAGGGCGTTCGCTGGGAGCAGGTACCGCTGAGTGCCCCCAAACGCCAGCACCAGCCCCCCTACCAGGGACCCCAATGCTGCCAGCTCCGCGGGGAGGTCGGCTTTCCCACCCGTCCGCACATGGAGCTCTGCCCCCCCAGCAGTGGGCACGTACCCAGCTTGGTGAAGAACTCCCTCAGGGTGCCCATGAGGTCCCCCAGCGTCAGGCCGTAGTCGGCCACCACCCCCTCGATCTGGTGGAACTCGGCCAGGTGGGTGGCGTCCAGCGTCTCGTTCCGGAAGACCCGGTCAATGGAGAAATACTTGGCGGGGGTGAACTTCTCCTGGGGGGGGCAGGAAAGAGAGGCGTCAGTCACAGCCCCAGCCCATCCCCTGCCCACTGCGGCATGGGATCCCAGCCCCCGGCCCCTTGAGCCCCAGTCACTGGGGGCAGCAGAGCTCTGCCCCCCCGGGGGGGAGCAGGGGATTGACCCTGCACAGCACGGGCACAGTGGGGGAGGGGGAGCCGTGGCACCTCCCACCTGCTGGGCCAGCCGGTAGAGCATGCGGGCGCTGACGGCTGTGGTGTGCGTCCGCAGGATGTTCTTCCGCGCCTCCTCCAGCTTCCAGTCGTATTTGTACCTGGGGGGGACGAGACCGGGACACGCTGGGCGTGGGCAGGGAGAGCTCCCCATGGCACCAGGCTGCTGGGGGAAGGGGAGGGTGGAACGTCCCCCCCCCCACTCTACAGTCCCCCAACGCAGGCGAGCTCCCAGCTGAGTTTGTGCATCCAGGCGCCAAAGGGTTAAGCAGTTGCCCTAGGAACAGAGGCAGGTGCCACAAGCAGCAATGGGGGAGGGGAGCTGCCCCAAACCACAGGAGCAGCCTAGAGTGGAGAGGCCCCGAATCCCATTCCCTGCCCCCCCAGCCAGGCAGCCCCCCAGCCTGGGCTGGATCAGAGCCAGTGTCTCCTAGAGCAGAAAGGCCTCATGTCCCCTTCCCCGCCACTCTGAGCCAGCCAGTCCCCCCACCCCGGGGGCCGGTTCAGAGCCAGCCAGTCCCCCCACCCCGGGGGCAGGTTCGGAGCCAGCCAGTCCCCCCACCCCGGGGGCCGGTTCGGAGCCAGGGCCTCTAGAGGGGAAAGGCCCCGTGCCCCCATTCCCCACCCCCCTGAGCCAGCCAGTCCCTGCAGCCCTGGGGCCAGATCAGAGCTAGCGCCCCCAAGTGGGGAAAGGCCCCGTGTCCCATTTCCCACCCCCAGCCCGAGATCAGCCTGTTCCTCTGGGCCCCAAGCCCAGCCGGCCAGCGGGGGACGCTCACCCCTGGGAGCCGTAGCCTCCTTGCGAGTGGATCTTCTTCACTCTCTTCAGATAGTCCATGGGGAAGTCCGTGGCTTCGGCAGGATCTGGGGGAATCCAGGAGGCGCAAAGGGGGCTGAGCCACCAGGGAACTGGGGATGCTAGAGGGTCTGGGAGGGGGCCCAAGGGGCAGCAGGGAGCCAGAGGGGCAGCAGAGGTGGCAAGTGGGGCTAATGTGGGTGAAAGATGCTGCACCCCCCCCCAGCTAGATACCCCCCATTTAGCCACAGGGCTGGGTGAGCGCCCGGCCCCTCACTGCACCCCAGCCCGGGGGGGCAGTTGGGACTCCGTGCACTCCGCACAGCGCCTCTGCCAGCGCCACGGAGATGAGGAGCCCTGGCCAGGTAGGGACTGGGAGACCCTGCAAGCTCGCACAGGAGCTGTGGCGGCGCCCCCTAGAGGGCAGCGGATAGGCCGGCCGGCAGCAGGGGCTTGCGGGCGACTGACCCTGCAGGAAGAAGGTGTCGTGCTGGTCGCGGGCCGGGTGCTGCTGCGGCTGGAAAAGGGCGTCGAAGTTCCAGAAGGAGCTCTCGATGAAGTTATTGGCGGGCATTTCTGTGAAGCTGAGCGAGACACGGCACCAGTGAGCACCCCCCGCTCCAGAGCGCGCAGGGCAGGCCTGGCCCTGTGTGGGCACTGCCCCCCACATGGGCAGGGGCACAAGGCCTCTGGATGGTGAGAGGAGACGTCACAAGAGGAGCCCAGAGCAGCTTCCACGCGCACCCACCCCCCTGGGGGACGGCACCGGGCAGCCCCACTGGGCACAGAGAGGGGAGTGACTTGCCCAAAGCTACCCAGCAAAGGAACAGCTGAGCCAGGACTCCTAACTCCCTGCCTCCCCTGCTCTAACCCCTACACCCCCTCCCCTCCCTGAGCCATGGAGAGAACCCAGGAGTCCTGGCTCACAACACTGGAGATCACGCTGAAGGGAACAGTCCCGGGCTGGACTGATTGGCACCTAGTGGGTGCTCTCTGTCTCCCTGCCCCTCCCAAAGAAGAGGGCTGGCAGCAGCTGTGCAGACCCTGGCCGGTACCACCACTGCAGGACATGCTCTGCATTCTGCACCGCTGCCCCCCGGGCAGATGCCCCATGCCAACCGCCAGGGTAGGGACTGAAGGGGCACACGCGGCTACTCACCCCATCTCGAGGAAGATCTGTCTGAACTGGGTGCGGACCTTGAGCAGCGGGTGGAGGTGCCCGCTCTCGGGCATGATCCCCAGCGCCTCGAAGTTGTACGCCTTGAACTTCAGGTCACGCCATGAGCCGCTGTGGACGAAGGGTGGGGAAAGGTCACAGGGGGCGAGCCCTGGGGAACTGACTGAGCGAGTAACAGGCCTTGTACAGCACCTTCCACCCAACTATAGTCCATGGTGCCGCTGAAATGCAGCCACCTCTGGGGTGGAGGGCAGCAGCCAGCCAGCACATAACAGTGGGGACAAGAGGACCCAGGCCACAGCCAACATCCATGCAGGGTGGGCAGGGCTTGTCTGAAAGACCCATCAGGCTGAGCCACATGGGCTTTGTACATCTACCAGTGACGGGAGGGGGGCCCAGGGGGATTTGAACCCGCAGCGAACGTGGAGGAAAACCTGGCGCTTGGAGCCCAGAGAACGGGGCGGAGTCGACATTTCAGCCATAGCTGGAAGCGGGTAAAGAGGAAGCAGTGGGAGCTGCCGGGGCAGGAGGGAGAATCGGGTGTCAGTAGTTTCACACTCCCACCCCCGCCATGACCAGTCAGCAAGCACAGAGCAACTCCAGCTGCTTCCTGAGCCAACAGTCCCCAGCCCCACCCCCCTCGCCAAGTGGGGGAACGAGCTCTGCCGGAGGCACTGGGAAGATGCTCACACATTCTGTACCCCCCCCACACCCACCTAGCCATCGGGACCCCCGCCCCATGGGCCCTGCGGTACTGGCACCCCAAGCTCCTCAGGTGACACTAGCATCCCCTCACTGCCACGCCCCCTGCCCACCCAGGAGCGACCCCTAGTGTCTAGACATTGGGGAAGGGCGAAGGCGGTCAGGAAGTCGAGAGATTTTAGTTCAAAAGTTGTGGTCGTGGCTTGGTAACGCTGCAGTCTTGGTGAGGTCGGTTCCAACGCCATCAAACCCCATGTTCCACCCATCCAAAACCATACAAAAGTGGGGGGTTTTGAGTGGCGTTGTGACCCCACACGCCGCAGGGCCACAGCCACCACTCAAATGTGCGGCAGCCATAACCCCCACCACAATTCCTGCAACTGTATCGCAGCTCCCAATGTTCTTACAGCCTCGTTCATGGCCTTTTAAACAGCGTGCGAGCCCACTGGGGGCGCCCCCGTCTGCCATCACAGAAGCCACAGAGCCCTGCCAGGGGAGGAGCGGCCAGAGGCCGTTTGCAGAGAGATTCTGAAGAGCTATGTGTACGTGTGCGCTGCGGCAGCTCCCCCATGTGCCTAGCGCAGCGCGGAGAGCAAGGCCGCAGGCTCGGACGGAGGCAGCGTGCGCCTCACCTGGCGAGCATCTCCGGAGTGAGGTCCGTCTCCTGCTTGGTGACCGTGGTGCTGAAGGCGCTGCCTTTCCGGATCCAGTAGGTCTTGATGATCCTGTACCCAAGAAGGGAAGCGGAGCGGTGACCCCTGCGGGAAGCCTAGCGCCGAAGATCATCGCTTGGGACTGGGAGAAGAGCCCAGCAGAGCCAGGCAGCCCATTTGCCTAACGAACCACATCGGGCCCTTGGGACTTCTACTGGCCGCCCAGCTCCTCTAGATGACAAATCCCAGCGTGGCCCATCCCGTCTTCGCTGGGCGCTGTGTCTGAGCGGGCTGCACCCACGCTGGCTGCTACAATCCACGAGCCAGGCCACAGCCGGCCCTCGGCAGGACTGGACGTCCCGGCTGGGGGCCCAGCAGCCAGGCTGGCAAAGGCAAGGGGCTGGCTAAGCAGCACAGCCTGGGGGGAAGTGGGGGGCTGTCAGACACGGCAAGCTTCCCCACCACCGCAGGAGAGACCAGAAGCAGGGGCCTGGAGAGTGACTCGATTAGGGTCGCTGCCCAGATGCAGTGGGAAACAGACCCACCCAGCTGCTGCCCTCTAGTGGGGAGAGGGGAATGTGCATCCCAAAGGGACAATCAGACCCATGCCTACTCCCTGAGCACAGGGGAGCCCCAGCACCCCACATTACTGCTGGGGAGAATCCCTGACTCCCGACCGTGCTGCAGCAGCAGAGGGATCCAAGCCAGGGGAGGGGACGGGGGGGCTCAGCTCACACTTCCATCAGGAGTTTCCGCTTCTTCAGTTCGTTCCTGTCTTTCTCCTCCAGGCTCTCAGCCTCTCCCTGCTGCACCAGCTGCAGCTTCTCCCGCACCGCGTCCCGCACGCTCTCCACCTGGGGGACAGGAGGGCAGCAGTGAGCACCCCCCAGAGGCGCGCAGCTGGGTGTGAGGACACCCCTGGGCGTGGGAGCAATCCCCCATCCCCAGCAGGGCAAGGGAAGCAGCCTCCACAGGTGCCCAAGGCAGCCTGGCCCAGCGGAAGCCAGGGACTTAGTCGGCTCGAGCTGTGACAGCACCGTGCCGTTCCTAATGGCAGAGGGTGGAAGAACCTTGTACATTTCTGTAGTGCCAACCGCCCGGCCTGCGAGAGCTAAAGGGTCTCTGCTCGGCCCAAGAGGGGAGATTCAAAGGGGGATTTGGGGCCCAGGTGGGCCCGGCTTGGAAATTTCCCTTCTGACGGAACACTCACAGCCCGGAAGATGCGTGGACCCCCGTCCGCGTTCTTGTCCAGCCGCACCCACTTGTTGGACATGGCCTTGCTGAACCCCACTTTCCCACTCGGCAGTTTCTGCAACGAGACACAAGGAAGGTTTCAGATCCAGGCGGAGCAGAAGAGAAACACCCCCAGGGAAAGGGGGGACAAGCAGGAATTCTGCCCCCCATCCCAGGGCTCAGAGCTGCTTACAGGCACTTGGTCAAGCATCACAACCACCCTCATGGGGAAGGCCAGAGTCATCCCAATTTTATAATGAGACCCAGGCTCCCCAGCCCCCACCCGCTCCAGTCACTAGCCCCAGTCCCCTCCCAGAGCCAGGAAGAGAACCCAGGAGTCCTGACTCCCAGGCTGCAGAACGTAGAAGAACAGCGAAGTTCTGGCAGGAGATGAGACACTGAAGACGTGAGGCATGGGGGATGGGAAGTCAGCCTCACCATCAGCTCGCTCTGGGGCAGCCCTTCAGCAGGGATGCTGTCAAAGACACGCGCCTCGTGGCTTCCCTCCTGGACGATCTCCTTCCCCTCGGGCGTCAGCTCCCAGCGTTTAGAGGATCGCTGCTCAGCCTCGATGACCTGAGGGGAGCACACAGGGGAGCTGTGAAGTACAGGGACCATCACACTGGATCAGAGCCAAGGCCCATTTAAGCCCAGTATCCTGTCTCTGACAGTGCTCAGTACCAAGGGCTTCAGAGGAAGTCATGAGAGCCACACAGCAGGCAGGGAGGGGTAATTTGCCCCCATGAAGGTCTCCTCCTGTTCCTTCCTAGATTGATTGGGGAGCATGAGGTGTTTTTATCCCTTCTGGGATTCTTATTTTAGCATCAGCAATCGCCCTTCAGTATATTTCTGTTATCCTTATCCCGCTTTGAATCTTGCTGAGCTCTTTGCCACAGCAACATCCAGCAGCAGGGAGTTCCACAGGTTATGTATTTATCAAGTGAAAAGTCTGCTGCCACCAGACATCATTGACACCAACAGAGCAAGATTAAAAAGACAGTGAGTGATTATAGGGATACCATGGATACGCCAACAGCCACAGCTCGGCCTACTCCAGGCCGTCCGGGACCTGGCACAACTCCATGGCTGCTCAAGAAGGGCAGTGTGAGAAGTGCAGAGAGGTCCTGCAAGGATCAAAGAGATACTAGAAATGACTGGGACGGGGACAAGGAGGATGGTTTGGGGGAGAGGGTCAAGGAGGGATTTCAGAGGCAGTGGGTGTGTGGAGGGGTATCAGGGTAAAGAGAGATACAGTAACACCTCACTTAAAGTCGTCCCGGTTAACGTTGTTTCATTGTTACGTTGCTGCTCAATTAGGGAACATGCTCGTTTAAAGTTGTGCAATGCTCCCTTCTAACGTCGTCTGGCAGTCACCTGCTTTGTCCACGGCTTGCAGGAAGAGCAGCCCGTTGCAGCTAGCTGGTGGGGGCTTGGAACCAGGGTGGACCGGCAGCCCCCCATCAGCTCCCCGCTCCCCTAAGTTCCCTGTGCGGCAGCTGCCCAGCAGGCTACCGATTGCAGCTGTCCTGCCCTCTGCCTTGGAGCTGCTCCCTGAAACTCCTGCTTGGTGTGCAGGGGGGGAAGGGGGCGGCTAATGTTAGGGTGTCCCCCTCCCCCTGCACCCCGCTTACCCCTTCTCCACATAGAGCAGGGAGAGGACACGGACTAGGAGAGGCTACATTAACAACAACCTGTTAACCCTTGAGGGCTCAGCCGAGTGCAAGTTCATCATTTAGCAGCAAGGCATTTCCTGGGACATATCCCTCCCTCTTCCACCCTCTAACTTCACCACCTCCACCAAGCTTCACAATCATCATCGCTGTGAGCAGTATTAAATTGTTTGTTTAAAACGTATACTGTGTAAATAGCTATAGAATAGAGTTTTTTGTCCGGTGAAAAAAATTTCCCAGGAACCTAACCCCTCCCCCTCCATTTACATTAATTCTTATGGGGAAATTGGATTCGCATAACACTGTTTCGCTTAAAGTCGCATTTTTCAGGAACAGAACTACAGCGTTAAGCGAGGAGTTACTGTACAGGAGAAGGGGACCTTTTGTAACGGGGGACGGAGTGGAAGAAGCTGCTGTCCTGAAGGCCACCTCGACGTGGCCCTCCCCACCCTCATTCCCCTATGAGCCTCCCCTCCCCCCTGCTCCCCCTTGCCCTGCCCACCTGTCCGCCTCTAGCTCAGCATTGGCCTGCTAAACCCAGCGCTGGGAGTTCAATCCTTGAGGGGGCCACGTAGGGATCTGGGGCAAAAATCAGTACTTGGTCCTGCTAGTGAAGGCAGGGGGCTGGACTCAATGACCTTTCAGAGTCCCTTCCAGTTCTATGAGATAGGTATATCTGCCCCCTGGGAACCCCCCCCCCCCCACCCCTCCCACCCCCCCCCCACAGCCCCTCCCCCAGGCCCCTCCCCCAGGCCCCCCCCGGCCCTACCTCCCCCAGCGCCTGCAGGCTCTTCACGGCCCCCACCAGCTGCTGGTGCTCCAGGCCCAGCGCCGCGGCCGCCTCCAGGCTGCCCAGGCCGCCGCCCCCCGCCCGCTCCAGCTGCTGCAGCAGCCGCTCAGCCAGCGCGGGCCCGTCCGTCGCCATGGCGGGGGACATCCCTGCCGGAGGGGGCGGGGCGGGAGAAAACCGGGTGACCTCTCGCCCCGGAAGTGCTGGCAAAAAACCACACCCACTTCCGGGGGATATGGCATTTCTCTCGTTACCACGCGGTGGCCGCCATTTTCAGTGTGGCACAAAAGGGGCGGCCCAACTCGGGCGCCATCTTGGGCGTGGCACGAATCGATCGACGAGCGGACGGACGCCATGTTGAGTGTGGCAATAAGGGCACCCTCGTGAGGGCCGCTTGGTGTCTACCATCTTGAGTGTGGCATAAAAGGGCGCCTGCTAAAGCCCCGCGGCCACGTGGGAGGATGGAGTAGCTCGTGTCAGGTGCCATCTTGAGTGTGGCTAAATGGGAAGGCGGCAAATCCCAGTCGCCACCTTGCGAGGGGCATGCAGACAAGGGTCTCACTGGCCGCCATCTTGAGTGTTGCAGCTGAGCCGCCATCTTGGGTGTGGCAGCGCCCCTCCCATGAGGCCCCATCCCCAGCTGTGGGGTGGGTGTGGGGCCTGGAGCGGGGAAGACAGGACAGGCTTGCGCAGGTGGGTAGATTCAGGGGGTCACTGGGGCCTGCAGAGATATGACACAATGACATGGCCTGAGGACGATGTCATGAGGGGCTTGGTTACCATAGCAACAGGCCCATCCCTCCCACCGGAGTGTCTGTGACATCAGGTGAGGCATTTGGTTACCATGGTGATGGGCCCATCCCACCCACCTGGGCAGCTGTGACATGGCGTGAGGATGGCATGAGGCACTTGGTTACCATGACAACATGTGTATCACACTTTCTAAGGTGCCACGAGGCCATGCTGTCAGGACGCACTCCATTGCCATGGCGATGGGCCCAAGTTATACGCCAAGGCACCTGGTTACCATGGCGATGGGCACAGGCTAGTCACCTTGGTTGTTGCCTGAGGATATTACAGCACAGCTGCCACGGGTGGATGTTACCATGTATCTGGGCTGAGACTCCGCCCCTTTCTGCTGTGCAACTCGGCCTGGTGCTCTCCAGCCCGGAGGTGGCTGCATTCCAGCAGCACTGTGTGTGCACCAAGCGTGCGAAACATCCGGTGCTACTGAAACCGGAGGGCTGCTTATTCACGCGTGCCAACAGGGGGAGTGCAGTGCTGTCAACTCCAAGCATCCAAAAATCACGAGTCAGGCCTCGAAAATCATGAGATTGGCTTAAAAATCATCTTTTAAAAAAAATACATTTTGGGTTCTTTTCCTTTGCCTTCTCATGTCTGAGCCTTTCGGCCGCATTCAGGTTACATTTTCAAGATTTTCTCCACAACTACAAGGTCAAGAAACTCTCTTTCAACGAAAGCGGCAGTTCTCCTGTAATCCCATGACTCTGGGAGCTGGCGCTTTAAGACAAACCCCAAAGATCATGAGACTTGTGATAAAATCACCTAAAGCGGCAACCCAGACACGAAGATGAACAGCCGTTCCTCTCTATGGGCAGCCTTACAAATTGTCAAGATAATGATGGGTGTTGGATCATGATGGAAACAAAATCTGTTTGTTAAATACCAGGCAGGGGGTGTGCCAGACACCCCCCCCCGCACCGTGGCAGATGGAAACCACAGCTGGGCAGCGGGCAGCAATGCAATGTAGGCTCCATGGAAGTTTAATCCACCTGGGGCCTCCTGGTAGGTGTAATTACAACTTCCTGCTGGCTAAACACAGCTTGTTTGCTTATGGGCGAAGCTAGCTAATGAGTTCTAGCAATAGAAAGTGAATTCAGGTGCAGCCCAGCCATTGGCAGGGCAAGATTCACTGCCCCCTACCAAGGTGCCGCTCCCCTATCCCAGAGGGAAGAGAGCTCACTCCTGGCTCACTCGCTCGCCACGCCCTCTGCCAACACTGCTAAACCGGGAGCTGATTTGTGCTAAATAAACTGCCTTTTTGGTGTTGCGGGCACCTGTCCCACGACCAATTTGGCTGAGCCCCAGCAAACTCATCTCACGTGGTGGGGGCACCAGATGGGAATGGGCTCTGATCGCTCCTGGGCTGGATCTGAAGTGGCAGCGTAGCCGTGAAAGGTTCTGAATCCCTTCCCCCTAAGTCTGGGGTTCTCCAGCGGGGGGTCATGACAGGCGCTGTGGAGATGCTGCGACCACCTTGCCCTTCCCATAGTGAGCAGGAGGGGTGTGCGGGAATGGTCCCAATATGGAAAAGGTTGGGAATACCTGCCCTAAACCATACAGACCCCTAAAAAAACCCTCCAGTCATGTCAGAGCTCTTGATATCTCAACGGAGACATATCTTCAGCGCTGCCAGAGATAAAACCAAACAGTGTGTCCTCTACGGGACCCCGTGGGGGCTGACAGCGGAGACTGCCCCTAAACCCTGCAGTGATGCGTGTGGGGGAAGTCTCCCCAAAGGAAAGGTGGGAGCCCCATCACTCAGAGGACACTTAAAGCGAGGAACAGGCAAGAATAGCCTGCAAGGGGACAGGAATCTGGGTGCAGGATCTAATGAGCCTTTCCATCCCTCGTGAGTGGAGCAGCTGACCCCAGCAGAGGACTCTGGATCTCAAGAACTCATCGCGCGGCCTCCAAACTCATTTGAGATGCCGCCTGCTTATTCTGCCTCCTCCCTAAACGTGCCCCCCTGGGTTTGTGAGTTGGGTGCGAGATGCTAAGGGCTCCCCTTGCCTGATCCCTAATCACTCAGCGGAGACACAGCCATCGCCCCCCCCAGGTGGGCCTGGGAAGTCAACTGCGCTTGATAGTTGGTCTGTGATGTTTTGTTCTCCAGGGTCCTGGGGGCAGGAGGGGGGTCGCTGTGGAGGAGCGAGTGGGCAGTTCCCATGGCTCAGCTCTGCCCCTTCCAGATGATAAAAGGTTTCAAGGAAAATCTCAAGAGCATCCCCCCCCCCCCCCCCCCGGAAGCTCTGAATGAATGGAAGAGACTGTAAAGGGCACCCGGGCATATTTGAGAAATGAGGCCCTGCCCCCTGGTGGTCAGCACTGGTGCTGCGGTGTTGTCCCAAGGGTCAGGGCGTTAATTGGCACCCTGGTAATTAGGTCCCACCTGCCAAGGAGTCCCCATCCCACACACTTGCAGTTTCATTTGGCTCCAGGAGTTTCCCTCTGGTATTTCCAGATTCTCTGGTAACTAAATTAAAACAGGGGAGTGCGAGCTCTCTTCTGGGAGGGAAGCTACAGATTAGAGCAGGGTTCCTGGGTTCTATCCCTGGCACTGGGGCCTAATGAATTTAGAGAAGGGTAGAGCAGGGAGCCAGGACTCCTGGGTTCTGGGAAGGGAATGGTGTATAGAGGGTTAGAGCAGGGGTACTGGGACCCAGGACTCCTGGGTTCTATTCCCAGGTTTGGGAGGGGAGTGGGGTCTAGTGATAGGAACAGGGAGTCAGGACTCCTGGGTTCTACCCTGGCTGTGGGAGGGGAGTGGGGTCTAGTGGTTAGAGCAGGGGTGCTGGGCACCAGGAGTGATTGGAACAGGGAGTCAGGACTCCTGGGTTCTGTTCCAAACTCTGTGAGAGGAAGGGTGGTGCAGTGGTTAGGTGCTAGTGTGGGATTTGGGAGGCCTGGGTTCAAATCTCTGCTCTCTCCCAGGCTTGTGTGGGCACGTCTCTCTGGCTCACATCCCCAAAGGTGGCTAGGCTCTTAACTTCCACTGAAATTGGTCTCATGATCCACTGCCCTTCCCCTCAACTCATTCCATTGAGTTTGGTGGAAGTTAGGAGCCTAAATGCCTTTGAGGATTAATGGGGGATAATGGGCTAATTACAGCCTGGGAGGTGCTTTTGTTTGGGTTGCCACCAGGGCGTGGCGCTGGGGCAGGTGGTCTGGATTCACTGTAACTTCCTTAGTGCAGCCCTAGTGAGAGGGCTGGACAGTAACACCTGCTGGCTGCCGGGACAGAGGCAAAGCAGGACCAACCACTAGTAGATGTTCTGTTCTCCTGGAGCTACAGACAATGGACAGGTCAGTGGGTGAACATACTCCTCTCCCAGGGCTGGGACTAGAGCCAGGAGTCCTCCGTTCCAGACTCCTCTTATCCCCGTGGCGCCTTTCAGAGCTGGGAGTAGAACCTGACTCCTAGTCCCCTCCTAGAGCTGGGAATTGAACCCAGGAGTCCTGATTCCTAGCTTCTCCCCTCACCCCTATAGCTGGGAATAAAACCATGTCCCGACTCCCATTTCCCTTCCCCTGCTAGCCCCCACTCCTTCTCCTTCCCAAGGACTAGAGACCCGGAGTTCATCAGGTGAGCTTCTGCTCAGACCACTAGCCACCCCCGTCCCTGGATACTGTCCCCCCTCTCCTCCACCATCATTCCTGTCCTGAGTTTAAACCAAGTATAGGCTGAGTTGGCGTCTCAATGGGAACACCTTACTCTGCCTGTAGAACAGGCTGTTCAGGGCATGTGATCCTGTCCCCTTCTCTCTTTCCGCCTTCACCAGGATATTGGCTTGCACAGTCTGACGCTCACATGTGCCACATTCCTGGAGGCGAGGAGGAGGAGGAGGAAGAAGAGGAAGGTTTGAGGAGCAGCTTTTTACGGGTTGTAACTCTTGCACAGTAAGAGCGATAAACAAAAGGCACACCCTCTTTAAAATCCAGCCTCCGCAACTGCTGTCCCAGGATGTAAAACTGGCCCGTCTGGCTACTGGTAGCGGGGTCCAGTAGTTAGAGCAGGGTTGGGGGGGATTGGGAAGCAGGATTCCTGGGTTCTAGTCTCAGCTCTGGGAGGGGAGAGGGGTCCCATAAGGCACCTGTACGCTGATATAAGTGCATTCACACCAGGGGTTGCACAGGTAGAACTGTCTCTGTACAAAGTCACAGTTCTAGCAATAATTATACTGCACAAAAACGCTGCGCAGAGCACAACCCGAGGTGCCTTGGTTAGACTTGTTAAGTCACAATTGGGGAGACCGTGGCTGGAAGTCTGGGGCCAGGACCGGAGTTCACCTTTTAAAACGGATGTTGAAAAATCAGAGAGCCACAAAAAGGACCCCCCCCAGGCTGGAGGAAACGCCTGACTGTGAGGCTGAAAGAGCTGGAGCTGTTGAGCTTAGCAAAACGCTAGCGAGGTGATGAGGTGGCTGTTTCAGCGCCATCACGGGGAGAAAATCCTGACTGTTTATTCCAGCAGAGACAGACAGAGCAAACAACAATGGCTGGAAGCTGAACCATGAGGCACCGATGTTTAAATCCAGCTGCTTGCCCATGGGACAAATGGCCAGGGGTAGGGATGGAGTCAGCAGAACTCGATGGCTCTCCGTCCACACAGGCGGCCTGTTCTGGAAGCGGCTTTAGGCAAACACGCATCACTGGGCTCAGCGCAGGATAACTGGGTGAAGCGTAATGGCCTGCGCTGTTGGGTCAGACTCGGAGTGGTCCCGTCTGCCCTTAATCTCTATGGATAAAGTTCTGGTCAGTGCATGGGCAGAGTTAAGGTTGTTTGGGTGCCTTAACTGTGGGTTTCCAGCCTTAACATGCTTGGATGTCACTGTGAAAGTCCTGGTGTACAATATCCCTGTCCTGTTTTTACCCTTCGGTTACTGATCTGGACTCTCAATCTTAATCCCATACTTAATGTAGGTTTCTTTGCCTTGGTACACGTGTATAGGGACCATGTCACATGCCAGAGCCCCCTCTGGAGTGGAACACCTCCGCTGGTCAGCGTCCCGCAACGATCCTCCTCCGAAGAATCCCCCAGGCACTCCGGAACCAGAGTGATGGGAACGGTGTAAACAGTGAGTGGGTGAAAAGGAGATCACCGCCACTGGGAGAGCTGATAGGGAAGCGTGGGGGGCGAACTCCCTGTGGTGGGGTGACACCTCCCGGGGGTACCGAGGGTTGCAAGGCCCCTCGCTACCACCTGCCGTTAACATGAGGAAGCCTGGTCTGTGCCTGTCAGGGCTCAGCCCCCCGACTCCACCAGCTATAGCCTATAGGTGGGGCTGAGAGCCCCTCTCGACCGCTGCCCCGCCGCAGGTGAGCGATAGGCACGTGCCAACCCTGAGCCGGCAGCCTAGCTCCTAGGTGAAAGATTAAACCTCATCCCCTCTCCTCTTCTGTTATGCAGCTATGGAATAAGATCCTTTCCCCCAAGAGCCCCCCCTCCCTTCAGAGACTCATCTTGGGCTTCTTCTGTCTTTGCAAATCCTCCAGCCCGCCCCTGGCCCAGACAGCAAAGATAGCTTGTCTCACGGGTGTCCATTGCTTTATATGCTGACTGAGTTAGCCCTGGGACATGCAATATACACATACCCAGACAGAAAGGGAGACGTGTCTGTTCCCTCCTGCTTGGGGACCTGCTTTACCTCACAGACCTTAAGACCATAATGTTGAGTATAGAGACGTAGCACCTTAAATATCATCGGTACGTACATTTTGCCTTTGTCATGCCGTCCCGTGCATTGCTGGCTGTGGGTAGAGACCTCACATGCCACCCTCTGGCGTGCTATAATGTAGATATCAGACCCACGGGATCCCTGTAACCCTATGCATGCCTGTGCCCTCTGCCAGCTGGTACCAAGGGGTCACAAGCCCTCCCCTCCTCCGACCCCCCAGCAGCCTTTTGGTGTATGTGTGGCACCTTTTCAAGCGTATTATGCGATTGACAAAAGGAAGAATGCCAGGTCGCTACACCCGGAATGGGGAACTGGGCCCAGCCCCACAGGACAGGAGCCATCACTGCTAGGTGGGTGCTGGGTGGACTTGCTTTCCTGCCCATCGCCAGTGACCTAGTGCAAAGCCTGACTCTGCCCCGGGCAGGACGCTGGCATTGCCACCTCCACTCCTGTGAAAAGGGTTGGGGGTCTTTAACAGCCACAAACTGGCAAGACCTGAGACCCCTCCTGGGGCGCGGCACCCGAAGGAGCTGGGGGCTCAGCCTCGTCTCAAGTGAGACGAGCCCCTTGCAGAAGCGACCTGGGATTTGGCCCAGCGATCGCCCACCCAACCTAGCTCCCGGCCTCTGAACTGAGATCAGCGGCACTGCGTCTGCAGGGGCAGTCCCGTGGGGAAGTTAAGGTCCCACCAGCTCAGAACACGACAGTTGCTGCTTATCTCGGATTCTCTCCTGCGAGGCGCTGTGGGTACGGGGAGAGACCAGGCATGGGGATTTGTAATAATGAGAAACTCAATGAGTCCAACCACCTGGCTGGCCCAGCCTTCCAGGTGCTCCAACTACTTCCCTCTTTCTTATCTCTCTGGCACACCCTGCCTCTGCCATCTTTCTTTGGCCTCGGTGCCAGCTAAGCAGTTTGGATTGCAAAATAATATCCGTTTGTGTGGCAGCCCTAACTCACGGGCCCAGGAGCTTGTGTAACTGACATCTTGTGGCACAACAGACCCCAAGGGTGGGTGAGGTTGGACAGCCTGTCTGTTATGTAAATGATGCCAGCCAGAGGATGGTAAGAGGGCAAGGACATCTGTGTTCATAGGTGCCCAGGGTGATGGGCACTAGAGAAAATCCACAGATAGATGAGTGTGCATGGGGGTGCATGGAGGGGGTACATATGGGGATGGATGGAGGGATGCATATGTATAGGATGGGGGGAGGGTGTGGATGGATGGATAATGGGGCGTGTAGGGGGATAGAGGGGTGTGTGAGGTTGGGAGGATGAATATGGGGATGGATGGGTACTGGGGTGTGTGAAGGGATGGATGGAGGGTGGGTTTGTGGATGGATGGATAGAGGGGCGTAGATGGATGGATAATGGGGCGTGTAGGGGGATAGAAGAGGGTGTGAGGATGGAAGGGTGTATATGGGGATGGATGGGTAGTGGGTGTTTGAAGGGATGGATGGATAGAGCATGTATGTGGGGATAGAGAGGGTTTTAATAGAGTAACTACCTCAGAATTACCTAATTGTGGGTGATGAACTGGCCTGGGGCACAGGCCCCTCCTCACTGGCAGTCTGGGCACAGGTTGGCCAGCCAGGTGCCTCGGTATTTGCTGGGTATGGATAACATCCCAGAACAGTTTCTGTTTGGGTTGGTTTTTTTCTCAGACATTTTGAACAGTGTTGTTCTGAGCTGTTAAACAGATAGACAGACCCACCCACAAGGTGGTTGCATCTTTGTGCTGGCTGAGGGATCCCTGTATAAACAGCCCCTGCGCGTCCCGTCCCCCCTCCCGCCCCCGTCCAGAGACAGATGCATTTCAGCATTGGGTGAGAGATCCCTGTATAAACAGCTGCTGTGCCCCACCCCAGAAGGTGCTGCATATTAGTGGTGGGTGAGGGAGCCTGGAATAAAGAGTTACCCACTGCTAGGGTGGCTGCATTTCAGTGATCTCTGTCCACACAGCTTGCAAAGCCTTTGCGATTCTGTAGGATGAAAGAGACTGTAGAAATGGGGAGGCATTGTTATTAGAACTACGAGCTCCAACGTTAGTATTTTTAGCTCAATGACCATGCACAGAGCGGCATTGGACATTTCTCTTGTTTAGGGTTCTTTGCCAGGCTGTTTAAAAAGGCAAAGAGACAGTCAGGGAAGCTAGATCCCTGACCCGCACTGACGATAACACTTTTCGTAGATTCCAAGGCCAGACGGGATCACTGGGATCACCTAGACTGACACAGGCCAGGGATCTTCCCCTAAATAGTTCCTAGGGCAGAACTTTTAGAAAAAAGATCCAGTCTTGATTTAAAAATGGCCAGTGATGGAGAATCCACCGCAACCCTTGGTAAGTCGTTCCAATGGTTAATTACCCTCAATGGTAAAAATGTATGCCTCATGTCTAATCTGAATTTGTCTAGCTTCAGCTCCCAGCCATTGGATTGTGTTAGACCTTGCTCTGCTAGACTAAAGAGCCCATTATTAAATATTTGTTTCCCATGTAGGTACTTATAGACTGTGATCAAGTCACCCCTTAACCTCTGTGTTAGGCTAAATAGATTGAGCTCCTTGAGTCTCTCACTATCAGGCAGGTTTTTTAATCCTTTAATCATTCTTGTGGCTCTTTTCTGATCCCTCTCCAATTTATCAACATCCTTCTTGAATAGGGGACACCAGGACTGGACATAGGCTTCCAGCAGCGGTTTCACCAGTGACAAATACAGAGAGAAACTAATCGCTCTGTTCCTACTCTAGAGATGCGCCCAGTTTACCAACCGACTGAGATCGCTCTGTATTACCGACCTGTCCTCTTCATTATTTACCGCTCACACTCTTTGTGTCATCTGCAAACTTTATCAGAGGTGATTTTATGTTTTCTTCAAGGTCATTGATAAAAATGTTTAATGGCCTAGGACCAAGAACAGATCTGTGTGGGACTCCACGAGAAACATACTTACTTGTTGATGATTCTCCATTTACAGTTAAGTTTTGAGCCAGCTTTTTATCTATTTAATGTGTCCTGTTAATTTTGTATCATTCTCGGTTTTTAATCACAACGTTGTGCAGTACCAAGTCCAGGGCCTTACAGAAGTCTAATATATTGCATCAACATTATTACCTTTATCAACCAAACTTGTAATCGAATAAAAAAGAATCATTTAGTTTGACAGGGTCTATTTTCCATTAACTCATGTTGGTTGGCATTAAGTATATTACCCTCCTTTAATTCTTTACTAGTCAAGTCCCATATCAGCCGCTCCATTATCTTGCCTGGGATTGATGTCAGACTGACAAGAATATAATTACCCAGGCCATCCCGTTGACCCTTTTAAAATGTGGGCACAACATTAGCTTTTTTTCCCAGTCTTCTGGAACTTCCCCAGTGTTCCAAGATGTAATGAAAATCAATATCAATGGTCCAATGAGCTCTTCAGCCAGCTCTTTTAAAACTCTTGGATGCAAGTTATCTGGACCTGCTGATTTCAAAATGTCTGATGTTAGTAGCTGCTGTTTAACATCCTCAAGATACTAGTGGAATGGAAAGAGTGTTATCATCATCATCATGTTGACTACATCATCTGTTTTTTCCGCTATTACAAGAACAGAAATATTTATTGAACACTTCTGCCTTATTGACAGGTCTACCATTTCCATCTAGTAGTCGACCATTACCGTTGATGGGATTCTTTTTGTTCCTAACATACTTAATAAAACTCCTTATTGTCCTTAATTCTGCTGGCCATAGATTTCTCCTTGTGCCCCTTGGCTTTCCTTATCAGTTTTTGACAATCCCTAGCTTCTGATTTACATTCCTATCAATTTCCCCTTTCTTCTATTTGTTATATAATTGTTTTAGCTGCCTTAATTTCCCCTCTAACCTAGTTCAGTTTTTTTTAACCGATACAACCTTCTTCCTCAAGTTTGGGGCATCTTGTTAAATTTCTTAAACAATTTCCAAGTATCACTTGAAATTTTCTGATTAAATTCTTTTTCCCAGCTGATTTGGCTCATGATTTTTCAGCTTTGTGAAACTGGCCCTTTTAAGTGTGTGTGTGTGTGTGTGTGTGTGTAACAACTGGTTTGGACTTTATTCTGCTTGCACATTATAAATGTGATCAAGCCATGATGACTTATGCCTAAGCTGCTATTAATTTTTAGTTCTGTGATCAGTTTCTCTTTATCTGTCAGGATTAGGTCTAATATCGAATTCCCCTGGGTTGGTTGGAACACTTTCTAAGTTGGGAAATTGTCATCTGTAATATTTAGAAATTCCAAGGGTGTTTTTGCACTGGCAGTGTGAGATCTCCAATATAAGACCTTTGCCCCTTCTGAGAATCTATAAGCACTTTAAGCGAATTCAGTGAGAGGTACAGCTATCCAGTGATCCACTGCAATGCAGCCACTGCTGGAGGAGAGCATGACAGCTAAGAGCGCACAGCACTTGGAGGTGAAGAAAAAACTTGACACTAGATGAAACTGCTGGAGGCGTTTAGGGAGTCGGACTTAAAAGATCAGAGATGCAGTTTGCGCAGGACAGCAAGATTAACTTTTCTAACCCTTGATGAGCAAAGAATCAGAACCCTGATTTCTGAGTTGGTACCAGAGTTGCAATTGCAATGACTGGTGTTTCCATGGCTCCCTGCCTAGTCCCTGTGTGAGCACATTATGCTTTAACAATTGCTTTATTGTTAGCGCTGGGAGGCAGCGGCACAACACCAAAGGAACAGCAGCGGGTTCCAATTTGCAGAGGATAAAGACTAATCCTCACAACCCCCTGCCTTTCAGCCGAGGACTCAGAGCGTCCCATAATGGTAGGCTGGTATCTTCACCGAGGGGGAAGTGGGGCCTAAGGGAGGTGACCAAAGCCTCAGGAAAAGTCAGTGGCAGAGATGAGTAAAGAACCCAGGAGTCCTGGCTCCTAGCGCCCCTGTGCTGCCCACTGGACCCCGGGCCGTGCCCACAGAGCCAGGATCCCAGCCTGGGGCCCCATCCTGCTACAGTCAGCATCTGCTTGCATCATCACGTAACATTACGTCACGGCGCCGTATTGTGTGTCACCACGCGTGGCATCGCCGTGGCGATGTCACCAGGTCCCCTCCTTCCCCCAGTTGGGTTATTTTATCACCTCCCCCCTGGTGGTGGTTATGGGGTGGGATTGCCCCCCCCCCGCACTGAGCCAGGGTGGTGGAGAGGAGGGGGAACGAGCCTCATGAGCTGGCCCTTTAAGAGAGGCCGAAAGCTCACGTGACCTGACAGGCGGCGGTGACACAGCCAGCGAGGGGAGGGGGGCGTCTCCCCCCGAACGCGTGGTCGCTCCTGATTGGCCGAGCTCGGCAACCAATCGGAAGCGGCCATCTGGGACGCCAACGTTCGGGGGCGCAGCCTCACTCGTCGGGCAGGGTGCCGGCCAATGGGGCCGCGCGTCGCTAGGGCTCGGGCCAATGGGGCGGCGGCGGGGGCGGGCGCTGGGCCGGGCCGGGTATAAGTGCGGCCGCCGTCGGCTCCGCGCCCGCAGTCAGTGTCTTGGGCGCCGCTGGGTCAAGCCAGGCCGGCACCTCCTGGGGACTAGCGCGAGACCCACCGCGATGAGCCCGCTCCTGGCGCTGTGCGGCCTGCTGGGCCTGGTGGCGGCGGGGCCCGCCCAGTACTTCAGGGAGGAGTTCGGGGACGGAGGTGAGGGGGGCGGGGCGGTGGGGGGCCAGGGGGGGGGGGTCTCCATGGGGCCAGGCTCCATCTGCAGGAGCTGGGGAGTGGGAATGAAGGGGAGGTGATGGGGGTCCCGTGGGGTCAGGCTAGCCCTGCAGGAGATGGGGGGGGGG
>NW_020665184.1:1055385-1065069 GCF_002925995.2 Terrapene triunguis | reverse complement strand
GGGGGGGGGGGGGGGGGTGTGCAGTGAAGGGCAGGCTCTGAAGAACAGCTGTGATGGGGGGTTCCCCAGGGTGAGTGTGGCTCTGAGGGAGGAGGGGTCAGTGTAGATCTGCTGGGGGGGGGCATTGGAGTGAAGGACATAAGGCTTTTCTGTAGTGCTCACTGTGCTGTCAGGCTCATGGGTGGGGCTGGGGGTTGGCAGGGAGGATTAAATAGGGTTCAGATCTGTGGGGTTACAGAGTTGGGGTGTCCTGGTTTCATGAACATAGGGGGTGGTATCTGTAGGGAAGATTAATGGTGCAGTGGCATAAATGGTCCCTGCAGAACCAAAGGGAACTCTGGGGAGGGGGAAATCCTAATAGGATCAATTGAGTCCATATAGAACCAGGAGGCTGGCCACACTCACAGTGGGGCAGAGAATCCTGTTGGGAGGCAGGAATTCTATTTCACCCACAAAACATTTAAATCCTCTACACCCTAAAATCCTGCTTTGGCTGGTCAGGGCTCTGTGGGATTTGGGATTGTGGGTTGGGAGTACTGAGCTAACCTGCAGCTGTCTCTTATTACAGAGAGTTTCATTTGCCATGGGCTCAAGATAGCATTAGGATGTCAGTTTAAAGCCTTTTCAAAAGAGGCTCTGAAAATATTTGAGGGAATGAGGGAAATCTGCCTCCCCTTCCCCAAATCAGTACATAGCAGTTCAGATTTAAAAACTCACTTGGTAGCAGTTCAGTAGCTGAAACTGTAAGAGCCTCTGAATATACAACCTGTTACAACACAGCCTGAAACCAGAGGCCTGGTATCTTACCATGCTTCTTGAATAAACTCAATCTGGAGAGGGCATATTTGCCTCCTATAGGCAGCAGGTGGTCTTCTGTGTTTAAGGGCTTATAGAGGGGAGTTTCCTTCGCTAGAAAGGAGGCAGGGCCTTGAGGGTGTGTGGGTGGGTGGCGGGAGGCCTTTCTAGTTTCATAATTGCCTCCCTGTGTAGTCGAGACTGAACGGGCAGTGGGGAATCGATAATTAATTATTGGGCCCTGTGGGGATGAGTGTCTGTTCTATAAGGACTAGGGGTCAAACATTTTGGGGCGTATCTAAGCACATGCCGACTGTACAGCCCTACGGGGGTTGGGCACCATGTGCAGGTCTGAAAGCAAAAATCCACCCTAGTGGATGGCTGGGTGCAAAGTTATCCGGCTCCGTAGATCTCAGAGCAGAGCGCTTCCTGGCCTCAGCTCAGTCCCGCTGTGCCCGGGTGAGAAATGGTATAGATACAGTGTGCATCTGGGGCGTGCATGGCAGCTCGTGGCCTGCTAAGTTGTATTCCACCCCAGAGGAGGCTGCATTTCAGCAGCAGGTGACAGTCCTTGTGTGTTGCCTGTCCTCTTCATGAAGCGCTGGGGCTCATGGGGGAAGAGAAATGCAAGATCCTGTTCCACACTTAATCCTCTGCCACACACTTACATGGTCAACTTTCACTCTGCCTGCTGGATGAAGCAGGCCCATCATTGCATATGGGGTGGGGGAGTGTGGTCTAGTGGCTGGCTGGAACAGAGGCACTGGGAGTCAGAACTCTTGGGGTGGGGTGGGGGTGGGGGGAGACAGGCTCAATATGACCTTGGGTAAGCCGCTTCCTTTCCACCTGCTGAAAATGAGGCTCTTGCCTCTGGCTTCATGGGTGACTGGAACACTAGCCAGTGATTGGCTTCGAGAGCTCTTCTCTGGCCTGTGATGTCCTAGCGAGGTGGGGCCTTCCTCACTCAATGACCAAGGGTGGGCTGGGTCTGTGGCCCACATGCCCTCTCCTGAGTGTGGTGATAGCGGAGCGGCTGTTAAAACTTCATGCCTGTGTCTTTTCCCCACAGATGCCTGGACAAGCCGCTGGGTGGAGTCGAAGCACAAGTCGGACTATGGGAAGTTCAAACTGACGGCGGGCAAGTTCTACGGGGACGCCGAGAAGGATAAAGGTGGGAAATCGTGTTCCTGCTGCATTGTGTTGTGTCCCCCGGGATGCACTAGGGAGATCGGGGCCTTTGCTCTTTGCCAGAGGAGCCAATGGGCAAGATGGTTGAGTTACTACTTGCCTATAAATCACCCAGCACTTCTATAAATACCCTAGTGTCAGCTCAGCCCAGTAAATCCTTCCCATCCCATTCTGGCTGTAATGGGTTAGTCGCCTGGATTGTGTGCGCTTTGGGACAGGGCTGCCTCTTAACTGTCTGTACAGGTCCATGACACTACCACGGTCCAGATAACAGCGCACGGCAGCTGACAGCCACCGATGCCTGACCCCTGGTGAAGCTGGCAAAACCCCCATAATGCACCTGTGTACATGGCTGGGGGGATAATCCCTTGCTGGTTGCCACCTCGTGCCCTGAAGCATTAGCTGTAAGATGACCAGCATGGTGCCTGCATACAATCTCCCCTGCTGGGGAGCTGAGAGCAAACAGGCCTGTTGCCTGAATGTGCTGATCTGTGAGGCCAGCTACTGAGGGATCACGCTCCCCCTCCCTGCTGGCTCTTGACTGTGTTTTTCCCCTCCCCTTGCCAGGCCTCCAGACAAGCCAGGATGCCCGTTTCTACGCCCTGTCTGCCCGCTTTGACTCCTTCAGCAACAAGGACAAGACCTTGGTGGTGCAGTTCACGGTGAAACACGAGCAAAACATTGACTGTGGTGGTGGTTACGTCAAGCTCTTCCCCTCGGGCCTGAGCCAGGAGGACATGCACGGGGACTCGGAGTACAACATCATGTTTGGTGAGTGCCTGCGGGGTGGGCTCTGCTAGCCATGGACTAGCTGCAGGGGCCCAGACTGTGGTAGGCTCTCATGCGAAGCAGGGTGGGGCTTGCACAGTGTCTGGAGGGGAGCTCTCCAAACCCCCAGGAGTGGGTGGGTGACTTAGCAGGGGATGCTCATTGGCCCAGCATGGCACATGGGGCTGCTGGGGAACTTGTCATGAGTTGTTGGGGCCGTGTCCTGGCCGGTTCCAGCTTGGCTAATACCGCTCTGCTCTCCCCGGATTCACCCACAGCTTCAGCTGCCAAAGCTGGTCTAAGTGGTCATGGGCTGTTGCTGTGCTCCACCCCAGAGGTGGATGAAGGGACTTGGGGATTGCACCTAAAATTCAAATTCTATCCCCAGATTCCCTGGAATCTAGTGTCCTGACAGGCCTGGAGACCAGCCTGCCCTAGGACCCATCATGAGCAACAGAAGGGCAACCTCTGTGTTCCCCCCCCAACACTGCCCCCCTCTTGTTTCTGGTGGGTGACCAGCAGGGGGGAGAGTCCAGTCTGAGCCCCATTCAGCCCATGTTCTCTCAACTGAGCCTGCCAACAAGGCCAGTGTACGCCCCAGTGTGGGGATGTGCTTGTGGTGAGCTAGTCGCTGGTCCTGCTGGGGGCTGAATTTGCCAGCTCTCCACGCTGGAACAAGGTGACTTTCAGCCCCTCCTGATGCAGGCTGGGTTTGCCCCTCTGAACTGTAGCTTGTTTCCAATCCAGGCCCTGACATCTGTGGCCCAGGGACCAAAAAAGTGCACGTGATCTTCAACTACAAAGGGAAGAACGTCCTGATCAACAAAGACATCCGCTGCAAGGTGAGTCTCCTGGCTGCCCCTGTGACATGGGCCTGGAGTGAGATCTTGGCCCTGAGCTGAGAGCCTTCATCTAATCCCCGGCTCCTTCCCTTGTCCAGGACGACGAGTTCACCCACCTTTACACCCTCATTGTGCGGCCTGACAACACCTACGAGGTGAAGATCGACAACAACAAGGTGGAGTCGGGCAGCCTGGAGGAAGACTGGGACTTCCTGCCTCCCAAGAAGATCAAGGACCCTGAGGCCAAGAAACCAGAGGACTGGGACGATAGGGCCAAGATAGACGACCCCGAGGACACTAAGCCAGAGGTGAGTTGGGGGCTGCAGATCTCGGGCTGGGACAGCGTATGGGGATGGGCAGAGACTGGCACCATAATGCTAATCATTTCCCCCTGCCCGTGTGGCCAGGTGGTGGGGGATAGCAACTGTAGCTCTCGCTGTGTGTGTGTGGCTGGCTGGTGTGGACGGGGTAATGGAGGGCAGGATATCCATCAGAGCGAGGAGTTGGTGGAGAATCTCTTCCTGACATCTGCCTGGTTCTCTTCCTCTGCCCCTCAGGATTGGGATAAGCCGGAGCACATTCCTGACCCTGATGCCAAGAAGCCGGAGGACTGGGATGAGGAGATGGATGGGGAGTGGGAGCCTCCGGTGATCCAGAACCCAGAGTACAAGGTAAGGCTGGCCCACGGGCTGGGTCTGCAGCAGGGGTCTAGAGTGCCTGATTGCAAACTTGCATGAACGTCGTGGCCTTCTGTCGGTTGAGGAGCCGCAGCCCTGCTGCAGTCGGTGCTGAGTATCTGTGTACCCAGGGGATGAGGCCTGACACTCACCAGTTACTGCCTTGGAGTGATAAATGCACCCCGTTAAGGTCTCCTGCCCTAGAGAAAGGCATGAATCCCCATAACACCTCTGTGCAGTGCCAATGAGCATTCCCTTCTTGGTGCCACCTCCAGCCCTCTGCAAGGGGATGGGCTTATGCCCTGGAGGGAGGAGATCAAGACCCTGGTAACTCCAAACTATTGTGGCAACACTGTGCCAGTCTAATCATCTTCATGCTGAGCTAGTCCTGGGTAAGGAGGGACTCTGGGACCTTCCAAGGGTGGGCTGGAGAGCAGAGATTGAACAGGCATGTTCCCTGGTTCTTGAGTTGGCACGTGGCTGCTCAGTCATAGATACCAAGGCCAGAGGGGACCATTGTGATCCTCCAGTCACGTTGGACCTCCTGCCTAACACAGGCCAGTGAACTGGCCTGCAGTAATTCCTAGATCAGAGGTTCTGGGGAAAATCCCCAGTCTTGATTTTAAAAACGGCCAGTGATGGAGAATCCACCGTGGCCCTTGGTTCAGGGTTCCAGATCGGCATGGGAAGAATCCATGGCATGCTAGCACTGGGCTCCCCCCCTGGCAGCCTCAGCCCAGTCCAGCTGTAGGTGAGAGCCCTTGTGTTCCAACTCCCCTTAATAAAGTCTGGGCCTGTGATCCTCAGGGTGCTGTGTGCACTGAGGGAGGCTGCCTGTCCACTCCTACAGCTGCAATAGCTTCTGGCAGAGCTGGTGTCCCCATGTCAGGCCCATTCCCTGATCTTTCTCCCCCTGTAAGACCAGCTGCAATCCCTCTCCCCACTCACTGGTTTCTCACCTGCTGTTTTCCTGCTCCCCAGGGGGAGTGGAAACCCCGCCAGATCGACAACCCTGACTACAAAGGGAAGTGGGTGCACCCTGAGATCGACAACCCGGACTACACCCCCGACCCCAGCCTGTACTCCTACGACAGCTTCGGCGTCATCGGCTTGGATCTGTGGCAGGTGCGCTCCTCCCGAGAGGGCTGGTGGGGAGCAGGACTCAGCAAGCTCTGTATCGCATAGACCGTGCCACCTTGCGCTGGGGTGGGAACTTGCCTTTAACTGGGCTCTGCTTCAGACCGAGCCCCAGCTGCATTAAAGTGCTGGGGTATCCAGTCTGATGGGACGGGGGCCTTGTGCCTGGCTGTGCTGCTGGCAGTGCTGCCCCCTGTTGGCAGATACCGTAACTCTCCCTCAGGGACTCCTGGCTCCTGTATGTCTGAACGCGCTTCCCAAGCCAAAACAGATGCTTATCTCTTGCCCAATCGGCCTCAGCCTTGGCTGAGCAGCAGTAAGTTCTCTTCTGGGCAGGACTTGACTCTCTTAACCCTTGTCTTGCTGGCTGACAGCCCCTCCCCTTCGCTTGGGGGGACATGGGCGAAGTCGCCCTGGGGCGCCTGGCTGCTCCCTGATGCGCACTCACTGGCTCGCTATCCTTTCAGGTGAAATCTGGCACTATCTTCGACAACTTCCTGATCACGGACGACGAGAAGTTCGCAGAGGAGTTTGGCAATGAGACCTGGGGAGCCATCAAGGTAATGACTGCCCCTGGGGAGCGCTCCTGCTCCTCCAGAAGAGATTTCCCCTGCCAGGACAAGTCCTCCTCCCTTTGGGTCAGCATGGGGGGCACCACCGCTCTGAGCCAGAGCCCATGCTGCTGTTGGGCAGTGCGGTGACTGAGTCACCCCCTGAGCCGGAGGAAGGACCCACAGCTGTTCAAGGGGCTCCACTGGGAATCCTAGTGCAGGGAAAGGCAAGCTGAGTCCAGGGGCTTTGCTGCATCTCTTGTGATGGGGCTGTTCGGTTCTAATGGGGCATAGAAACACCTCAAACAATCTGATGTGGAGAGGGAGAGGCCGGATAGTCCAATAAATGTTCTGAAACCTAAACCCTCTAATCTAATGGCCGCCCATCCTCTGAGTGGAAAGGGGCCAGGATGGGTCTATGGCTGAAGCAGGACTCCTGGCCTCTTCCACTGAGGTGCTGGGCACATCCCAACCGCTCCTGGCCTGAGTTTCCCTATCTGAAGTGAGGCACATGTTCTTGCCAAGGCATGAAGGTTTAAGGTGGTCTGAAGCTGTTCAGAGCATTGAGTAGAGTCCAGCCTCCTGGCCTACTCCGTTCCTTGCAGCCTCTCTCCTTCCTCCAGGTACTTATCTGAGCCCCTGGCCCAACCCAGCCCACTGGCAGTATCCTCCCCCCTCGTGCAGATGGGGAAACTGAGGCATGGGCTTGCCAAAGGTTACCCAGGGAGTCTGGTAGAGCAGGGAATTAGAACCTGGGGCCCAGGCTAGCACCCAAACCGCTTGCACCATCTTCCCGCTCCCTTTTGGCTAACTCGTGTCGTTGTCAATCTCCAGGATGCTGAGAAGAAAATGAAGGAGCAGCAGGACGAGGAGCAGAGGAAGAAACAGGAGGAGGAGGACAAGAAGCGGAAAGAGGAGGAAGGGGACGAGGAGCCTGAAGGGGACGATAATGAGGAAGAGGAGGACGATGATGACGATGAGCCAGAGAAGGAGGAAGAGGAGGAAACGGAGGGACCGCTGAAGGACGAGCTGTAAAAGGCCGTTCCCACAGCACCGCTCCTCCGCTGAGCCTCACCTTTGGCCCACACCATGGGGCTCGCTTGGTTAAACCCAAATAAGGAGAGGGGGAGGGGATACAGTAATGTCTCTATGAGACTTGAACTTTTTTTATTGGTGTTTTGTTTGTGGTTTGTTTTTTATTTCACATGCCCCCAATGCCATCAATGATCCAGTCATGAGTCCAGGTCTGGGCCCTGCAGTGTATGAATGTATGCTAAGGTTAACTGTAGAAATGTAACCCTTGGCTCAGACAGGAACAGCAGCAACTACTCTTAATGGTGGCTGGCTTCTCTACTGGCTCCTGTCCTCCAGATGCTCTGCAAAGGGATATGTAGGAAGCAGCGAACCACTTGCCCTCCTTCCCCAGTCACCTGCCCTGCCCCTCCCCTCCCTTCTCACATGAAGCAGATTCCAACCCCTGCTCCCATGTCAGTGACCTGAGTGGGTGGGATGGTAGGGTTGGCTTTTCCTCCATCCTAGCACAGCTTTGGTGAACCAAGGGGTTGGACTCTACTAGACTGCAGTATTATGCCTCATTTTCAGCAGTCTGTTCTCACAGGGAACTGTCCAGCTGTGGGGAGAGCTCCTGCTTAAAATGAGTGGATGGATCCATTTCCCACTATGTTGCTGCTGCATTGTTTTTGACAGCTGAAGCGGCTGTCCAAACTAAATCCACAGTTGAACAGAAAGTGCTTTTAATGGCGCAGACTAAGTGGGATGTGTAACTAAGCAATTTCCTCCCCTTTCTTTGGACTCTAAAGCAAACATCTGTAGTTCCTTGATCTTCTGTAACATGCCTGACACCTCAGGAATCCCCTTGGAAATTGCATAGAGCTACTGTGGAGGGGAAATGGGGCACGGGCTAGAATGAAGAGAATGTTGTCTTGGTGAGGGAGGTCACAGAACGCTGGGGTGGGGGGAGCGTGGTGGACAGAATGGGGGTTGGTAGATGGTAAGGGAGCAGGATATGGAGTCCAAGCTTCTAACTACTCTGAACTGTATTGTGGGTGGGAGTGAAGGGCAGAGGTAGGGGTTCAGAGACTTCTCATGTTCACACTTGAATGTATGAATGATTGAAGAAAATTTCTATTAAATTAAATTTCATGTCTAGCCTCTGGCCTGGTTTCCATGGGGTCTCTTCTCTTCCTGGGATCTGAGTGGTGTGCAGTCACTGCCGCTGGGGGGAACCAGAGTAGTAGCTAAACCAATCACGTAATATACTCCGGCAAGGATTTTTAGCTGCCCCCTTTGTAAAAAGAGAGCAATGGTCTCGGGTGCAGGCCCCCCCGGAGATACACCATCCACATTCCAAGTAGGAAGACACAGCCCCACTCGGGTTTGGCCCATCTGCCCTCTAGGATGGGAAGGACTAAAGTGAGTGGTGGTGTGACCCTGCCGTCTGCACCAGCTCACAAAACTGCTTTGGGGGCAGGAGCTTGATCGCTTTTGGGGGCCCAAGGGGGCCAGTGGGTGGGGAGATGGGCAATAGGCTGCCATGGAGCCAGGTGCTGTCTAAGGAAGGAGCCAGGCCCACCCTCGGTCCTGCTGTATATTTGTAGAATCAGTGCAGCTTAGCCCACTGATTCTCAGGGGCCACCACTCTGCTGAGAAACTTCATGCCAAACTTCGAAGAGTTGACAGGTACGGCTCAGGCTCGGCCCGGGTAGGGGGACCAGACAGCAAGTGTGAGAGGTGTGTGTGTGGGGGGGGGTGTAAGAGGAGCCTATATAAGAAAAAGACCCTAACATGGGGCCTGTCCCTAGGACATCCGGGCCCCCTATGAACGATCCCCTGCACTGTATGGGGGGCGCAGGGCGCCCGCTCCCCGGCCTGCGTGGGACGGACAGGGGCGTCCTGCCCTCCCCGCCAGGGACACGCGTGGGAGTCACGGGCCGCGCTGCCCGCTGGGAGCGGCGGGGCTCGCGGGCCAAGCGCTCAGCCATGTTAGCCCAGCGGGGCGGCCATTTTGTGTCCCCCCCGTCACGTGATCGCCCCCCCCCCCCGTTCCCCTCACGCGGTTGCCTCAGCCCCCGCTCGGCGTCGCGGCGCCCCCTCCCCCCGTCACGTGATCGAGGCCCGCGCTTGCCCCTGTCACGTGCCGGGCCCGCGCCCTGGCCGGGGCCGGAAGCGGCGGGGCGCTAAGATGGCGGCGGCGTGAGTTGCATGTTGTGGGGCTGCCGAGTCCGTTGGGAAGAAGCGTCCGCCCGGCGCGCCCCGCCCCGCCCGCCCGCCATGGCGGTGACCGTCACCCTCAAGACGCTGCAGCAGCAAACCTTCAAGATCCGCATGGAGCCCGAGGAGACGGTGAGGGGGGCGCGGCCCTAGCTCAGCCCACCCCCCCCGTGGGGGGCAGCCCCCCCCCCCCCCGGCCCGGCCCCCCCCCCCGCACAATCCCAGCTCCCTCTTCCCGTGTGGGGCCAGACCTCCCCCCTCCCGCCACACATGGTCCTGCACCAATTCCCCCCCATGTGGGGCCAGACCCCCCCCCCCACACACACACACATGGTCCTGGCCCAAAATCTCCCTCTCCATTTGGGGCCAGCCTCCCCCCTTCCACATGGTCCTGCACCAATTCCACCCCCTCTCCCCATGTGGGGCAGCCGCCCCCCCGTACGATCCCAGCTCTCTCTTCCCTTGTGGGGCAGCCCTCCCCTCCACATGGTCCTG
>NW_020665184.1:1037081-1055285 GCF_002925995.2 Terrapene triunguis | reverse complement strand
CCCCCCCCCCCCCCGCCCACTCATGGGATGGGCCCTAGTCTGCGTGGGGCACTCTTCCCTTCCCGGGAATGAGATGCACACAGTAAGAGTATCAGCTTTGAGGGGTATGGGCAGGAGCGTGTGGGGGGGGGGGATGAGATATGGGGTGAGAGTGCCAGAAGGGCAGGGGATGGGGCATGGGAGGAGGGGTGGATGGCTCCATGTGGGTGGGGGTGGGAGCCTCAGAAAGGAGAGGGGTGGGGGAGCCAAGTTGCCTGTGTGCCCCTGTACTGGGGTAGTAGCAGGTGGTACATCTGGGACTCTTTCAGCAAGTCCCTATTAGCTCCCATTGAGAAATGTTCCAGGGCAGGCAAAGCTGGGCCTGGGCGGTCACTGTTGGGCATCGCCTGCCTGGCCCAGAGCAATTGGGGGAGGGGGGGAGCAGGAAGACAAGCTGATCCCAGCTGGTGTGTCTCCCCCACACTTCCCGGTTCTGATGGAGTGGAGGGGCGGGGGGAGGAGATTTCACAGTGGGGTCTGTGCTGCTCCTGTTCCCATCGGCCTCTCTGCCTGCTTCCCCCACTGGGGTGCAAACCCCCTGCGTCTCTCTCTCTCCTTGACCCTCCTCTCAGTCATAGACACCCTTGAGATGTTAGAGGTGAGACCTTAACACCTTCATGATCCATGTTCATGTGACTCACGTCAAAGCTGACTGGAGTCCCCTGGAGGAACCAAACCCACTATTTTGTGGGGCTAATACAGCCTAGTGGTTAGAGCGTTGGACTGGGACTCAGGACACCTGGGTTCAGTTCCCAGCTCTGCCACTGGTTTGGAGGGTGACTTGGCACAAGTAATTTCTCCTTCCGAGCCTCAATTTTCCCGTCTGTAACATGGGGAGAATCCTACTGACCTCCTTTGTAAAGCCCTTGGCGACCAATAGATGAAAAGCGCCTTATGAGAGCTAGGGATTATTCTGAGAGCTGGTGGCTGGGAGACAGGACTCCTGGGTCCCATTCCAAGCGGTTAGTGCGTAGAGTGTGCTGTCAATCGGATCTTCTCCCTCCAAACAGAACGCTGAGTTCAGACTGAGGCTTTAGCGGGGAGCGGAGTCCTGCACTCAGACCTGTTTTCTTTGTGCTTTAGGTGTCACTGATTTTAAGGGGCCCTTTATTGGGGGGGTGGGGGTCCAGAATTTAGGGTGCGGGTATGATGCATATAAAAATAAACACTAGCAATCCAAATCTTACTATCATTTTTTTTTTTAGTACCATTTGAAATATCCCCTGTCACTTTTGCAGCTGAGAAACTTCCCAGGAGGGCAAAGGGATTTCAAATGTTTTTCACAGCACAGATCACGTTTTAAGACAGAAACTGTTTGCTGGACAGCTCCCCTCCCGTTTATAGCCAGTAAAGTCCCTGTGGTGGGACTGAAGATCTGGGGTTAGTTCCCAACTCTGCCACAGACTGCCTGTCTGATCTTGAGCACGTCCCTTCATTGTTCCCTGCCTCGGTTTCCCCTCCTGTGTAATGGGAGGGGCTTCCCACGTCTTGTCTGTTCAGCCTGTGAGCTCTCACTCCGTGTCTGTGCAGCGCCCGGCACTGTGCGGCCCCAGTCTCTGTTGGGCCTTCCCCAGATTATGAATCACATGCTTAGGATTGTTGGTGTCTTTATTGCAAACTAGCCCCTGGCAATAAGCAGGCCCAAGCCGCCGCCAAGGAAAGCGCTGGCTGCGGAGCCGGGCCCGTGAAGCTGAGTGAAACTGATTAAACACCAAGGTGAAACTGCTGCGCCTGTCCTCACGGGGCAAGCTGAAAGGCAAAAGGGGATTGGGTGACGTGCACTAGGCCGGCCTTAATGCTCTCAGGAGGCGAAGGTCAGAGGCTGGGTTTTTAACTGACTTATAGGCTCCCTGTCTGATTGTAACTCCCGATCCCTTCCCAGCTAGGGCTGTGTCTGCGCCCCTGAGCCCCTTGTAGATGCAGCGCAGACCTTCTCTGCTGCCTCCCCGGCGAGTTAGCTCTACCGATCGCTGCAGCTACGCTGGGCCTCGTGCCGGCACGGCTCTGGCAGCGGCACCCTCGAATTTCCCGGCTCTGGGCTTGGCCGTTACAATTCCCTTGCTGGCTTTGTAAGTGGCAACTCCTGCTCTGCGCGCTCTCCTCTCCCTCAGTACTGGGACGCTGGATTCACTTCCGTGTCTGTATAAACAGGCCACCCGGGAGGTGGCTGCGTCTCCGCACCGGGCGAGGGACCTCGGTATAAACAGCTGCCGTGCTCCACCGCAGAGGCAGCCGCACTTGGGTAGTGGGTGATACGGTTTTGTCGCCTCGCTGATCCAGACGGTCGTGCCCATGGGAGGAGACGGGTGAGGCAATGGTTCCTTTTTTAAATAGCTGGAGTCCCACATGCTTTTCACAGGGCGTCAGGCTTCGTTTTGGCTCAACCCAGCAGCCGAAAATATCTCTTGGCTCCTACTCACTTGTCTCACAGGGCTCTGCAGCTGTTCCAACGGGTCCCCGCTGGGACACCATTGTCCTCCGGGGTGCAGGAGAGCGTTTGGTGCGAAGGCTCCACGGCTTGCCCGTGTGGGGCGTCCCGGAGCGGTGGGGGGATGGGATACATGCTTGCAGAAGCAGTTGCTCAGTAATTCTCCCAGAGGGCCTTGCAAACCGGAATGGGTTGAGCCTCATGACTCTGCCCCCTGCCTGCAAGGACCAGGGAATAGTTCCCTGTCTTACCAATGGGGAAACCGAGGCAGAGAAGGCGTGAGTGGTTTAGTCACCCAGAGACCAATGCAGACGCTTCCAGGACCAGTGGGACTTTCCCAGTGGCTGACTGTGATTCCCAGGGGACAGCCAGGCCCTGTTTACGCTGGGGGAAATGGGTGTGTTCAACATGTGTGAAAATCTTGGTGTAGATGAGGTGTCTGTGCTGTCCGTGTTGTGGCACTAGGGGGCGCTGTGCTGCAGGGAGCAAGGTGGGAGGGGCTCAGCAGGGGGCACTTTGCGGGCAGCGCTGCCCTGGTGCAGCAGTAGGGGGCGTTGTGCTGCAGGGAGCAAGGGGGGAGGGGCTCAGCAGGGGGAACTTTGCGGGCCGTGCTGCCCCGGTGCAGCAGTAGGGGGCGCTGTGCTGCAGGGAGTAGTTCTGGGGGTGCCGTAGGGCCCTCCCGGTCAGTGCTGGCCACAGTGTGGTGTTGGCTGGCCAGGGTGAATCCTAGTTCCAGTGTGTAGAAATACAGCTCAGATCCTAGTGACGAGACGTCCTCAGTCCCCAAGTGTCCCGCGGGGATCCCCCCGAGCCCTTAGCTGCCCCCAGGAAGGAGCCTCCAGCAGTGGCAGTTGTCCCGGTTCCCCAGCCCCTCCTTTAACCCAGGGCCTCAGCCTCCCCTTCTGAGAGCTGCTGCTGGCCTGTGTAATCCGGCCTGGCCCTGCCCTGCCCTGTGGGGAAGCTGCCTCCATCACGAGCACAGCATGTGCCCCAGAAACGCCTCGCGCTGGGTAGAGGGGTGCCGGGGGGGCCCGTGTCCGCACGTGCCCCTCCCTGGTCTCTGTTGGCACCATTCAGCTGTAACTGGCGCTCTGGGCGATCCTGGCAGCCGGGGGCGAGTCGCAGCTGCAGCTTGGCCGGGGGTAACGGGCAGACGTGAGACCGAGACATCCCATGACCTGCCCCAGGGAGCGCATCCGGTGTCTTTCGTGTATATTACTTAGTTAGATTACAGTGGTGGCCAGGAGCCCTGATCGTAGCCCAGGATCGCACTGTGCTAGGCGCTGTACAAACACCCAACAGAGACGGTCCCAGCCCCAAAGAGCTTCCAGTCTACGCAGCTGTGAGGTTATCTAGAGGCTTCAGCCAAGATCAAGCCCCATCAGGCCGGGCGCTGCCCACAAGCAGTGAGAGGCTGTCACCATCACAGCGAGCCCAGATGCAGGGTGGGACTCAGGTGCAGCATCTGGGCAACAGGTTGGCAGCTCAGAGCCAGAGAGTTGCCCAGGGACACCCAGGGAGTCGGTGGCAGATCCAGATTTCCTGAGTCCCAGGTCAGGGCCTTTCCCGCAAGACCAGACTAGGGTGTAGAGAACCAGGGCGGGAACAAACCAACCTGACCCGATACCTCCTTAATCCTCCCGCCTAATATCAGCCCTGGAGCCCGGCAGGGGGCGGGAGCGGGGTGGGGAAGGAGAGGGGTCCCCCTCCCAGCCATGCAGGGATCTGCATACTCAGGGCTGTCTCGTCCCGCCCGGCAGGTGCGGGTCCTCAAGGAGAAGATTGAGGCCGAGAAAGGCAAGGAGGCCTTCCCCGTGTCGGGCCAGAAGCTGATCTACGCCGGCAAGATCCTGAGCGACGACGTCGCCATCAAGGAGTACAAGATCGACGAGAAGAACTTCGTGGTGGTCATGGTGACCAAGGTACGGCCGGGCCTGCTCCCGCTCACGGCGAGGCTGCCGGGACAGGGGTAGGATGCTGCGGAAAGAAGGCAGCTTTTCACACCCGCTCCGTAGGAGGCGCTCTCCCCTCGCTGTCGGTGCTGACCCCAGAGTGGCACTAGGGGGCGCTCTCCTCTCACAGTTAGTGCTGATTGTATAACACATGCAGTCAGCCAGGGCCAAAGGGCAGTTCCTTCCTGCCCCCCTTCACCGCAGCTGCTTCCCCAGGGGTTGGGAGCTGATCTCGCATGTGGTTGGGGAGCGGGGGGCAGAGACCCCAGCTGCACCCTTCAGCGCTGCTTGTTTCCTCAGACCAAATCCAACTCAGGCGTCCCGGCCCCCTCATCTGGTGATGCTGGGCCGGCCAGTGCCCCAGAGCCAACCCCATCGGTGGGGCAGACGCCGGCGCCTGCAGCCGGTGCTGATGCTGTCCTGCCCCCAGCACCCGCGGCGCCAAGCGAGGAGAAGCCTCCGGAGGAGCCGGCTGCCGTCACGCTGCCCGAATCCACTGCTGGGTAAGCACAGAGAGCGCGTGCCCCCTCCCCGCGCCTGCCTGTCTATGTTCATAGCTCAGTCACTTCAGGTACCCCGATGTCATGCCCCAGAGAATGGGGGGAGGGGGGTGCCTTCCACTTCAGGGTGTGGGCATAACCTTCCTTTTTGGGAACTTGGAACATCTTTAACTTGGAGGAGTGGGGTATAGTGGTTAGAGCAAGGGGGCTGGGAGTCAGGACTCCTGAGTCCTAGTCCCAGCCTTTCCACAGATTCACTTTGACTGGCTCAGTCACTTTGCAGCTCCGTGCCTCAGTTTCCCCATCAGTGCAGTCGTGCCTGCCTCCCTGTGGTGTTTTTTTTAAGGGTAACGTTGCCATGTGGCTCCTAAGCAGCTGCCACCTCTCACCCCAGAGGTGGTTACACTGCAATGATCCCACACGCAGACTGCAGCGGATGAATGGCCGGCTCTGTACACACGCTGCATCCCCTGGGGTGTGGGGACAGAAAGGGGCCGGGGGGGGGCACCAAGCTTGCCTGTGAAGCACAGAATGAGCCAGGCTGCTGGCCGAGAGCTCGTCCCTGTCACGGACTCACAGATCGTGCCCACTCTTGGCCCCGTGCGGTCCGTGGGGGGGTGCCCCTTTTAGTGAGACAGCCCTTCTCGGGGGTCCACTCTCTCGGGGTCAGGCCCCGTGCGGTCCATGGGGGGTGCCCCTTTTAGTGAGACAGCCCTTCTCGGGGGTCCACTCTCTCTCGGGGTCTGGCCCTTCCACCTCCTGGATCCGCACCTCTCTGAGCCTTAGCACGTCTGTCTCTGCCGTGGGCCCCCTCAGGGAGTCCACTCGCTCTGGACCCCCGGGGCCTCCACCCCCGAAGGGGTTGATGCAACCCTGTTCTCTAGACCGGAGTGACTCTCAGCCAGCATGAAACAGAAGGGTTTATTGAGAGTTGAACACAGCACAGGAAACTCTCTGACCCTCAGGCCTGGCCTCCCTCAGCCCAGCACATCCCAGTCTCTCTGCATCCAGGTGGGCTCTGCCTGCTCCCCCTCTCCAGCCCAGAGCCCCCCTGCTCCCAGCTGGGCATCTGAGATCACCGGCCCCAGGCCCCGCCTCTGTCCATTGTCTTCTCTCCAGGTAAACAGGGTCGTAAACTGGGGCCTCCCCTCCTGCTTCTCCCTCTGGCTGGAACCGGCTGGTTAGGTCTCTGGGTCCTCACTCTGCAGCCCATTGTCCTCCCACTGGCCAGAACCCGCTGCGTCTCCTCAGCTGGGCCTCTGGGTCACCAGGTCGCCAGGTCACCGGTCACTGGGGTATCCATCCTCCCAGCCACCGGCTGGGTCCCCACGTCCTCTCTCCGGTCCTCTGCAAAACACACTCCCTCTCCCCTCACCTCGTTAAACCAGTAACACCCAGGGAAACCGAGTCCCACCCCCTCTGCATGCAAACCATTGAAACCCCACAGAAAACAAGAAAACCCCTCACTTCGTCACAGTCCCCACGAGCAGCGGGGCTGGTTTGATTTCAGGGCAGATCGAAAAGCTGTTTAGTTTCAGTTAGTGACCTGGTGCCCCTTGAGATGTGGCGAAGACCCCGCATGTCTCCTGGGCAGAAAAGACGAGCGTGTGTTAGAAATAGCGTTGGCGAGAAGACAACCCTGCTCTCAGAGATCGGCAGGTGCAAACTTGTGGGCTTGGGTCACGCCAGGCATAGCCCCAAGAAAGTTAACGTGGCAGTGGGGTGGTTCCTCCCGGCGCAGGGAGCCCGGCCCGGCCCAGCCCGGCCGCCCCGGCGCAGTGTTGGCCCCTGGCGGTTTGCTTGTTGCCCGGCTGTTTGGAAGGAGCCAGCTACTATTCCTCTCTTTTAAATTTGCAGCTCTGTTCCCTCTTCAGGTAGCGTGGGGCGCCCAGACGACGCGGCTTCCACCCTGGGTAGGTGAAATCCCCTCGCTGGGGCAGGCGGCCGGGGTCCCTGGGCGGCAGCAGAGAGCGCCTGCCAGCACCCCGGGCCGGCTGCTCCATGGCTCCTGCAGCATGAGCTCGTGGGGTGGGGGCGCCCTCTGGTGGCCGTCGCTGGATAAAACAACCCCCTCTTCCTGTTGCGGGTGTACGGGGGCCGGGAGCAGGACCCCCCCTTCCCAGCGTTGCCCCTCCGTCTGCGGGGGGGAGGGGGGGGTGATGGCTCGGCTGGGGAGGGGGGAGCTGCCTCGCTCATCGTGATCTCAGGTTTCAGTGCAGGGCGGGTTCCAAGCCCCGGGTTGTTCTGTGCCCTGTGTGATGAGTTGGTTGGGTCTCCGCTGCTCTGGGGCAGCCTGGGCTGTCTGTTCCAAGGATAAAAGGCGACCGTATCCAGTCATTCGTTAGCAGAGGGGCCACGTTAGGGGAAAAAAGCCGGGGGGGGGGGCTGGTCGCCAGGACTCCTGGGTTCTCTTCCGAGCTCTGCATGGGGAGTGGGGTCTAGTGGTTAGAGCCGAGGGGACCGCGCTGGGAGCCAGTACTCCTGGGTTCCCTTTGCAGCTCTGCAAGAGGAGTGGGGTCTAGTGGTTAGAGCTGGGGAGACAGGGCTGGGAGCCAGGTCTCCTGGGCCTTCTTTTCCCAGCACTTGTGGGCTGGATTCTATCTCAGGCTAAGGTGGACATGAGGGGTGCGTGGGTGTTGTTTAGCTGTATTACGGTAGTGGCCAGGAGCGCTAGTCATGGACAGGGTGGGGTGTGGAGCAGGGAGCCAGGACTCCTAGGTTCTAGTCCCAGCTCTGCCCCTGACTCAGGGTGAGTTTGAGTCACTTCCCCTGCGGGGATGGGGGGGCCGATCCCGTGCTGGGAGATGTTGGCGGAGGGGGAAGGGCTGTGTTCGTAGCCAGCACCCGCTCCTGCCCCCCTTTCCCTTGGCGAGCGTGCGCTGGGCACCCCAAGACTGCTGGCTCTCCCTCAGCCCGGGCTGTTGTCCCCTTCCGCCCGCAGTGACCGGCTCGGAGTACGAGACGATGCTGACCGAGATCATGTCCATGGGATACGAGCGGGAGCGGGTAGTGGCCGCGCTCCGGGCCAGCTACAACAACCCCCACCGAGCCGTGGAGTACCTGCTGACGGTAAGGGAGCACCAGGGCTTGGAACAGGTCGAGCGAGGGGGGCAGGACTCCTGGATTCGATCCCCAGCTCGGGGAGGGGAGCGGGGTCTAGGGGGTTCGACCCGGGAGCCAGGACTCCTGGGTTTCATTACCATTGACTCGCTCTGTGACTTTGGGCAAATGATTTTTTTTCCATCCACATCTGGATGGCTTACGGGAGTGGGACCCGTAAGGACACCAGTTCTGATCCAGCCCAGGGGTGCCCGCATTGCCTGAGGCTAGCTCGCCCCCTCGTTGGCAGGACATGGGGTGCCGGGCAAACCCCAGAGACTGAGTTCCTTTCGGGCCCCTTGCGGGGTGAGCCCCGTGGGGCAGGGGCTGCTGTGGGGGGAGGGGCGCTAGACAGCACTAACAATGCCCCTTTGACTTCACAGGGCATCCCGGGCACCTCCGAGCCGGAGAGAGCCCCGATCCAGGAGAGCCAACCCACAGAGCAGCCAGCACCAGAAGGTTAGTGACGGTCCTCCCGCTCCTATGTGAGACATAGGGACCGTGGTGGAAGGGGGAGACCTGGGGCGGCCGGGCCAGGGGCTGGAGCTGCATGGGAGAAGGCTCTCGTGCTTGTGGAGCGGGGGCTATGGAAGGCCGCTGAGAGCATGCAGCCGGGGGAGGCAGATGGTGACCCGAACTGGTCCCTCGGGGAGGAGGGGGTGGTTCCAGGCCCTCTCCCCCTGGCTAGATACCCCCCTTATCCTGTGATCACCAGTGCCCCACCTGTGTGGGGCATGGCTCAGGTGGGCCCTGCCCCTTCAAGGCATGGCCTGGCTTCACCCCGCCCACTCCTGCCCCGCAGGCGAGAACCCGCTGGAGTTCCTGAGAGACCAGCCCCAGTTCCAGAACATGCGACAGGTGATCCAGCAGAACCCAGCCCTGCTCCCGGCCCTGCTCCAGCAGCTGGGCCAGGAGAACCCCCAGCTACTGCAGGTAAAGGGGGGCAGGGGCTGAAAGAGGCCACGGAGGAGGAGCCGGAAGTAGCACTGGGAGGGGAGTGTGTCTGGAGTGGAGGGAGGCAGGACTCCTGGGTTCTGTGCCTGGCTCTGGGAGGGGAGTGAGGTCTGATGGGTTAGAGCAGGGGGTTGGGGGGGGGACCCAGGACTCCTGGGTTCTAACCCTGGCTCTACCAGTGGGTTGCTTTGTGACCTTGAACAAGTCCCTGCCTCTCTCTGTGCCTCAGTTTCCCCGCTGGGAAAAGGGGCTGTGGAGGCCCTGCTCTGGGAGGGGAGGGGCGTCTCTCCCTAACCCTGACCCCCTCCCCCCCCTGCCCTCCCCAGCAAATCAGCCAGCACCAGGAGCAGTTCATCCAGATGCTGAATGAGCCGCTGGGCGAGATGGCCGACATCTCGGACATCGAGGGGGAGATCGGGGCCATCGGAGAGGAAGCTCCCCAGATGAACTACATCCAGGTCACGCCTCAGGAAAAAGAAGCCATAGAAAGGGTAAGGGGGGGGCTGGCTGTGCCAGGAGCCACCCTGCCTGCTGGGGTGCCCCGGGATCCCTGCGCTGGAGAGCCCCAACAAGGGTGCAGTGGGGTCTAGAGGCTGGGAGCCAGGACTCCTGGGTTCTATCCCCAGCTCTGTGCCAGGAGTTGGGGTCTAGTGGTTGGAGCGGGAAGGGGGCGAGCTGGAGGCCAGGACTCCTGGAGTCTGTTTCTGTCTGTCCCTGACAGCTCCAAAAGCCTGATCTGGTCTGATGCTGAGCCCCTTGAGCTGGGAGTTGAACAAGAACTGAGTTTGGTTATTAACATAAAGGCCAGGTTGTAGCCCTGACCACGCTGGGGGGGGTTTGAGACGGGACAGAGGCGCCGAGTGGGGAGTAGACAGCTCTGACTTTGCAAGCAATGGAGCATAACTAATTTGGTCCTCCCCCCAAATGGGCGTGGTCCTCCCTGATGGGGAAGGGCAGCGCTGCCAAGCTCCGCCCACAGTATCCCAGCGGAGCTGGATACCTCTGCTGAAATGTGCGTCAAAGAGGCATCATTAGTCTTCAGAGTGAACAGGGGAGTCTTCCGAGTCTTTCCCACCTGGTCAGATCCAGAAAGGTTCATGGCGACCTCCAGAGACTCATGGACCTTAAGGCCAGAAGGGTCTGTCCTGATCACCTAGTCTGACCTGCACATCTCAGGCCACAGAACCTCACCCACCCCCTCCAGGAACACGCCCATAGCGGCTGGCTGAGTTACCGAAGGCCTCAAATCTTGACATAAAGACTTCACGTTACAGAGAATCCACCATTTGCTCTAGTTCAAACCTGCAAGTGACCCAGGCGCCGCACTGCAGAGGGAAAAACCCCCAGGGTCTCTGCCCGGTCTCCATTCCTCGGATCATCCTAGTCACCATTTCTAATCTGAATTGGTCTTTCTTACACATGGGAGCCCAGAAATGCACCCAGTGTTCCAGGTGAGGCCTCACCAGTGCCTTGTATAATGGCACTAACGCTTCCCTGGCTCTACTGGGAATACCTCGCCTGATGCATCCTAGGACAGCATTCGCCTTTTTCACAGCTGCATCACGTTAAAATGTTCGATAACATTGGTCCCTGACCGACTCCTCTAGTAACCTCCCTCCAGCCTGCATTCACCTTTCAGCATGACCTGATGTAGTCTTCCCTTTAACCAGTTCCTTTACCCGCCTTTCGATTCTCCTATTGATCCTGTAGAACTAATTTCCCATGTGGGAACTGTATCAAATGCTTTACTGAAATCCGGGTTGGCTAGACCTGCTGCACTTCCTTTGTCTAGCAAATCAGAGATCTTCTCAGAAACAGAGATCAGATTGGTCTGTCAAGATCTACCTTATGTAAATCCATGTTGTCTTTATTCCCTATTACCATTTACCCCTGTCCTTAATTACTCTCAAAATTTGTTCTAAGACTTCGCATGCAATTGAGGTCACACTGAAGGGCCTTTAGTTTCCTGGATCACTTTGTCATCCCCCACCCCCTTAAATACAAGTATTGTGTTGGCAATTCCCCAGTCGCAGGGTACGACCCCCGAGTTTACGGTTCATTACAAATCCTTGCTATTGGCCTTGCAATTTCACGTGCCGGTTCCTTGAATATTCCTGGATGGAGATTATTTGGGCCCCCCGACGTGCTCCTATTCAACTGAGTTTGGTGTCCACCTTGGATGTGGTCATTTCAACCTCTGTATCCTCATTCCCATCAGCCACCCTGCCACTGTCCCCAGTTAAAAACTCATCACCGTTATGAAAAACTGAGACACAGCCTTCGTTTAGGTGTTGGGCCAGGCCTAGATTATCTTTAATCTCCTGCCCATCTGCAGTGCGGAGCGTCCCACTTCTTTCCTTGTTTTCTTTTTTTTTCCTATGGCTAAAGAACCGTTTCCTGGTGGGTTTAATTTCCTTGGCAAGCTCCAGCTCTGCCTGGCTTTTGGCAGTTCTCCCCTACACTTCCTGACCTCCAAGAGGTCGTGTTCTTTGCTGATCCATCCCACCTTCCGTTCCTTGTAGGTTTTCGGCTCTCTCAGTCCCCTGGTTGAGATGCTCGAGGTGCAGCCCTTCCCTGTGATTCCCCCGCTGGCTTCAGGCCATTTCTGCACCTTTGGCTTAAAATAATCCCACGCCTCCTCCGCATTCAGATCCTTGAGTTCTCCAGGCCAGTCCGCTTCCCAAACTGCTTCCCTTCCCTTTTTTTAAGTTGCCCTTTTGAAATCCAGGACTCTCGATTCAGACCTGACCTACTTTATTTATCCTTCCATTGACGGTGAATTAGCTCATGAGCTCTCGACCCAACCAGCTCTTCTATGAGGCCTTCGCTTCTTACCAACACGAAATCTAAAACACCATCGGCTCTTGAGGGTTCGGTGACTGGTGAGGAAATCTGTCGGCTGTCCCATCAAGGAACACCTGGGCCCTACCATTTATGAGATACCGTTTGTCCTCCAATCAGTCTGGGAGATTAAAGTCTCCCATAATCGCAATTCCCAGTCGTGTTGAGTTCATTAGAGGTCTCTCCAGATCCTGAGGGTCCATAGCAGACCCCAAGCACCATCCCAGCAGAGCCTTTCTGAGCTTTCTTCCCCAAAGTGGTTGTGACCCGATAGGTTCCGTTTTATCCATTCCGTCACTTCTCATTTCTCTCCACTCTCCCTCGTCATTAACATCCAATGCTGCACCTCTTCCCTGCGCGGCACGTTCCCTTCAGTCCCTCCCCAGCTCTGTTCTCCCGATCGTCTCTGCTTTCGCTTCCTGTCCCTCCATGTTGTTCCCCAGGCACCTCGCGGCGCTGGAGAGACGTCTTCGTTGTCTGCTCAGCTTCAGCCACGTTCCTCACCCGATTAGGGACAGTCATTCTACTGCAGTGTCCCCTTCCCGACTGTTACTGTCAGTGGCGTTGGGACCTTGTCGTCCTTTCTCCCTTGCCGTATCCTCTTGTACTTGACTTTCCTCCTGCTCACTGTTAGTCAGGTGTGGAGATTACGCCTGCCCTGAGTCCCTAGTTTAAAGCTGTTCTAATCAATTGTGCCAACCTCCATCCCAGATGTCGGTTGCCCTCCCTGCTCAGGTGGCATCTGTCCCCAGAGAACAGTCCTCTGCCCGTGACTGCCTCCCAGTGGTAGCACCACTGCCTGAGCCACATGTTGATCATCGTCTTATCTTGCCTTCAGTCTCCTCTTCTAGGGCCGGGGTAGAATCCCACTGAAGATCACCTGAGCCTCCCGTTCTTTAAGTGCCTTCCCCGACCTGGCGTAGTCTCCCTGGCTGCGTCCCCGCGAGAATCTAGCAGTGCCATTTGTTCCCGTGGATTCTTTCCCCCTCCTGTAGGTTCAGGCTCAGGTCCACATCCCGTGGCTTAGCTCCTGGCAGCCAGCACACTCTTCCGTGCTCCAGAACAACTCGGCTGCAGCTCTGCTCTGCCAGCACTTCACCCCCACCCTGTGGCGGGTTACAGCTCCAGGCGCGGGGACCGCGGGTGAGGTGGTCAGGCCTCCAGGAGATAGCACGGACCTGGCAGCCTGGGGTGGGCTGGGGGCCGGGGGGAGAGCTGGTTTTAAGATAACAGCCCTGTCGAAGTCACAGCCCTGCTGGGGTGCAGTGCAGTGCCTCTGCCCCTGCACGAGGGGGTCCTCAAAGACACCACGGCCGTCCTCCACAGCGCCTGTACTGGGGAGAATTCTCCTCCAGCCCCCCAAACCTGAGGGGTTTACAGCCCCTCTTTCACCCCCGCATTCAAGCGTCCCAAGGGGGCTCAGGCACTCTGCTCCGGAGGGACTCGGTTCCTGAGGGCGGCTGGGACATACAGGGCAGCAGAGAGGCAGGGTCCTTTGACGCGTCTCCCTTTGTGTCCCCTCAGTTAAAGGCCTTAGGATTCCCGGAGAGTCTGGTCATCCAGGCTTACTTTGCTTGTGAGAAGAACGAAAACCTGGCTGCCAATTTCCTGCTGAGTCAGAACTTCGATGACGAGTGATGCAAGGAAAAAGGAAGAAAAAAATTTTATATATAAAAAAAATTCTCTCTATATCTATTCCTGTCTATTTAAGGGGTATGTGGGAGAGACCCCAAATCCCCCCCAACCTGCCCCCCATCCAGATTGAACCAGCCCGGCCTTCTGGCTCGAGGAAATGCTCTTTTCCCTCCTCCCCATGGGACTGGACAGCTGGGGATTGAGCAGCAGAACCAGCCCCTAGTCTCAGCCCCCCTCCCCCCAGCGCCCGTGCCGTGGGTGAGTTCAGCTGCGCCCCTCTCCTGCACGGTGCTCGCTCTGGGGTGGGGAGAAGGGATTTGGGGCTGGTAGAGGGGGTCTGTGGGCTCCTCTCCCAGCCCAGCCCAAAACTTGTGTGCAGACAGATTGCTTTGTTGTGGAGATGACCTGCCCCTGTGGACAGGCTGAGGTACTCCGCTTCCATCCATCACCCAGTCTCCTTTAATGTCCCTTCCCCAGCCCCGGTTTCTGCCACTGTCCAGCCAACAGCCAGTGTTAGACCCTGTCTATCCCTCTTCAAACCTCACAGATCACAGCGGGCCCACCCCACTCCCCAGCCTGTTGTGTTAGGGGTTGGTTTTGCCTGCATAGATGAGGCTAAACCATGTCGCTAGTCTAGATCCATGCTGAGCAGAGCACGGATCCCTGCTCCTAGCCTAGGCCGTGTTTAAACCAACCGCCCTCCGCTAGCAGTTCGCTCCAGCTCCCTTTTAATCTCTTGGGTACGGCTTGACGATCAGGGAGGTTTGAGAACTGGCTTCCTGGGAGCCCAGCCTATTTTTAAGAACCCAGCTGCTCTGGCATTCGTCCCGTCCTCCCTGCGAGGCGTGCATCGAAACTCTGCGCTAGCTCTCAGCCGTGCGGCGGAAGGCGAGGGGTGGGTGCTGCCTTCGAACAGTCCGCGCTGAGCCAGGGCTGCCGTGAAAAGACAGCGCTGAAGCAATGCTGCCAGCGAGAGCAGGGTTGCGGTGTTTCGCCCTCAGACGTCGGCGCCTGGGCTGTGCCGAGGGAGATGGAAAGCCATTAAAACCCTGCCTGCCCTTAAAGAATCTTTTTAAAATTACCCCTTTGAAAAGTGCTGCAGATCAGCCCCTTCCTCCGCTTGTTTTAAGCCCTGTTTCCAATTGTATTGTAGTTTTAAGGGAACCAAAAAATAGGGTGTCTTTAACCTTGATTTTCTCCTCCTTGTGGGATTTAAAAAATACAGATTTATTAGATCAAAATCTATTTATTTGAAACAGGGCAACTTTTACCCCATTCACCCTGGTAATTTAAAAATCCGATTCCACTCCCTTGAAATGCAGATGTGCTCTGACCCACCTCCCAAAAGATCAGATTAAAATCCACCATCATCCCACCTCCTCCCTGCTATTTTAATGCCAACGAGATGGTGTTTAATTAAACGCCTGAAATGCCCAATTTACTCTTGGATCTAAACATCCCTGCAGCTCTGGTGTATTCTGGCTTGGCTGATTTTTCTAGATCATCACACCCGTTTCTGTGTCCCTATTTCCTTCCCTGTCTCATGCCCCAAAAACCTTGACGCCCCATTGAAGTAACTCCTGATTTGTCTGAGCCATTCTGTTGCATACGAATCTTGGCTTGGGCTCGCTTTCCCCAGCGTGCAGTTGCAAAGAGAACAGAGTATTTGCCTCTAAAGTAAATCCTGAAGCCATAAATAACTTCTAAGTTCCATGATATTGCAGAGTAGCTGTGACTTTAAGGGGGTGGGAACATGGGTTCCAAAGTGGGTGGGGACAAGCGTTTGATAGGCCCACATTCTTAGCTACGCCTCAAGGGAATAGCATCCATTGGTTAGATCCAGGCCTTGCCTTGTGGCCACAGTTCCATCTTAAAGGAGCAGTGTCCTAGCATTTGCAGTTTATTTTGAGGTTGGTTTGTTTTCTTGGTTATACTTATAAATGTTCCTAAGCAGCCGCGGGGTCTGTGCCTGCTAACCAGGGGCCCGATTAAACGCTGGGAGTGGAGATGGCAGAGGGGATAGATTTGATGGCACAGTAGGTAAAAAGGGGAGGAGTGGGGGTTGGGATAGAAGGATTACATGCAAATTTAAAACCAAAAGAGGGTGGTTCTTACCCACCCACTTTGTGGGGTGGGGAAAGCGGGGCTGGGGTGGGTTCTGGAATTTGGCCTCCCCACCACACCCCAGCCTCGTCAGTCAGACCTGCCGTTTTGGGTGGCACTGCTCCCCCCCTTGCCTGGCACCGCTCCTACGGCAGCTTTGTTGCGCCTGTTAATTTAGCAGCAGGTTTCGAGGCCCCAGGGGAGCCGCGGGAGGCTGGCCTCGAACGCTGGGGCGGGGCTGGAGTCTCAGGCGCCGTCTATGCTGAAAACGCTGCTCGAGCGCTTCAGAATAGACTCTCGCTCCAGCGCCGGGAGTTAATCCACTTCCTGGAGAGGCGGCAGCTTGGCCCGGGGCAGGATTCGTCCACAGGTCGAGACCCCGGCTCAACTCTGGCTCCCGGGGGCATGGGTTTTTCACTCCCCTGCGAGATGTAGGTGTGGCCATGTAAATTGTCAGCATAGACCAGCCCTCAAGGCCCCCATGCTGTTGATTTAACAGAATGGGGCGGGGGGGGGGTTCCCTAAATTTCCCAGCAGCCTTAGGGGAAGGTGCTTCGGCTGGCTGGTCAAGCTCGGGGGTCCGACCTCATTTGTTTCAATCTTGAGCTGTTCAGCTGTAGCCTGAACTGAGCGGGGTGATGGGTAACCAGGCAGGGTCTGGGGAATGAAGCAGGCCTGGCCCCTGGGTGTAGATTTCCCCCCTAGCTTTCAGTCCCCCCAGGTGGCCGGCCAGCCTCTCCCTGTCGAGGCTGAAACCGCTGTTTCACACCCACTGTTTTTGGGGTGCTATGAATGGAATGTGAAATAAACGAGCTGCCCCCGCCACTCGCTGCCGAGGACGGGTCGGAACGTCCCGAAAGCTACCGTCTCCGGCCTGTTCTTTCTAACCCGCGCCTGGGGGAAGCTGTTGTCACGGAGTATGGGGGGACTCAGGGCCCTGCACCCCCGGCGTCCTGCGATTCACCATGACTCTCAGCCAGCCAGTAAAGTAGAAGGTTTATTTAGACGACAGGAATACAGTCCAAGACAGGTCTTGCAGGCACAGACAACAGGACCCCCTCAGTTATGTCCATCTTGGGGTCCCCAGGCACCCTAGCCCCCTTAGGGGATCAGAGCCCTGTCTGCCCCAAGCCCTAGTCACTAGCCAGCTTCTCCCACTCTGCCTTCAGCGACCCCACCCACAGCCTTTGTTCAGTCTCTGGGCAAAGGTGTCACCTGGTCCCAGCCCCCTCCTGGGTTCTCATGTTACAGGCTCAGGTATTTCCAGTCAGTCTCCCATCCCCCAATGCCGACTATCCCAGCCACACTCCCCTGTCAGCATTCACAGACCACAGTAAGAACAGACCCAGTTCGTCACAGCTGCGAGCGGCCAGGGGAGGGGAGAGCTCTTTTAAACCGCAGAATAATTGAGTGTGGATGATTAAACATGCCTGGGCTGGGAGGGGACGGGTTGGCCCCAGGAGCGTGGATCTCTTCCCCGGGGCCAGCGAGCTAGTCCGGTAGTGCCCGTGTGCCTCGCTTCACCCTGTGTGTGTGTCCCTGGGTTGTGTTTGTGGTTGCCAGGGGCGGGAGGAGCGTGGAGACCGTTACCGCGGGAACGAGGCCTGGCTCCTGGGGTTGGAGCCGTGGGACAGGCTAATAGAGTTTTCTCTAGCGTTGTTCGCCCCTCAACGCATCTTACAGCAGCCTGGCTGGATGGCTTCGCTGGCTGCTGGAACGCAGCTGCCTCGGGGTGGGGTGCAGGGAGCCCTCGCCCAGGGCTGAAATGCAGCCACCTCTGGGTTGGGCCTGGGGGCTGAGTCATTTCATGCACCCTGGAGGCAGCTGACGTGAGCCGAGGGCCCTGGCTAACCTACGATGGACTAGCCCAAGCCCAGCTGGGGCCCGCTCAGCAGGGGCCGGGCTTGCAGGGCCGGGCAGGCCCAGAAAGCAGGTTTGGCCACATTTGTGCAAAGCAGATGGGGTCGGCGCAAGGCCACATGAGGGCAGCCGTGTCCCTCTGCGGCCTGCAGGAGGTGCTGTCGGCTCCAGGACCAGGGCGCTGGAGACTTTTCCAGCAGTTCCCGTTCCTGGGCAGATCTGCAATGTATTAGTTACACCCCAGTAGCACTAAGGAGCCCCACAAAAATTGGGGGCTCCCCCATTGTGCCAGATGCACAGATCCTGACTGGGATCGGGGCCCCCATGGGCTGGGCGCTGCCCAGACCCTGAGCTGGGCCGGGCGCTGCACTGACACCCCGTGAGAATTGTCCCTGCCCTATAAACCTCTCAGTCTCAATAGACAAAGGGGGGGGGGGAAACTGAGGCACAGAGCTGGGGTGGGACTGGCCCAGGGTCGTGTAGGGAGTCTGTGGAGGAGCTGGGACTCAAAGTGAGATCTCCAGAGTCCCAACCCAGGCCCCAGCAGCAAGGCCCCCGCCCGGCCCCCACCCCCTGCTGTAACCGGCCCCACTCACACAAAGTGCTGCCAAAGCGCTAGGCTGGAAGCGTCTGTGACCGCAGCAAGGGGCAGATTGGTGTAAAGGCCGATGGGCTCTGCCCCCCCCCCCCCCCCCCCCCGGGGGGGGGGGGGCCAGGGGGGTCCCGGCCCCCGGGGCCAGCCCCCGGCACGGGGGGGGCCCGGCCAGGTGAGTCCCGGCACCCGGGGCCAGAT
>NW_020665184.1:1035129-1037071 GCF_002925995.2 Terrapene triunguis | reverse complement strand
GCACGGGGGGGGCCCGGCCAGGTGAGTCCCGGCACCCGGGGCCAGATCCCTGCACGGGGGGGGCCCGGCAAGGTGAGTCCCGGCACCTAGGGCCGGATTCCTGCTCGGAGGGGGGACCTGGCCAGATGAGTCCTGGTACCTGGGCCGGATCCCTGCTCGGGGGGGCCCGGCCAGGTGGGTCCCGGCACCGGGGGCCGGGGCCCCCCCCGGGGGGGGGGGCCGGCCAGGTGAGTCCCGGCACCTGGGCCGGATCCCTGCCTGGGGGGCCCGGCCAGGTGAGTCCCGGTACCCGGGGCCGGATCCCTGCTCGGGGCGGCCCGGCCAGGTGAGTCCCGGCACCTGCAGGGCGGAGCCGCCTCCTTCCCCGCCCCCGCCGGGCCCCGGCCGCACATTCCTCCAGAGCCGCTTCCTGCTCCCGGCCGGACCGGACCGTCATGGCCCTGGCGGCCGCTGCGGGCAGGTGAGAGCCCCGGGGGGGGGGGGGGGTCCCGCTGCCCGGGGCGGCGGCCCCCCCCCGCTCCCCTCCCTCGCTGCGCCCCCCCCCGAGCTGCGCCCCCCCCTCCGTCCGCTGGGTCTTCCCGCTGCGGGCTCCCCCCGGAGAAACGCAACGGCAAAGCGCCCCCCCCCGTGCCTGCTCCCCGGGGGGGCCCAGGGCACGTAGGTGCACCCAGCCTCCTTCCCTCACTGGGTCAGTCCGGGGGGGTCCTCCTCCTCCTCCCCCCCGGCCAGCCAGGATCTGGGGGGTCCCTGCTGGGTGACAGGTGCTGGGCCGAGTCGGGGGGGGGCTCCCGGAGAGCAGAGGGGGCTGGGTCAGAGCTACGGGAGGGGAGGTTGGGTTTGGGGGGGAGCACAGAAGATGGGGTGTGGGGGGGGATGTTGGGGGAGGGGAGCAGGCTGGTGATGGGGGAGTGTTGGGGGAGGGGAACAGGCTGGTGTGGGGGGGTCTTGAGGGAGGGGAACAGGCTGGTATGGGGGGCGTTGGGGGGAAGGTTTACAGGGGGGCCGGGCCCCTCCCCCCGGACCGTTGTTCCTCCTCGCTCAGGACGAGCCCAATCGGGCCCCCGGCCGCAGGGGCCTCGGCCCCGCCTCCCCCAGGGCACTGCGGGAATATGCAGGTTTCCTGGGGTGCAGCCATGCGTTCTGGGGGGCCCCGGGGGGCAAAGCCCGGGAGCCCCGTGTTTGCCAGGAGCTGAGCGTGGCGCCAGGCTGGTGACCAGGGCTGTCTCCAGCTGGGGGGGGATCCCAGATCCCATGGGGGGGGGCTGTACAGGAGGCTGGGGAGGTGGGAGGGGGCGGAAGGTCCCTGCCCGCGAGGCCGTTTGCCAGCTGAGCCCAGTACCCAGCCCAGCCTGGCACCCGCTGGCCACAGCCTCCCCTGCCCTCGTGGAGCCGCGGTGGGGGAGGGGGCCCGGCCCAGCCTCCGGGCCCGGCCCTGTTTGGTGAAGGTGGGGTGGATGCGCTGGCAGGGCCTTGCCAAGCCCGTGTTTGCTCAGCGCTCCCGGGCACCGGTTCAGCTGAGTGCCACTGGCTGCGGCCTTCGGCAAACACAGCGCGAGGCTGGCCACGGGGAGAGGGGGCCTTGGCCTCGGCCCGGGGGGCAATGGGGGCTGGCAGCTGGGGGAGGGGGAAGTCAGGCCATGTTCATAGTGTGTGTGTGTGGGGGGGGTTGATTGGTGCTGGCCCTAGGGAGAGAAAAGTGCTGAGCAACCCCCAGCTCTGCCGGTGCCCCTCAGTCCCGACCCGCAGCCCCTGCTGGCCCAGCTCTGCCCCCCACCCAGCTCTGCCGGTGCCCCTCACTCCCGACCCGCAGCCCCTGCTCTCTCAGCCTTGGGCCCCCCCAGCTCTGCCAGTGCCCCTCACTCCCAACCTGTAGCCCCCTGCTAGCCCAGCCCTGGGCTCCCCCCAACTCTGCTGGTGCCCCTCACTCCCGACCCGCAGCCCC
>NW_020665184.1:1033393-1035029 GCF_002925995.2 Terrapene triunguis | reverse complement strand
CGGTGCCCCTCACTCCCGACCCGCAGCCCCTGCTGGCCCAGCCCTGGACTCCCCCATCTTTGCAACTCACTGGCCCCTTAACTGCTTCGATGCTACATACAATCTCTTCCTGCAACAGACCCTGCGGCCCTTGCTAATAAATAAATGTCTGTTCTGTGTTTGGGAAAAAAGCCAGAACACGTCCTTGATGATGATGAAATATTATCTAGTCCAACAATAACTCAGCTGGATGTTAAACAATAGTTGCGAAAGTCAGACCGTTTCAAATCACCGGGGCAGGCACTTGCATCCTAGAGTTTGAAAAGAGTTGGCCAAGGAGTTAAGCCTTGTAACAAGGGGACATTCCCAAGGACTGGAAGAAAGCTAATGTTGTGCCAGTCTTTAAACACGATGCCCTGGGTTATTAGAGTCCTGTCAGCCGCCTGACAGCCCCAGGCCAGATTCTGGCGAGAGGGATGCTGTTAATGAAGGATTAAAGGCGGGTAATGTAACGATCGATAGGGGTTTATGGAAAATAGATCCTGTCAAAGTAATGGGATAGTTTTGAACGAGATTACAAATTTGCTTGATAGAGGCGACAGGGTGATATCATCTACGTAGATTTCCGTGACTTGACGTTCTAATTGCAAAAACTAGAACGGTCCCAATTCAGTGTGGTCCGGGTGAAGCGGATTATAAACCGGGTCCTGAGAGGGATCGACATGTCACTGCAAATGGAGAATCAGCGTTGGGCGGGTGTGTTTCTAGTGCGGTCCCGCAGGGACCGGGTCTTGGCCGTACCATTTCTGACATTTTTATCAACGGCCTGGGAGAAAACATCAAATCCCCCACGGACAGAGCGTGCGGACGGCCCAAAGAATGGGAGAGTGATAGATCATGAAGAGGGCAGGTCACTGATACGGAGCGACCTGGATCGCTCGGCAAACCGGGCACAAGCAAACAATCCGCATGTTAATTCGGCCAGCGTAAACAGCTAGGAATGAGGACTAGGTCGTACTTAGTGGCTGGGGGGGCTCGTCCTGGGGGGCCGTGACTCTGACAAAGATTTGGGGGGCGTGGCGGAGCATCAGCTGAACACGAGCTCCCAGTCGGGGACTTAAGTCCCCTGGTTCGCACTGGGGCCAAAAGGGCCGGTGCGAACCAGGGGACTTAAACAGGGGAATCTGGAGTAGGAGCAGAGAGGTGCTGTTACCTTCTGTGTCTGGCCCTGGAGTCACAATGTCACTCTATAAAGCCACGGTACAGACACACCCCGAACGCTGCCTGCAGTTCTGGTCGCCCCAGCCCAAAAGGGGTGTATTAGAATTGGAAAAGGTTCAGAAAAGGGCAACAAAAATGATTCGGGGTGTGGAACAGCTGCCGTACGAGGCGAGATTAATAAGGCTGGGACTGTTCAGGTTGGAAAAGAAACGTCTAAGGGGGGATATGATCGAGGTCTATAAAATCTTTACTGGTGTGGAGAAAGTGAATAAAGATGTGTTATTTACTCCTCCTAATGCAAGAACCAGGGGTCACCCAATGAAATTAACAGGCAGCAGGTTTAAAACAAATACAAAGAAGTATTTCTTCTCACAACGCACAGTCAACCTGTGGAACTCCTTGCCAGAGGATGTTGTGAAGGCCAAGACCATAACAG
>NW_020665184.1:1002118-1023393 GCF_002925995.2 Terrapene triunguis | reverse complement strand
GACACACCGGGGTGGGGCCTCTCCCTGCCACAGCCCCCCTGCGGGGATGCCCAGAGGTGCTGGGCCCCGGGCCCCCCTGACGCCCCAACTCCGCCCACAGCCAGCGAGTACCAGACGGACGACCGGTGCCTCCTGCTGCTGCTCAAGGGGCTGTGCATGAAGCACCTGCAGAGCCCGGCCGAGGCAGAGGCCTGCTTCAGCGCCGTGCAGGGCAGGTGAGCGCCCCCTGCTGGGAGACTCCGCCTGGCTCCCCCCCCCAGCGGATCTGTGGCGGGGGGAGCTCAGAACGGGGGAGTCCCCATCCTGGGGGGAGGGGCGGGGGGGACTCTGGCTCCTGACCCCTGCGGACGTGACGGAGGGAGGGTCCTGCTGGCTCTTGGCCCCCCCCCCCGGTTTGCTGTCCTCGGGGTTACCCCTCCGATGGGCTTTCACAATGGGATAACGCCCCTGCCAGCACACGGGCACTGCCTGGGCAAGGAACTGCATTCTGGGGGTCACAAGGGGTCCCATGCTCCTTGGGGGGGTTCCCCCCTCTAGAGATCAGGGGTCCTGGGTCAGTGCGGGGGAGTTCCTCCCCCCTAGGGAACAGGGGTCCCGGGTCTGTGGGGCGGTCGTTCCCCTGCTAGGGGCCCGGGGGTGTCTGGAGGGCGCCGTGCTCTCGCAGGTCTGTCTGGGGTGCCCCCAGGGAAGCCCCTCCCCCATGAATGACTGTCTGTCTGTCTGTCTGTCCCGCCCGCTGGCAGTGAGAAGCGGCTCCGCTACGATCACTACCTGGTGCCCAACGCGCTGCTGGAGCTCGGCCTGGTGCACCTGGCGCAGGGCCGGAGCGAGGCGGCCGTCCCGCTGCTGCGCCGAGCCAGGTGGGGCCGGCTACACGAGGCGGGAGGGTGCTGCAAAAGGGTGGGAATGTTCCCAGAAGCCCCAGCGGGTGTGTCCCAGAATGCACTGTGGTGCTGAGGAGCCCTGGGGGGCCAGAGGGGCTGGAGCCCTTTGCCCCCCAGGCAGTGCCCTGCCTGTGCCAGGGGGTGGGACCAGGCAACGCTTTGGGCTCCTCTGCCCCCATCCCCCACCTGGCTGCTCCCTTCTGGGGTCCGAATTTCCCATAATCCCGCAGGAAGAGGAGATGGGTGGGGGACGGTCCAGCTCCGCTCTGACCCCGGCTGGGTGGTTCTCTGGGGCCTTGATGGATCTCTGCACCCGACCCTGGCCTGTGGGGGTCACTCCCCCCTCCATGGCAAGGTGGGGGGTCCTGGGTCTATGGGGGTCGCTCCTCCTCTAGGGTCCTGGGTCTACAGGGGGGTCGCTCCCCACTCCAGGGCTCTGGGGGAGGGGCTGCGTCTAGGAACGGTTGGATGGCGGGACGGATGGCTGGCTCTGGGGCTGATTTGGGGGACAGGGCTCGGGACACCCCCCACTCAGATGGATGGTTCTGGTTCACCTTGTCCCAGGACTGGTCAGCACCCCGGGAAGCTCACTGGGGGGGCACTGAGGGGGCGGGATGCGTATGATGCGTATGATGAAGAGACTCTGGCCCTGGCAGGGTGGGGGGCGGGCAGGGTGTATTTGTGGCTGTTTCCACCCAGTGATTAACCCTTTCCCCCCCTCCAATTTAGGAACAACTACAAGAACTATTCCATGGAGTCCCGGACGCTCTTCCGGATCCACGCAGTTCTGTCCCGGCTCAGGGCTGACCAGGAGGAGAACGGCATGGAAGGACCCAGCTCCTCCTAAAGAACCGCCCCCCCCAGGCGAGAAGAGGGGGGGGCCGCGGGACTCTGGGGGGTGGCATCACCTGTCCCCCCCAGCCCCCACCGAAGGGAACCTGCACTTTCAATGAAGCCAAATTGACTTAACCCTTCCTGCGCCGCTCTGCTCCCCAGAGCGACGTCTTTGTCAGCAAAGGCGGAGTCTGGAGGGGGGGGCGTCTCTGGGCGTGTGCCCACAGCACCAGGGGGTACCACTGTGATAAATAAGGGGCGGGGAGGCAGAGCTGGATCCTGCGGGAGGGTGCCGCAGGGTGAGCCGGCCCTTTAAAGCTGAACCCAAATACCCGTAAAGGGCCAGCTCACCATGCGATGCCCACCCACGTCCTAGTTTCCTAGGATCAGGGCTAACCACGCCCCCCTCTCCCCCCCACACACTTTCATTAAACTAAGTTGTGACTAGTCGCTTGGGGAGGTGCCGATTGCTGTACGGAGCACGGTAAGTGCTGTGCCGTTTGTTTCCTCGCTGGTTTCCCTGGTCCAGCTGCAACCTCCATAGCCACAGGTCCCTCGGCCCTCCACGGTTCCCCCCCGCCCCGGTTCTGGTCCCCCGGGACCAGCTGGCTCCATCCCCCCGTGTAGGAGTTGGAGACACGGGGGAAAGATCCTTCCAGCTCCTCCCTGACCCAGTGCCGGATGGGAGGTCTCTTGCCGTCATCGCTGAGATCCTGTTTGGGGACGATCCTGGGGACCCGGGAGCTGTCGCTGCCTCCAGCACTGGCAGGTGATTTTTTTAAATGCAGCTGTGGCCTTGTTTTGATATTTCTGCCTCTTCTCTTTTGGTCCGGAAATTCAGGTCTCCCGCGAAGGCCGTGGGCATAGGAGTCTTGTAGTTAAAAGGGCCGAATCCTACGGTCGGTTCTTAGGGTGTTTTTAATAAGGTGGGCAGCCTCTGAGCCACGTCCCCCTTTGACAAATGGGGAAACTGAGGCAACATGGCCTGCAACTTTGAACCCAGGACGCCAAATGGGGAAACTGGGACTCGAACGCAGATCTCTTGCGGCCGGGTGCTTTTAGGTAGAAAATCCTCTGTCACCATTTTGCTCAGTCCGCTCTGGCCTTGTCTAGATTAAAGTCCCACCGGTTACACTTTGATCTGAGCTAGCGAAATCAGCGCGAGAGACTCCGGTTTAAGCCGGGTTTCTTTGGGTTTCGTTGCGGGGCTTGTCTAAACACAGAAGTTGGGCAACTTTAACCGACATTGGTTTAGTACAACCGGTGCATCTTTGTGTGTAGATGCTCATGGGTTGGAATTGGGTTTATATTGGTGAGTCCGGTAGGCTACAGAGCTGGAGGCCACGGGCCAACCCCTTTCAACAGGGGCCACTCGCCCAAATTTGGCCCGGCCAAACCCCCGTCATGCTGAAGGAGCGGCTGGGCCAAACCCAGGCAGCCACACGCATCACGGCTGGGAGCGTGCCAAGGCCAACACCTGGGTCCCGCTTTGCGTGTGCTGTGGGCCGGGCCCCCATTTGCCAGCTACCGAAGCAGCAGTGATGTCGCTCCGGCCGGGGACTGGGATAAGGTAAGGGGTGGGGGAGGCAGCTGTGTTGCATGAACAGCTGCAAAAGTGCCACATTCGCAGTCCAGCCATCCCAGGCTGAGTCGAAGTGCTGGGGCCTTGCGCACGCAGCAGGACAATGGAGAAGGCTGTTTCCCTGCGCGGCCTCTGTGCTTGTATATTACACGAGAGAGCGATGGGCTCTGGGATGGAATAAAGGGGGATCCCCACAATGCACAGCAGCTGCCCCACAAGTCATGTGGCCGCGGGAGGATGCTGGGATGCGTACCCATGATGCACTGGGCTGTTTGCCAAGAGAGCTCTGCTGGGTGGGCAAGGCGCTGGCACAAAGGTGTGAGGTTGAATGCGCTCGAGTGGGGAGGTGTCCGTCCAGGAGCCTGCGCTGGTTTCATGACAGATCTGAAATGCACGTCGTTATCCCGGTGCAGTTTTCAGCGCAGAGCCTCAGTGAAACGGATGCAACTGTCCATGTAATCGGGCCTGAGTTCATTAGGGACAGATTTAAGCTAAACCAAAATAAGCGTCCACAAGGGCTTGCATTGGTTTAATTGAATCAGTTGCTTTTAAACCCATTCACAGCTACAAGGGTGCACGTTCGAATAGACAGGCCGTTAGGGACAGAGCTGCTACTGAGGGGCCAGAGCAAGTAGTGCACGATTTTCCCGTGACAAGGAGACAGCTGGTTTTATCCCCACTCCACGTGTGAATGTCTAACCCCGGAACAGAGCTAGCGGGAGAAGAAACGCCCATCGCGAGGTGGCTGTAGTGAAGGGATGATGGGACTTTCTTTACATGAACAATTGGTTAAGTTATGGATGTTTGGGATCTGTACGGAGGAATCTTACTTTAAAATCGAATTGGGCTCCGGCAAGAGTTTTAATACATTTTAATTCTGGAGGCGATGTTAAAAAAAAAATAAAGATGTTTAATTTGTATTCCAGGGTGTTGGGTATTTTTTTCTCCCGCTGCAAAAATGTTTGGGGGCACCCTTAAATATATGGAACTCTGCCCCCTGTTGGTTTTATTTAGCACGCAGCTTTGCCCAGGGGCCTGATATTAGGGTGCTGTGTGTGTTTATCTCCACTGATTCAGCTGAATTCAGGCCCATAGGAAATGCCAGGTCAGCACCACCTGCTGTGGAGGCGGGTGCAAGACACCTCCCAGTAGGTAATGATGGGCTATCCAGCCCATGGGGCAATTTCTCCCTAACCCAGCCAATAAGAGGGTCAACTTATGCCTTGAATCTATAACCCTAATGTTTTTGTATCCTGTCTAACGTAACTGCAACTGTTCTTATCCTCTGCATAACTATCACCTTTTTTGCATACTGATAAAATCTTGGGCCCAATATCATGTGGCGGTGGGTTCCACAGGCCAAAGGCACCTTATGTACAAATAAGTATTGCCTTGGGGGATATTTAGACGTGCTGAGCCGGGAGGCAGTGTGGCCTAGTGGAAAGAGCACTGGACTATGTCCTGAGAGAACTGGCTTCTATTCCCCAGCTCTGCCACTGGCCTCCTGGGTGACTTTAGGCAAGTCACAGTCACTGGTCTATGCCTCAGTTTCCCCACTCTGTAAAATAGGGCTAGTGCTACTGACCTCCTTTGGAAAGTGCTTTGAGACCTACTGATGAAGCGCTAGGGATTATCATACCATGATAGGGTATGATACCTTTATTCCGTTCATTATTGTGTATCCATCTACGGTGCCCCCTTAGGGTCGGGCTTTCGAAAGCACTTTTACTTGGCAAATGTCATCGAGGTTTTTCAATGGGACTGTGCTCCGACCGCAGACCTGCTTTACACAGACTGGGTATTGCTACTCGTGTCCAACCTCTAGCGGAACTGCAATGACAGGCTTCCTCCACGTCCCGTGTGGGAACAGCAATGCTGCTAGGAACACCTTTATAGAACAGCAGCTGGACTACGGAGGGTTGTACCACTTAAACTATGGTGGGGTATTTAAAGTGGTACAACTTTCTAGCACATTCAGCTTCCATCCCTCCTAAGTCCTTCTCGCTAGCAATTCTGAGGGCTTGGCTACATGTGGAATCGTGTCATAGGCCCAGATCTTCCAGGGTACTTAGGGGCCCAACGCCACTGATGTCAGGGGGCACCTGGGCTGTGGATTCAGAGCTCTTCTCGTCTGACCTCCCGTATAGCCCCGGCCCTGGATGAATTCCTGTTTGAACCAGAGCAGCTCGATTTAAAGCTTACCCCAGCTGGAGAATCCCCCGCACTCCGGGGCAAGTCATTCCAATAGTTAATTACCCTCCCTGTTCAAACCGTGCCCCTGAATGTGTCTAGCTTCAACTTCCTTCCGGCTGCGGGCTCTGGTGAGAGAGCGGGAAGAGCCCCTTAGCTGTACGAGGGTGATTGAAATAACTATTATTCCAGGATCACTTGTCGGGCGGGTGGGCAGCAAGACTATGGCAGAACAGAGAAGGTTGTAAGCGGTATCAGAAGTGGAGCCCATGGACCTATGAAAAGGCAGCGAGGGGCAGGCAACTGCCCCCCTTACTCCATAGGGAATGACACCCCTGACTCCTAGTCTGGAGAAACTGCTGCCTTGGTAAACATCCAACCCAACAGGGGCTAAGCCCTGAGCATTGTTTCTGGGGTGAATCAGCTGGCGATTGCCACACACAATCCCCTACAAGCAAACAAAACCTCCCTACAGTGAGGTTATAACTGGGCTTTGAGTCCCTCGTGCTGCTGCCGCCTCCTAGCGGTCCCCATGGGAAGTGCACCCCCGCCGGCTGCAAAGCTGCCATTCAGAGCGTGATTCCTTGCTCTGCAGCTGGGCCCTGGCTCGCCCAGCTGCCACCCGCGAGGGAGGATTTTGTTTTTCAACCGTGCGAACACCTGCTCTGCGTGAAGAGGGGTCTCCCAAGCCAGCAGCCCAGCTGCCGGTGTTGCGAGGAAACCAATTTTGCTGTTTGATCAGGAGAGCTGTCCCAGCTGTGTGAAACAGCTCCGGAAACATGCCAAAGGGATGGGGGCGGGGGGGGGGGAGTGAAGTGTCTACACCAGCTCAGAGCGTGGGGAGGAAAACCTCTGTCCTCAGAGCTGTGAAATGCTTTCGAAATAGTCACCAATTTCAGTTCCCAGCCACCCCCCTGAGGCAGCGAGAGGGGAAGTAACTTGCCAAGGCTACGCAGTGACTCAGGAGGGAAGAGGAAATGGCTTGGCAATTAGGGCATGAACTCAGCACAGAAGAGGTCCATGTTCAATTCCCTGCTCTGCCTCAGACTGCCTGTGTGACATGGGCAACTCACTTAACCATGCTGTGCCTCAGTTTCCCCATCCCTAAAACAGGGATCCTAGCACTGCCCTGCCTCACAGGGGCATGTGTTAGGATAAATACATTAAAAATTGTGAGGGGCTCAAATCATAGATCATAGAATCTCAGGGTTGGAAGGGACCTCAGGAGGTCATCTAGTCCAACCCCCTGCTCAAAGCAGGACCAATCCCCAGACAGATTTTTACTCCAGTTCCCTAAATGGCTCCCTCAAGGATTGAACTCACAACCCTGGGTTTAGCAGGCCATTGCTCAAACCAAAATACTTCAGGGATGGGGCCCTGTAAGTACCTAATATAGGTAGAACCCAGGAGTTCTGGCTCCCAGTCTTCCCTACTCTTACAATATGAGGAAAGGTGGTTGTGTTTTTTTTTTTAAAAAGGGCAGGTTTAGTCTCAAGGAAAGACGACTGAGGGGGACTTGACAGTCTTCAAAGCTGTTCTAGAGGGGAGAAGTTGTTCATGTTTACTGAGGGTAGGACAAGAAGTAACAGGCTTAATTCGCAGCAAGGGAGATTTAGGTTAGATACCAGGAAAAATGTCCTGCCTCTTGAGTTAGCTACGCTCTGGAATAGGCTTCCAAGGGAGGAATCCAGTCTTTGGGGGCTTTTAGGAATGGATGGGCCGAACACCTGTCAGGGCCAGTCTCACTTTATCAGTTTACTTGGGCCTACCTGAGCTGGGGGGGGGGGGGGGGGGGGACCTCTGGCGGTTGGGGGGGGGGGCGCGGGAAGTCCCCGCCCGGGCTTTAACGTGTTGGGGGGGAGGGTGAAGCGTTGGGTCAATGGGCACTTTATTCCCACTTTAACGTGTTTGCCCTCTCTGCGCCCCATTTCACTTGCCCGTATTTACTCAGGAGTAACAGTGCTACCCCAAGCTGGCGATCGGGGAGCAGGACTGCAGGGGACGCTCTAGGGAAGGACAAGCATCCGGTTACACCCTTGCCATGTAGGAGTCAGTCTCCAAATTTGGAAGAAAGTGCAACTAGGTGCAGAGAGTGCAGGGAACTGGCCATGGACAGGTATTTTAACCTGTGAAAGATCAGTGAATCTCACCTCTTCCTAACAAAATTGTGCTGCCCCTTGAGGTAGGAAACGGAGGCTAGTGGATAGAGCACAGGCCTGGGTGTCATGAGACCTGGATTCTAGTCCCTGACCTGCTGCGTGACTTTGGGCAAGTCCCTTCTCCTCCCAATGCCTCGGTTTTCCCATCTGTAAAATGGGGGTAGCGATACTGACCTCCTTTGGAAAGCTATTTGAGACCTACCGATGAAAAGCCCTAGCTAAGAGCGATTTTATATATATATATATACACACACACACACACACACGTCACTTGCCCACTGCTGAAATGCAGCCACCACTGGGCTGGAACGTGACTGCTGTATAACAATCCATAGCAACAGCTCAAGACAAAGTTAAAAGGGCATCCTAGTGAACTAACCCCACAGAGGGACAGATTTGGGGGAGGGGAAAAGCAAGACATCTCTTAGAAGCACCAGTGGTCTCTAAGGCACGTTTGTGGGCAGGAGAGACATTAGAACCTTCTGGGATCAGAAGTGGCTGATAAAGAAAAGTTCCAGGTAGCCAAGACCCTGCTCGGAGCATTTAATTTCAACATACAAAGTACAGGGATCTCAGGTTGCCGGCTTGGTAGGGGCAGAACTGGCTGAGAAAGGAGCCTAGTGGTTACATTGCTAACACAGTCACCATGCGGTCGTCACCCTCTCTCCGATAGCAGCATTCACTCGGGAGCCCCGGCGCTCTGTAAGGTAATGCCAGCTCCTCCACAACGTATCATTCCCAATCTGAAGTGGGGGGAGGGGAGCCTAGGGCTTGCGAGCAGGACCTTCCAATGACCTCCCTCTGCCCTACTCAAACTCCACGAGGTGGCCCGTGCACAGATCTGAGTCCAGCTGGGGGTGTCTGAAGAACCCAGGCTGAGATGGCTGGTTGTACACGCAGGGAGGGAGGCTGCCCGCACCCCCTGCCACACTCCAGGGGGCAGCTCCTACACTGGGGCTGACCTTGCAGTGCAGTGCCCATTGACCCAACGCTTCACCCTCCCCCCCTAATTAGAGTAACTGGTGGTGTTGACTTGCTGCTCTGAGAAGCATGATTGGCGTTCCAGACCTGAGCCAGCTCCCTGCTCAGCCCCCGTCTAGCACGCACTGGGAACAGAATTTAGCTCAGTGACAACCAGCAGTGACCCAATCTGAGGCTCCTAGATCATGTGCCCCCCTAGGCTGGTTCAGCCGCCCCAGCTGAGACAGGAACAGGTTCTGGGTCAGCGGCGGCAGCAGCAGCAGCTTTCTGCTTTGCCTCCTCCTTGAGCTGTTTCTTCTTCAGCTTGAGCTCCTTGCGCTGTTTCTTCTCCATCTCCTGCACCAGCTCCTGGAATTTGGCACTGCGGTGGTCCACCTTGTGGCCAAAACGCTCCTGGGCCTCGGCCAGCAGCTGCGCCCGCCGGGCCTTGGCCTCCCGCTCCTTCTCTTTGCGTGCCGCCTTCTCCCGCCGCCAGTCCTCGATCATCTGCGGCATCTTGGCCATGTTGGCGGCAATCAGCTTCTCTCTGCCAGGAGGGCAAACAACAAGCCAGCAGTGAAACACCCACCACCACAGGGGGGAGACTCTTTGTATCTCTACTGCCACTGCTGCCCCCAAGATTTGCACTGTAATTTGGGTGGGTGACAGAGGTCACCATTCCCTTTGCCTGAGGGCGGGTCTTGGGCCTGGAGACCTTGCTCATAGGAGTGGGGGGCTGGAGCATTTCCTCGAGCAATGTGTTTGGGGATCACACCCCAAAGAGGGGGTCATCATCCCAGGACTAGGGTTAGGTTCCAGCATCTCTCCCACCTCTGGAGTAGAGCCCTCCCTCCCCAGGAACTGGGTCAGGTTTTGGGGTCCCTGACCCCTCCATGACCAGGGTCCTCCCTCTCCCCAGGAATGAATCAAGGTTCAGAGCCCCTCCCACGGCAGTCGGGACCCAGGCCTCCGTCCCCCAGGTCTGGCCCCCTCCGCACCTCTCCACCCGCTGCCTCTCCTCCTCCTGCTCCTTCTTGTCCAGCGCCGCCTCCATCTCCCTCAGCCCGGGGAACCACTCCCGCTCCTCGGCCTCCAGCTCCTGCAGCTTCTCGGGGCCGGGCCAGAGCCGGGCCGGGTCCACGCCGGAGGCCGAGCCGTGGCGCCCGTACAGCTTGGCCTCATAGGCGGGCTGCAGCTGCCACACGGGCGTGAGGGGATCGTCGGGGTCCGGCCGGTACACGCCGCCCGGCTTGCGCCGCGGGGGCGGGGCGTGATAGGCGCGGGCGGCCCGGAGCAGCCCCTGCCACGCCCGCCGCATGGGCGCCGCCATCTTAGACTGTCACGTGACCTCACGGGGCGGGTCCTGCTAGCAGGAGCTAGGGCTGCCCAGCGAAGGGCCTGACACCCCGCCCCGCTGACCGGAAGTGGGGAGATGGAGGCCGGAAGTTGGTTTGGGGGAAGGCTCAGAAAGACCGGAAGTGGGCATTGGGGACCGGAAGAGGGGCATTTGGGAGTCAGTGGGGACCGGAAGTGGGGCATTTTGGGGCAGTGAGGACCGGAAGTGGGGCTGAGGGATTCAAGGCGCCACATGTGGGAATTTGCCCCCAAACTGAGGTGTCTCCTCACCATGCCCTGGAACCAACGCGCCGTCGCCTAGTAACGTGGTGCTGAGTTGAGACAAAGGGCCACGAGTCAAACCCGGCACCGAGTCAGTGTCACGTCCGGGCGACGTGTCGTCCGGTCACCCACACGTAGGGCGGCCACCTCTGAGCAACAAAAAACCGGGGCAGCCAGGCTGGGCCTGAGCCCACAGAACCGGCCAGCTGGCAGCGCGTGCTCTGCGCCCTCACAGGCCTCCCCGGCCGGCCAGCCACCGCCACAAAGGGGCGACCCGGGGAAAACCTGGACAGGTGGCAACCCCTCCCCCCAGAATGGGTTACATTTACATTAGAACATGGCATGACCTCAGCCCAGGGCACTGGGTCAGGAAGCGGCCTTGGAATGACAGGCAAGCACCCAGACAACGGTCTGAATGTGGCACCAAGATGAAACACCATCACCTCGTGGCACAATGGTGTCACAAGAAACAGCATCGGAGGGACACTTTGCAACCTTACGGCCTCATGCCACGTCCTGGCTTCGATACACGGTGTCTAGTTGAGTGGTCGATGCCCCACAACAGTGCCTCACGAGACAATGTGACAATGGCACGTTGCAATGTTGTTGTTATCTGACACCCGGCGATGCCAGCTGACAGTGTAGTGCCAGAGTATGCCACATCAAGAACCAGCATTTCAGGGTCTGAGATACCGGTGTGTTGGAGTATCCCAACCTCAAGGAGAAATGTGAAGGACTTTAACCTTTATGACCTCACAAAATGTCACTGTGTCATATCTTGTAACCTGATGGATATGCGTGTTTCCCACCCGGGATTGCAGTTCCTGCCATGACCAGCTACTAGCTGCCCCCTCAGCCAGGAAGAAAGAAACCCCCAAGCTCAGCACAGCTGGTACCAGCTTGTCTAAGGAAGTTTACCGGTAAGGTTCCTATTCAGGGAACCCCAGAAAAGTTTTGTGTTGCATTTCTTCTGCCATAACACACAGGACAGATGCACATGCCCCCCCCCACACACCTGCCCACACACCCACCCACACAGTTGGGCCTTTGCAAATGGGTCATCAACTCCACTCTAGCACCCTGTGTATAGCATCATTGGAGCTTCATCCAACGCCATTCTAAGGGAAAGTGATGGCACAGTGGCAGCACAAATCCAGTGTGAACTGTCAGGGCGCATCTACACTGGGAAATTTACCGGCATAACTATACAGATACAATTATACTGTTATAGATCTACCCATATAACTCCTGCTTCCAAAGCGACATAGCTAAACCGGGAAAAAATACCCTCTTATTTAGGAATAAGAGTGCCTGCACCGGGAGTTATATGGGGAGAGCTATAGCGGTATAAGTATAAATTAATAGATTATAAAGCCAGATTGGACCTCTATGATCGTCTTGTCTGACCTCCTGTATAACCCAGGCCATAGAATTGCCCTGAATTAATTCCTTGTTGATTTTAGAGCATCACTTTTAGAAAAACATCCAATTTGATTTAATAACCCTCACTGTTAAAAATTAGTGTCTTATTTCCAGTCTGAATTTGTCTAGCTTTTCAACTTCCAGCCTTTGCTAGACCTTTGACTTCTAGATTGAAGAGCCCAATATCAAAGTTTTGTTCCCCAGGCAGGTTAGGGTGCCCAGATGTCCTGATTTTATAGGGACAGTCCTGATTTTGGGGTCTTTTTCTGATATAGGCTCCTATTACCCCACACCCCGTCCCGATTTTTCACATTTGCTGTCTACCTAAGACAGGTACTTATAAACTTAAATGCTGGTAAATTTCCCCAGGTAGACACGCCCTTAGTGTGTTGATTTCCCTTCCTAGATATTTCGTCCTTCGCTCTTCCACTTACTTCCTTTAAGGTTTTCTTCCTTCTCCCTATTATGAAACTAACAATGGAACAATGGCTTTCTCCTCCTCCTCCCCACACCTTATTTTGAGCAGCCTCTGGAAAGCTAGGTCGAGTTTTATGAGCGAGTTTTATGTACATATTGGGCTGTGGGAACAATTATTTCTCCCCATAAAACCCAGACTGACATGCAGTGGTTTGTTTGCTTTGAGCCTGATGACTTTTAATGAGACACCAGAACCACTGTGCTGGAAAAACTGCGCCTTTCTATCGGAGTGTAATACTAATGATCCCTATGCTAAGCTGATCCAAACTCAGCCTCCCCCCATCCCCCCGCAGGTCTATAATTAGGGTCTGATCGCCACACAGCCCCCTCTAAGTCAGTGTTAACTCATGTCAGGAATTTTCTCGCTCTCCGTTTACTTGTATTGGTTTTAAGTGCTGGATTAGTTGGGAGGCGGGTGGGCACCCGTGGTTGTTAAATATCCCAGGGCACTTTTCCCAGAAGTCAAGGTGTTAACCCTGGTGTCCTGGCCGGTATCCAGCTTTGGTAATTAAATTCTGCCTCCCTAAATTCCCCCACTGTGGTTTCAGTTGCAAATGGTACACCGCTACCTCGATATAACGCGACCCGATAAAGCAGTGCTCCGGGGGGGGGGGGGTGCGCACTCCGGTGGATCAAAGCAAGTTCAATATAACGTGGTTTCACCTATAACATGGTAAGATTTGTTGGCTCCCGAGGACAGCGTTATATCGAGGTAGAGGTGTATTGTTATCGGAAGATGTTGCGCGGGGTTGCCGTGTGCAGCTATGGGCTGTCTCCACCAGAAGTGGCTGCATTTCAGCAGCTGGTGAATGAGCCCTGCATATGCAGCTTGGCACCTTCAGGTGAAAGATGCTTCAGAATGATACCGTGACAAAAATTGGTGGTTTCCTGGGGCTTTTGGAGCTGTGGCTAAGCCGCACATTGGGATACCATCAGGAATTCATAGCTTGTAAGGCCAGAAGGGACCATTGTGATCATCTGCTCTGCTCTCCTGCGGAACACAGACCAGAGAGTTTCCCTGAATTAATTCCTGTTTTCAGTTAGAGCATCTCCGGTAGAAAAACATCCAATCTTGTTTTAAAAATTGCCAGTGAGGAATCCATCACAACCCTAGGTAAGTTGTTCCAATGCGCTAGTGCTTGGATCTTCCTTGTTCCCAAAGCGCCGATAGCCTGAGCAAAATAAGTCACTTCATTAGCCATAACAGTACAGGGCATATGACACACGGCAGAACAGTTCTGATCCCATCCAACAGAGGGCAAGAGGCTCAGAGAACTATCCCTGTTGCCCCCTATTCACAGAGATGGGATCTTATTAGTGACTGGAAAATGGATAATAATCCTTAGCTCTTCTATAGTGCTTTTCAGCAGTGGAGATCTCAAAAGCACTTCACAATCGTTAAGGTATTTATCCTCACAACCCATCCATGAAGTAGGGAAATATTATTCTTCCTCTTGTAGAGGTGGGCAACAGAGGAGAGGCTACATGACATGCCCAAGAAGTCTGTGACAGAGCAGGGAACTGAACCTGGCTTGCCAAAGTCCTGGGCCACTGCCCTAACCCCTGGACAATCCTACCCAACAGCTAGCAGGGAGGACAAAGGCAAATGTGACACTGTTATCCCTTCATCTAGCTCAGCCTCCAGCCCCTAACCTGACACAACCGGAGCAGTTTCCGATGGTGCCATTTCGAGGCCACATCATCTTTTGTTTGCTTCTCTTTCCCCTGCTCTTTATACCCTTCATCCGTCAGCCTCTGGCAGAGCTTTCCCGCCAGCCGTGATCCGGCACCGGCTCCCCAAATAGCGTTTGCCAACTTTAAACGGCCTTTTACTTAATTGTTTCACTGGCATCCCCTTCCCCTTCCCCCCAGAGAGGGAGCGAGCCAGGGAAGCTTAAGAGCCCCACTAATGACATAATGTTCCCTGCCGAATTGCACGTGGCGGAAGAGAATGGAGGACAAATTGCTTTCTTCACTTCTCCCTGGTTCCCCTGCTTTCCCCGGCCTCCCCTGCCCCGGCCCCCTCGAGCCGGGCCGAGCCAGAACACTTTAAGTGAAACTCAACTTCCCTTTTTTCAAGCTAATTAAACGCCTTGGTTCAGATGAGTGGATTTGACAGCGGCAGGAGCGTGGCCGGCTGGGGCTCTCTTCTCCCTTCCTCCCCCCTCCAGTCCCTCCTTCGCTCGCTCTTGCTCTCTTTAAGCCTATTTGTTTCCTGTCAGTGCCTGTCTTCAGAGACCCCCCTTCTCCGAAACAAGACGACATTTTAATGGCTTCTGGCACCGGCAGACAAATAACAAAACTCACGTCAACTCTTTGCAGACTGCTCCCCCCATCTCCTGCGCTTGACGGGTGTCCCCCGCGGACCTTTCTACTGGCTGTGCTCCGGCCTGCGTCACCTCCTTTCGGCCCGAGTGAGGAGCAGCAGGGCCAAGAGAGACAGATAAAAGCCATACGGGTTGGGGCAAGGAGGGCCAGCTTGGCATGGGCTTTGGTCCTTCGTACCTGGGCCTGCCCTCCTGCAGCCTTCGCCTCGGATCCTCTCTCTGAATCTTTCATCAGCCCCACGGCCCCGCGAGATGAAATATTTACGAGGCCTGCGGGTTGATCCGCGGCCAAGCGGCCCCCAATGACAGTGATGGGAACATAGCGAGGCTGGCTCCTTTCCCCCTAATTAGGGAGTGGGCTGCGTTTCCCAGAACAGGGACTATTTTGCGGGGAGGGGGTCTGCGTAACTGCAGGTACTTGGGGTCAGACTCTAGCTTTCGTTTTGTGTGTATGTGTGTGGGGGGGTCTGAGTGCCCTATCCCAGGTCTCCCCGCAACCGGAAAATCCTGCAGCATGGCCCCGAGTTGGGTTGTGGGGTCACACGCGTCGAATTATAGAACTATAAGGACCTCCCCTCCCCAGGCTGAAGCAGAACCAAGCAAAGCTATTCTAGACCGTCCCGGACAGATCTTTGTCTAACCTGATTCCGCACGAAAATGCAGCTGAACAGAAAATAGGAGTGGGACTGGGCTCTGGGGGCCCTTTGTAAAGGGGAGCTGTTGTCACATGGCTAAGGTCAAGCCTGTGACCTCCAGGGAGCCATTCCTAAGGCTAGTCTATTGAAGAGCGCTAGGGTCAGGAAGGGGGGCGTTGTAGGAGCCAGCGGCGGCTCCAGGCACCAGCACACCAAGCGGGTGCCTGGGGCGGCAAGCCGCGGGGGGCGCCTGGCCGGTCCCTGCGAGGGTGGCAGTCAGGCTGCGTTCGGCGGCATGCCTGCAGGAGGTCCACCGGTCCCGCGGATTCGGCGGCAATTCGGCGGCGGGTACGCCGAAGCCGCGGGACTGGCGGACCTCCCGCCGAAGGCAGCCTGACTGCCGTGCTTGGGGCGGCAAAAAAGCTAGAGCTGCCCCTGGTAGGAGCTAGGGAGGGCTGCCCTAGATTCTGAACCTGCCCTGGGGAAAAGGAATGTGGACCTTGGCTTGAGCCTTCGGACTTTTTTTGGATTGCTCCCGTGGCTGGACCTGCCCCCAGGTGCCCAAGGAGGAGTAGGGAGGGGTGGGTGTATCAGGGCGGCGCAGATGATGGCGCATGATGACTGAGCCCCGCCATTATCCGACTTCACTTTGCACTGGGGTAAATTATTCTTCTGATTCCAGTGAAACTGACTTGCTGTTAATTCCCATCCCCAGCGTGTGCACTCAGAATGGCAGAGCGTACAGGCCTCAGCTGTACGTTGGCAGCAGAAAAGGAGCAGAGGATGATGGGAAAAGATGTCTGTCTGGTTATGGGGTCTGGGAGGCAGGCTCTGATCTGGGGAGGGGGCAGAGGAACAGGTTGTAGAAATGTAAATTCTGGCTCTCCTTGGTTATTGTAATGCAGCAGAGAATTGGCGCAAGGATCAATCCTAGACTGGCTGAGCCCCTGGGGCCTCTCTCTGATTCTTACTGATTCAGGTGCCATCTCTTGGAAGTGCTTGAGGTGACAGGCAGCACGGTTCAGTGGTTAGAGCAGTAGCTTGGGCATCGAGGACACCTGAGTTCTGTTCCTGACTCCGAGCGACTTTGGGCAAATCGGGGCCGCTCTCCTGGGCCTCAGTTTCCCCCTCAATAAAACGAGGGTAACGACCCTTCCCTCCGCTTGGGGATGAGAACCCTCTGGTGTGTGAACTGAAATAAGCGCGGCCATTGTTATTTTATTTACGGACTGACACACCTGGCAGTCCCTTCCCTTCGCCAGTGGCTGGGATGCAGCCTCCTCTGGGGTGAGCCACACCGGGGCAGGAATGCTGGATCCAGCCGAAACGGAGCAGGGGGCGTGTAGGGAGACAGGACTGAATTTGGCAACAGCCCTGACTCTTGCCAAAAGTGCCAGGGGATTTTTACTAGTCCTGGGTGCTCAGGGCATGAGCTAACTGGTTACTTGGCAATCGGGGGGGGTTGGCATTAAAAGCTCCTTACCTAGCCCATGAGCAGCAGCCCTGCTGGGAAAGCGGGGTCCCCGCTAGGGGGCTCTCCTCCCCTCTGTGTTCCTGCATGTGCTGGAACGGGGGGCCCCGAGTAGCTTTCGTGGGGATTGGACGTGGCAGGCAGCCACAGCGCTGGGCAGGGAGCAGGCCGGGGGAGGCAGATGGTCGGCTCTGGCATGGTAGCCAGGACATTTGGTAACGTTGCAGACTGCACTTTGCATCCCCCCTCCCCTTCCCCTTCATCCTCCAAACAGGCGGCAGCTCCCAGGCTTCGTAGCCGGGAGCCAGGCTCAGCCTTCTGGTGCCCCGAGAGAGACCGGATCCCAGCACCTCCTGTGGAGCTCCCTGGTGAGCCAGCCTGCCCATGCTCCGAACTCCAGCTCCCCGGGAAGCCAGCGCTCCAGTGCCCTGGGCTGCCTTCTGCAGGCGAGGCTGGGGCGGGGCGAGAGACTCGGAGGAGCTGGAATTTCCTCATTCCCTTTGCGGGATGGGAGCGTGGCCGCTTCGGGGCGCGCCAGAGCTAGTAGTGCTCTCAGCCAGGCACGCTTCTCCTCCCCCCACAATGCGTCAGCCCTGGGGTCCGTCTCCGTGGCCCTCACAGTTCAGCCGTACCAGTGTAAGCATCACCAGGCCCTGATCTGACTAAACTCTGCAGTAGTACAGGAGTGCTTAGAGGGCCCGACTGAGATCAGGGCCCCCATTATGCTGGGGTTTGCATAAACCCTGACCCAGATCAGGCCCCCCTTGTGCCAGGCGGGGCGCAGACCCCAAAGGAGATCGGGCCCCCCTTGTGCCAGGTGGGGCGCAGACCCCTGGCCGAGCTCAGGGCTGGGCCGTGCTGGAGCTGGAATGGGTCGTGTCCATTTGATAGGGGGCTGAAAGACCCCAGGGCCACTGAATCTGTCCAGGTCGTTACAACCCCTTCACTCCCCCACATAAACACATTATGTTTCCCACGGCGCTTCGGTCAGGCCTTGTTCTGAGCAGCCCGGTGACAAATCACTCCTCGGCTGGAAGCGACGTCACCCTCCTAGATTCCTGTGTGGCCCCCTCGCCAGTGGCGTGGGCTCCGAGCCCATGGCCCCATGCCCATGGCTGAGCGTGTTTACTCCCCTTCCTGCCAAGCCATCCAGGCAGGTGTCAAGAGGCCGCTGAACAGAGATGGCCGCAGGACAAGGGGGCGCCGGGCAGTGCATGGGAATTGGGGAGCAAACAGGATCACAGGGAGTGTGCGGGGGGGATGGTTTCATGGAGTCCTGCACGCACAAATAAAGGCCCAGCTGGGGGAGGGGGCATCCGGGCCGTGAGCGGCCCGTCCGGACGGCATCGGTCCCATTGTCTTGGCAGATGTGTTTGTGTGGGCCTGTCCCAGCCCCGATGCTTGTTGTGCTCGGTGTCCTGCTGCTGGGATGACAAGCTAGAGCAGGGGATGGGGTGAGGGGCTGTGTGTCCCAGAGGTGTTGGGGGGATCTCGGTGGGGCTGGGGGTTGGGGCATTCATTTATAATGAGACACAGGGTGATGGGGGCGGCAGAATCAGGCCAAGGACGGCAAAGTGCAGGGTGAGCTTCTCAGTGCAGCCCTGCTAGTGCATCCTGATCCTGACCCACAGCCCACCCCCACCCCCCACTATCCCAGCCCTGAGTCCCACACACAGCTCTGCCAGTGCCCCTCACTCCCGACCCGCAGCCCCCTGCTATCCCAGCCCTGAGCTCCCCCATAGACACGGCCCTGCCAGTGCCCCTCACTCCCGACCCGCAGCCCCCTGCTATCCCAGCCCTGAGCCCCACACACAGCTCTGCCAGTGCCCCTCACTCCCGACCCGCAGCCCCCTGCTATCCCAGCCCTGAGCCCCACACACAGCTCTGCCAGTGCCCCTCACTCCCGACCTGCAGCCCCCACTGTCCCAGCCCTGGGGAGTTTGGAACCAAGATGGCGATGGCAGGGGGGCTGCTGGCAGAGAAGCTGCAGCGGAGAAGGCAGGGCTAACAGGGCAAAGGCCACAGGGAATTGAGGCTTTTCGAGGCTTTGCAGGGGGCTGGGAGGACGGGCCCGGTGGGTGGCCTGGGCGTGTGCAGATCCATGGTGTCGCCGCAGCGGGCCGGCCGCAGCACCCTTTGCTCTTAAGTGCAGCAGATGCCGCAGCCTTGACCGCTGAGAGGGGAGTTTTCCTAGTGCCCATTGTTCATTCCCAGGCCCCGGCGAGCTGGGGCGTGGGCCTGGGTTAATGCTGCTCCTGGCACACCGCTCCGGAGTGGGGGCTGCCTGCCTGCCCCACGGGGATGGGGGAGTTGGGGGGCCAGCCCCACCCCAATCCTTTCCCTTAGCTTCCCCCTGTAGGCAGGGAGCAGGGCCCCGGGAAGGCCTGTGTTAGACGGGTCAGACAGGATGCTCACACTGGTGACGTTGGGGCTTTTCCTCCCCCTTTCTCCTCTGCACAGCTCCTCTTCATCCTCATCCTCATCCTCAGCGCTAAGCACTGTCCTGCTCAGCCTGTTCCGGCAGGGGCTGGACCCAGGCCCGCTTCTCCCCGGGGCGGAGGGAACTGCACGCACGGCCCCCCTCGGAATCCAGTCCGAGCCCTGTGAACAGATGGGTGGAGTCCGCTCGGTGGCTGGCTCCGCGGCAGATGGCATTAGCTGGCACTCTGTCACCTGGGCGCCTCCATCCTGCTGCGGATTCTTCTCCGAGCCAGGCCCGGCTGCGGCAGGACTCCATTCCTGCCGGGGGGTGGGGAGAGGGGCAGGCCATCCAAGCTGCCTGGCGGCCCCCCACCACCAGGGGAGAGGGAACTCCAGGCCTGGCCCGCCACTCTTGAAGGATCCGTGTCTAGAGGGCTCCTGTACTGGGTGGGGGAGGCGTCCCCGTGGCTTGGGGGCTGGCGCAGCTTCTCCGAGCTGTTCTTTCACCCCCGGCCATTGTTTTGATTGGGTGAGCCAGAGATGGGCCCGATCTGCTGAATTTCAGAGCCCGATCCCTGCACCCATAGGCTTCGATAGAGCGCAGACTCTGCAGTAGTGGGGGAAGCGCGCTCCCGCCCCAGCTGACTTGGTCCTGCCATGTTTGGGCCCCACCCCACAAAGCGGGGTTCAGACCCCTCAACCTGTGAAATCACCTCCTGCTCCCAGATGTCCCCTCTCCAAGAGCTGTCTGGGTCACAGGACGTGACCCCCGGCTCAGATTGTGCACCAAGAACACAGGCGCTACCTCGTGGTGCCGCAGGACGCCTGGGTTCTCCCCACCGCCTCCAGGGGCTGTGAGCCACCCCTGTGATTAATGGAACTGGCCACTGGATGTCACTTTGTGTGTGTGTGTGGGGGGAGGGGATAGGGGGAGGAGGAGAGGATCCGAGTCTTGGGATCTGGGAGTCTCTCACTGCTTCTCTCTCTCTGGGAGGGTGGGGCATGAACCTTGGGCCCAGGGATGAAATGGCTGCATGAGGAGCAATAAGGGGCAGTCAGAACATGGGGTAGCCTGGTCCCTGTTTTATAGATGGGGAAACTGAGGCACAGAGAAGGGCAGTAGCTTGCCCAATGCCACACTGCCAAACAGAGTTAGGACTAAAACCCAGGAATATTGACTCTAATCCACTAGACCCCACTCCCCTGCCAGAGCTGGCAAAAGAACCCAGGAGTCCTGACTCCCAGCCTGCACCCTGCTCTAACCACTAGATCCCACTCCCCTCCCAGAGCTGGAAATACACTCCCAGCCTCCTGCTCTAAGCACTGGACCACACACCCTTCCTGAAGTGGCAACAGACCTCTGGATTCCTGATGCCCCATCCTGCGCTCTGAGCACTAGGTCCCGGTGGGAACAGAACCCAGCCGTCCTGAGGCCTGCTCCTGTCAGTACTCTGGGATGTAGGCAGGTCCCTCTCAGAATGCTTCTCCTCTCCCCCCAGCGCCGGCCGCACTGAATCTCGGCAGAGCTGGCCCGGGGACTGTTCCATATTCGCAGACAATCTGTTTGCGCCCATCTGGTGAAGTTGTAGCCCATCTTTCTCCCTCTCAGCTCTCCCCTCCCGACAGAAATAGTCTCAGGTGTCTAAATATCCCAAGCCATCTGACTGGCAATAACCAGCCAACAACCACTTGCTCATGAGACCTGGCTCCTGGGCTTCGAACAGCTTCCAGACAGGTCAACAAGACCTTCCCCTAACTTTATGGTCTTCTACAGGCCACTTGGTCGTCTCTTGCCCACTCCCCATCTCCTTTTAGGGGTCATGGGTCACCAGGTGCAGCCAGTTCCCTCTAGTCCCCTCACGTCTGCTTGGCGATGTCTGTCTTCACCCTGAAATCCGCCTGTGTATCTTGGGACAGCTGGGGGCCTCCAGCTCCAAACAGAGATGTGGGTGCTCCGAAAACTTGGCGAGTGGGTGGGGGCGGGGTGTATCTCAGCTCGATTCCCCCAAAACGGAAGCACCCAAGCTCAACGACCGCATTTGGAAAACACTGGCCCTGGTTAAGCCAAACCTCTTGGTTGGCTTTGCCAGTGGAGTGATATGAGAAATAGTCCCCGGAGCATATGTCAGGAAAATCCCAAAACGGTTTAAAAAGAAGTTTTCTTGCATATCAAGTGTTGTGGACAGACTGCCTCATGGGAGGGGACAAAGTGTTCATAGACATGGGTTTGGGGTGGACTGACTGTTTCATTTGCTGCTTTGCTACTTGAGTAATGTGAACATTGCATTATCTATCT
>NW_020665184.1:949004-967118 GCF_002925995.2 Terrapene triunguis | reverse complement strand
CCCCCCCCCCCCCAGGGCCCGGATCGTAACAATTCACTCACGGCCACCGCTCCGCAGCTCGCCCCAAAGCAGGGGGCTGGGCCAGCTCCCTGCCCTGGCCTGGCCTCTCCCCCCCCGACCCCCCCGCCGCGCCAGAGACCCGAATAAAGCGCCCCAAACCCATGGGGGGGGGAACCTAAACAAAGCCACCAACAGCCCCCCCCAGCTCGGCAGCAAACTTCCTGCCGGGCTTCACTTGCCCAGACTTTCCTCTCCTCTCCTCTCCCCCCGCCGCCGCCACCCTCCCTTCCCTTCCCCGCACTGCACCGCTCGAGCTGGAAGGGCGGCACAGAAGGTGGCATTTCTCCAGGCTTTGCAGGCCAATCTCCTTCCAACTTGAGCGAGGCGTGAGAGTAAAACAGGATCCAGCCGAGGAGGAAGGAGCGAGAGCCCGAGACGCGCCGGTCGCGATTTTCTTCCCAACGCCAGGCGGAAACCTCCCCCCCCCCACATTTGTTTTTCCTCGTTTTTTCCCCCTTCCCTCCTTCCCGGGCCGCTCGGGACCTGCGCGAGGCTCCCTCGCCTTGGCCAAGGCGTCGCTAGTTTTCCGGCTCCTGCTTCCGCTGCAAGAAGTCGAAGGGTTTGTGGAAACTTGAGAGCAGTTTTTTCCCCCCGTCTGTCTGTTTTTTTTTTGGTTGTTTTGTTTCTTAGAGAGAGGGAAAAAATGGGTTGCTGATGTTTGGCCAGGTTCCCTGCACCATAATGGTACGTGCCATGAGAATCAATAATTTCCTCTCTTATTAATACTTTCCCTTCCCAAGCAGCAAAGCAGAGCGCTTTGTATTCTGCAGATCGAACCTCTGCCTGGGCATTTGGCTTCTGCTTTTACTTTACAAACTCCAGGGAGGGGGGGGTTAGAGATGGTGTCTGGACGGTGAGTGTGATTTGCAGAACCGAGATGGGGGTGATGGGCACAGCCAGACCCTCGCCAAAGGGGCAAGGGTTTGGGGGGAGAAATGGCCAACCTACTGTCAATGATTTTGCTTTGCAACCAGTCGAGTCCCCTTAAGATGAATTTGCTTTAAAAAAAAATGTCCCCACACAAGAACTATTCCGAAACATCAGAAGAACCCCCCCTCCCTTAAAAAAAACAACCAATGGTCAGTCAAATCTGGGTAGGTGTTTCAATAGACAGACTAATGTAATATCGTAACAGTAACTGTCTTTACTTGTCTTGAATGAGTCTGAGTGGCTGGCGAATGAGAGTGTGGAAAGATCATATGTGAGATTACAGGACATTGTGTGTGTGTCACAGGAATTGCTTGTGCTTCATAAACAAAAGCGTTAATATGTTTCCAAGCCACTTTCTAAAGGGCAGCTTGACACCCCCAAAACACAAAGCTGTGGGGTGAAGAGATCAAATGCTTGTTGAGGCTACTCAGAGAAGAGGAGAATTGTCTGAAAAGAGAATGGCACTAAATTGACCCTACCCTGTCCTGACTTGGGAGTCAATAGGATACCGCTGATTTTCTAGGGCATTGGTGAGTGTATGTATGTGGTGTGTTTTCTTCAGCAGGGATCGTGCTGTAGTGAGTCTGTTTTTTCAGCAAGTGGGAACCCTTTTGCGGGATAAATTCAGTGGCCTGGTCAGTTAAAATAAGACAGAGGTTGTATTTAATGCCTATACTGTGCTAAAGAGTTATCAAGTAATAGCCCCCTTTCTTTTGAATGAGAAAACCTCTATTACCAGTGAGAGAGAACTCTAATTGAACAGTATTTGCAGCTCTAGGGAAACCGTTTGAGTTTCATTTTTAGTACTATTTAAAAAATGAAATTTTCCTTTTTTGTGTGTGCTAAGGCCACACACACCCTTACGAAAATAAATAAACGAAGAGAGCACAATTAAGCAATATTTTTATACAGGGGTGAGTGAGATAAAGTCCAGAGCACTTGGTATAAAGCCAAGTTTTATTCCAATGTGTGGATTTGTTTTTTATTTCTCCCCAATGAGATAAAAAGCAAATGAAATTTAGAGAGGATAAAAAAAAAAGAGGGAAAGAAAAGCAACCACCCACAATTTATTTACTTCTTGATTTGTTTGATTAGTATTTTGGGCTGGTGGAATGTGAACTATCAGCAAAGAGGGTATGGCTGTGTGTGTATGGAAGAAAGTAACATACTGCTATAGGAAAATCCACACGGGACGCGAATTCAGAAAGAAAATAGGCTCACACACCTGAAAAGCAGTGGCCAGGAATCCAAATTCCTTTTGCCAGGGGAATATTTTAGCCAGAACTGGAACAAAGTCTTTATGTATTTATTTACTGCAGTGACGGGGCAAGACTTATTATTTGTAAAGGGTCATTACCACGTTGCCAGTTCCTTTTCTGAACTGTACATTGCAAAAAAGCCTTTGGCCCCAGGTGCTGTGGGCTTGGAGAGAGGTTATACCTCAGAAGCGACTATGGGCCATTTTTGGGGAGGCAGCAGGAAAAGCCGTCTTGGTCTGTTTAATGGCAAACTAGTGCCGCAATTGGGACTTTATTAAAAAAAAATCGGATTGCAACAGTTTTAATCCATGTCATCCCCCTCATCAGTGCAACCCTGTTTTGTTTGTTTATTTGATTGCTAGGCAGTGACGGGGGGGCGGGGGGGAAGAAATTGATAATGGCTTTCCTGCCTGTCTCATGGAGGAGAAAAAAAATGGGGTTGCGGGGATTTGAAAATACCAACAGCTGAATTCAATCTTGGCTTTGCTGTGTTTAAAATAGTGAACTGCCTTCTCCGTTGAATTGAAGATTGAGCAGAGATATTGTCCGTACAGCTTGGCCAAGGAAGCAGAGTTTACTGCAGTGTATATATATTATTAGTTGGATTATCATATGTATTATAGTTTCTCCAAAGGTGCCATCTGAGGTTGGCTCCCTTTTGTGCTAGGGGCTGTACAGATGGCCAGGGACAGTTTACAAGAGAAAATTCCTTCTTCCTGTAAAGATGTGTGCATGTGCTTAATGTGACGTACGTGTCCTGAGCAGAAAGTTAACGCTCATGTGTTGGACAGGATCAGGGCCTAATGAACAAAACAGACAAAGCGTGGTTCAGAAGAAGGGAAACTGAGGCCCAGAGAAATTCAGTGATTTGCCCAAGGTCACCCAGGAACTGTGAATTCAATCAGAAGGTCCTGTGTCCCAGTGCCTTAACCTGTAGTCTATAGATCTAGATATATAAAGCAAACCAAAAGCTACCTCCTTTGAGACATGGAGTTTTGGCATATTAATTTCATTTCATATGGCAGATAGAGAACAAATTTAAAATAAGCAAATACAAAGTAAGCAGATGCACCTCTTTTTCTTATATCTTGATAAACCTAGGGATGAGTTTTTTGCAAATCTGCTTTATTTCGTAGCTACGTGAATTTTCACTCCTACTGGGAAAGGAGGCGGGGGTGGGGGGAATGCCTTGATGCATCTGAAGGAAAACAGTTGCAGGTGTGTGAAATAATTCATATCCATTCAGGTACCTCTCCTTTTGCAAACAATCGTTTGTTTGTTTGTTTTGTCCATCTTGCAATAAAGCCCAGCACATTGTGTGTGAGTGTGTGTGTGGGAGCTCGTGGAGAGGTGTTTGTTAATTTGAACATAATCCATTGATATTAACAAACAAATGCACTGAGCTCTCATAAACCCATTGCAGATTGCATCAGTGGAATAGGACTGTCTGTTTGGAAATCTTTGCTTAGAGGGACGATCTGGCCTAGTGTGATCGTTGGCAGGAAGCTGAGATGTTGGTCACAGTAACAAAGTTTCTGAAAAGTCATCAAGAAAAACATTTTCAAAAGTGTCTGAGTGACTTAAGAGCCTAAATCCTACTGGCTTTCAGTGAGATTTAGGCTACTGAGGGCCAGATTTTCTAAGGTATTCTGGTGTTTACAGACACAGACGGGCAGCTACAAAAGCTTGAAGTCAGTGGGAGTCTCAGTATTTGGGAGGCTCTGGGGCTAGTTGCTTATCTGCATTGGGAGGTGCCTAAATACATTTGAAATCTGGCCCTTCGCAACAAAAGGTACATTGGAAGCCAATAGCGTTTAGGGTTCTAAGAGCAAGCAGAGAGCCGCAGCATGGCCGTGGCTGGCCCTGGTCAGGTGACTTGGACTCGCAGGGTTTGGGTTGGGGGGAGGATAAAAATGGCAGTGGAGACGTTGTTTGGGGGACCCCGCAAGTGGGGAGGGTCTCAGAGCCAGGACTCCAGACCAGGCCCAAACGTCTACATGGCAATTTTTAGCCTTGCAGCCCGAGTCAATTGACCGGGACTCTGAGATTCGGTGCCGCAGGTTTTTTGTTACAGTGTAGACATACTCCTGGGTGCTTTTGAACATGTTACCCCAAGTGGCTTGAGGCCTAGATGAAATCACAGGGTCAGATTCTCCTCTCATTTCACGTGGGGTGGCTAGGGTGACCAGATGTCCCGATTTTATAGGGACAGTCCCGATATTAGGGGTTTTTCTTATATAGGCTCCTATTACTCCCTCACCCCCCGTCCCGATTTTTCACACTTGCTATCTGGTCTTCCTAGGGATGGCCCCACAGCAGACAGTGGGGCTTGGTCGATAACCTGAGAGGGTGGGGTTTGGCCTTTGGTTTTTTGGGAGGAGTTTGGCGACTGTTCCTTTGTGGTGGCCTCTCTCCGTGCAGCCGTGGTCACAAGCTGCTGTAGCCAGAGGTGGATTGGGGGCTCGAGGGCCTGGTTGCTCTTGAATGTCATGTTGCCGTTCCCCTCGGTTCTTGTCTGGGTTAATCCTGTGATTGTGCGCTCGGCCCGCGAGTTAAATTTTGCAATAGGCTCTTGGGGAGATTGGTGCAAACATGAGGGCGTTGGGCCATGTCAACTGACGGAAGACAATTAAAAACTGGGGCCCAGATCCAACACGTTATTTAGGCTCCTAATGTCCCCTGAAAGCAATCCGAGGAAATCAGTAGAATTTAGGAGCCTAAATACCTTGGTGGATCTGGGTGTGGGTGGCTAGAAGCAAAACTCTGATTTTACAGCAATGACACCATCGCGGTTCACTAAGGCAGTAAACAACTATGCCTTGTTGGTCTATTAAACACCCGTCTGAAACAGCCTGATGCTGTACCTGTTACTGGTGTCAAAGCTTTCGCTGAGTCCCCTTTTCACTTTGCTGACGTTGCTCAGGGGAGTGAAGTTTGCAAGCTGAATTAACGAAAGGGGCTAATCCCGCAGTCCTCGCTTGGACAGAACTCCCGCCGACATACCTGATGCAAGCATCTCGGACCAGTAACTAGCCTGGTGCTTGTAGTGTCCCGTCTCAAGTGCTAAGCAGAACTGGCTTACGGCAGCGCTGAATGCGGCAAAACTCGGTTTAGAGCAGAGTCTGGTCTGGGAGGAGCTGCCAAAACTGAATGCGGATTCAGGCCGCTTGTGCGTTCAGATCCCGGGGCCTGTGCTGCAGTGAGTTACCTAGTGAGATGTGAAATTAACCACGGCCCACTCCCTCCTTGGTTCATACCGGGCATGATGGAGGGCTTGTTTGCTGGGGGTAGATTTCACCAGGAGTAGAACTGATCTGTGCAGGGGGGAAAGGCAGCTCTGCGTCACCGCTTGGTGCTTAGAAGCCAAGATTTCTTATTTTAAAACTGGAACATCTGAATTCAACCAACGCTATTAAAAATAAGCTGAATATTCAGTTCAGATCCGGAGGGAGTGAGAGGTTTCTTAGAGCTGAGGTGGGGGGGAATGGAAGCAATTCCGAGGAGAGACGAGATTTTGCTCTCTGCAAAGTAACTTTTGCTGCCTCCCGAACTCTTGCCTGGCTCTACCTTAGAAGCATATGCAAGCCCGGTTTATTTTGACAGAAGTCTCTTTCTCTGAGCTGCCTGGATTCACACACACACAAAAAAGTGACACTTCCCCCCCAACCCCCCCCGCCTTTCCCCTGTTGGCAAGTGTTAGTGTGAATCTGACTGGAGCAAAGTTCAAGAGGCTGCGTCAGTTGCAAAACAGTGTTGCCTCTAATGGAGGGCGGGGGGGGGGGGGGGGGGGTTTTAAACAGATTTGGCAAAAAAGAATTTATATATCTATAATCCAAAAAAAGCTTGAAAACACCTAGAAATGTGGGTATGTGGGAGTTGTAAAATTCCAAATACCCTGCGATTTTATGTATTTTTTTTAGCAACAAAAAAAATATAGGTGCCTTTGTAAAGGGGGGGAAGAGGCACATTTGAGTAACACAGCCCCAGCTCCTTAGATCATGAAACACATGTCAGACTAGATGATCAGAACGGCCTTCAAATCCATGGAGGTCATTAATGTATCAAAGCTGAAAGATCTCAGCCTGAGGAGAACTACATTTAAGCTACATTTGTAAAATCCATATTTAAGGACTGAACCAAAACCTGTCTGATTTTCCCCCTCTCCCAAAGAAGCGGGCCGCTCAGCGGCTCCCACAGATTTCTGTGAGATTTGGGGGTGCTCAACCCTTCTGAGAAGCAGGTCCACTTTGGTGCTTGAGCCTGGAAGTACTTACTCGTGCATGCAAATTGACTCTAGTGAGAGCCCCTCCAGTGCAGAATATTGGCGGAATGGCTAATTGTGCACAAGGGGGCTGAAAGCAGAGGAAGGGGGTCTGTGAGTAGGGCTCTCGCTTAGGACTTGTGAGAGGTGGGTTCAAATCCTTGCTCTGCTGTCAGTTTCCTTGGCAAGTTGCTGAACGGCTTTGTGCCTTGGTTCCCCCATCTGTACCATGGGGATAATAGTCCTGCCCTGCCTTCCAGGGAGGCTGGAGGATAAATACATTAAAGAGTGTGCTACACTTTGAGATCTACTGCTGAAAAGTCTCTCTAAGAGCTAGGACTTATTGTAGGGCGAACAAGGGATTGCAACCTGCCGCTGGGTTTGGGTTGTCTTGCTTTGAATGTTTTTTGGCCTCAAAAATTCCAGAGGTGTGGCTCAAGTTGTTAAGCCCAGATGAGAAGGTTTGTCCCTCCAAATTTGGGGACGGTTCAATCTAGGGCCTCATGCTCCGCTCATTCGAAAGGCAGGAACTATTTGCAGAAGGTGGCTTTGGCTTTGGCACACCTTTCACCGCCAGCCAGGGCCCAACGGGCTTTTAAAATCGAGGCCGGGGTGGGGGGAAATCTGTCTGTCGATGGATTTCGGATCTCAGCGTCTGGCAGCGAAGGCTTCCATTGTGAGCGCCGGGCTGTGATTTTCGGTGGCCCCTTCCCTTCTGCCTGTTGTGAAATGATTTGGCTCCTGGTCTCCGTTTTTAACACGACGGCCAAACGTTCGTGTTGCTGCTTCGTGGCTTTCGGCACTCCCTGCGCTGACAGGGGAGCAGGCCTGTGTGTGTATGCACCGCTCCAGCAAACTCCTAGCATTCCTTCCACATAAAGCGATCCCAGTCGAATTCCTGCACCCCCTGATCGTAGGCCTTTGATTAGCCTCTGTTCTGTTCTATTTCGGTTTTTATACCACGCTCATCGCCGTCACTCGTATGGGCCAGCGTTAGAACAGCCAAGGCACCCTGCAACATCGGGGCTGCCATCCCACACCCCCAGCCTCCTCATTAACAATTTGCCAAGTTATTTCCCCTTTTCTGGCTGGTCCGACATTTTCTCGATCCAGTCCTGCCCTTGCGAGGGAAAAACTGCTGTGAGGGATGGGGACTTATCCTCTCATAATAAATTATCCCCAGTATTTCATTTGGAGAAGTCACATTTCGTTTTACTCTGGTAAATGGTGCAGAACACCTGCTTTTGTTTCTCCCCAGAGGTGGCTGCATTTCAGTAGTTGTTGAAGATATATATAATTTGCGTCACCTTTGCTGAATTATTCGATTCGGGGGCAGGGGGGATCAGAAAAAATGAAAACATTTCCATTTTTTCATCTTGAAACGGCTTTTCCTTTCAAAAGTGTCTTGAATTTTATTAAAAATTCAATTCAAAATTGTTTTAAAGCGGTTGAAATTGAAACGAACCGTTTGGATGGTGTCGAAACAAAATGCTTTGTTTGACCTGAAATTAGATTTTTTTTTCCCCGTGCCTCTCGATTTGCGGAACATTTTTGAAAATGTTCATTTTCAGTCTGCCCTGAAACTCTTCCCCCCCCACCCCAACTTTGCCAACGAACTGGCAAATGTGTGATTCACCCTGCTCTATTGTAAATGTCAGCCATTACGAACCTCCTCCCAGAGTGTCCAGAGACCCCCCGAACTAGATACTGCCTTAGAAGGCCCTTCAGTCCAGCAGACAAAGGCTTAGCCAGATGCAACGAGACACGTTCAGACTGGGAATGGGGTGCAGATTTTTAACAGGGAGAGAATCAACCATTGGAGCAACTGGCTAGTTCCGCGCTGGATTCTCCGTCGCTTTCAATGGGGATGGGACGTCTTTCTAAACGAGGAGCTCTAATTCGGCCAGGATTTATGGCCTTGCTACAGCAATTGGTGTGTGGGATCCTGTGACCCGCGCAAGGCGGGTGTCGGGGGCAGAGGATCAGAGAGTACTGTCCCTTCCGGCTGTAAACAGCCATGAACTAGATACAATTTCTCTGGGCTTGTGGGTGGGTTGGGTTTTTTTTTGTTTTTTTTTTCCAGCTACTTTTTAGAAGACAAAATTACAATATGTTACCCAAGTGAAAACTCATATTTAATTTTTTTTCTCCCGTGTTACTAAGTAACGTTTCTTAAGTGATTGAAACCAGAACTAAAAAAACCAAAACAAATCTAATGTAGTCATTCTCAGGAGACCTGGGCTGGATTCATTCGATCCCTCTCACTCCCTTTCTCTCCATCCGGCTCTTAGCGCTCTCATTATCGTAGTACGTGTTTTATAAGCGGCAGGGTGATCCAATGAGTGTTATAATGGGAGTCAAGAGAGCTGACTTCTGTTCCTGGCGCTGCCACTGGCCTGCTGGGTGCCTCAGTTTCCCCATCTGTAAAATGGGGGAGAAGGCTACTGCCCTTGTTTGTACAGCAGTGTGAGATCTGCTAATGAAAACTGCTATAGAAGATCTAGGGGTGGTGATGGTGGTTGTTGTTGTTATTTGATTCTTCTTCCCCATTTACCAGTATTGCCGACTCTGGCACTTTGATTAGAAAAAAAATCTCTCACTTAAAATCCTTTGCTGGAAGCCCCATCTCCCCGGCATCTTGGAATTTCGGTAGAATCTTGGCTTTCATTTACAAAAGTGAAATATAAATAAAATGAGAGAATTTGTTTTTAAAAAACCCACCATTTCTAGCCCTAGTGATTGTGGAAAAAATCTTGAAAGCGTGACCCCAAAGACTTAATAAAAATCGGAAGGCAAATTGTTATTCTTTTAAAAGATTTCATGATTTTAAAGCCCAGCTCCCAGTTTTTTAGGGCAGGGTCTGCCTCTAGATTTATGCGGTGTTTATTCTCCGTAGGGGGCAGCGTCTGGTCATTTTCACTCGCTTTCTGTCTCTAAATTGCTTTCACTTTGATGCCAAAGAGTAAAATTGATCCCCAGCTCATGGTCTGTCCCCCAACTAACTCCCAATAAAAGAACTGTTTTGAGGGCTTACGCAGTACTGGGGCCCTAGGGTAGCTCCCTATAGATGGGTGAATTTCCCCCCCAAGTGAATGTTACAAGGCGGGGGGATGGGGGTGTTCAAAGGGGCTAAAGAACAGTTTCAATTAAGAAAAAAAAATCTTAGTGATTTTTTTTTTTAATTTAAATTTTAAAAGTTAAGTTCATTTTGGGCCTATGCCATTTCTCAGTGCCCATTTAACAATTCTTATTAATATTAGATCAGGGCCTCGCTGCACAGACACACAGTAAGCGACAGGCCCTGCCCCGAAGAGTTTACTGTTACATTTGTTTACAATCAAGCCTGATCCTATGAATGACGAACAAACTGCGTGGCTGGTAGGATCACTGACAAGACGAGGGAGAGGCAACAGGCCAGAGAGATTGTGTGACCTTACGCATGGGGCACTGCGCTGGGTGTCAGAACACCAGGGTTCTATGCCTACCTCTGCCGGCAACCTTGGGCTAACCAATTTGCGCCTCAGTTTCCCCTTACAGGCATTGAGGGTGAGCTGGGTAGGGACTGTCTGTTACTCAGTGTCTTTGCAGCTGAGGGTCTGATCCTACTATAAGAAGAAGAAGCTGGGTGAGTGTATTAGCAGTTAGGAGGTGGAAAGCCGGGCAAAATTATTTGATCTAAACTTTTTTGGGGTGAAAAATACAGATTTGACGACCCCCCAACATTTTGCTAATTTGTGTTGGTTTTGCGGCACTGTTTCCATTGGGGGGAAAAAAATTAAAACAAACCCCACCCCCCATCTAAATGTTTCAGATTTTTGATTTTAAACCATTTTTTTGTTTCAAAATGGCCTCGTTTGATTTTTAAAAGTTCAAAGAGGCTCAAAATCGAAGTGGGATGCTTACTTTCGAGTTGACCAAACCATTTAGTTTGACCCAAAATGAGTTTTTCTCCCTCCCCACATTTTTAGATTTTTTTGGCAAATGTCATTTTTGGTTCAGTCCCAAGTGAATTCCTCCCTCCAGATTTTCAGAACAGGGAGTGAACCAAGAAATCCTTTTGTCACCCAGCTCCACCTACGGGTAGGGTTTATAGCTGTGCTAAATGCCTGTATCCCCATGGGAAATAAGGAGATTAATCATGGGGGGAGAGACATTTTGCGTCTGTCCCAGGGTGCATGCCCTCAGAGCCAGCGGCAGCAGCCCCTGAATTAGCATGGTGAGGATGTCAGATTGAGTGGGAGCCTTTGATGTCATTTATGATGAAGACAGAGTGATTCTCTTGGGAATTTCAAGTCCGGGCAATAAAACAGGTCTAGGGGCTAATTGGCACATGCAGGCTTCGAATGCACATGTACTTGGCTCCCTGGCCGGCAGTGGGTGTTGTAGCCGATCCCCACACCCAGTCTGTAAGATCGGGAGAGGAATGGGTCTAGTGTGTTAGAGTGGGGATGGCGGAGGGCTAGGACTCCTGGGATCTGCTTCCCGCTCCATTGCTGCCGCGCTGTGTGACCTCAGAGTGCCGGACACGTCCACCTGCTCCCCGTTCCTCAACGTCCCCATGTCTAAAGAGGACGAGGACGCTGACTGACTGAGGAGGGGTTAATTAAACCCAGGGAAGAGCTTTTGAGCTGGGCAGAGGGAAGGTGTCTGCGAAGGGTAGGCTGTCTTTGGTGCAGACGGGATCCCCTGGGGGCAGACGGACTCCTTGATTTATTGTGTTCATTAGACCATGTTGATGGATTTATCCCGTGTATTTCAGGCCTGGGCAGGGCTGGTTGGGCAATGACTGGTGAGAAAGTTGCCTCAGAGGAACTCAGGTACTGCAAGTACCTGTGCTTGGCTCTCGATGTTTTGGCTGGAGTGAGCGATGAGTTATTGATCTCCAGCTTTGGCTAGCTGGGGACAGGCTGTGCCCATATACCCGTGTGAGGAAAGATGGTGGAGCAGTGAGGGTGCCACCGTGGGCATGAGACTGCATTCAAATGTCACTATGTGCCTCAGTTTCCCCACCTGTAAAAGGGGGGAATTCCCAGGGAAGGGGTGGGTTCTCCATCTCTTGATGCCTTCCAGTCCAGCCTGGCTGCCTTTCTGGGAGACACTTTAGTTACTGGGCTCAGGACAGGGGGAACTGGCCGACATCGACTGCTCGCTGTTGGTCAGGCCAGGCTAGTGGATCTACTGCTCCCTGCTGGCCTTGGACTCCAGGAGAAGTGGGGAGAGCTGCTGTTCCTAGGCTGGCAGAGAGGGGTTCAAATTGTGGGGCTCTCCTTTGCGGTGTGAATAGAACCGGCCAGCTCAATAAAAATCCCCCTTTCCCCTCAATTCAGAGATTCTGCCCCCTCCAGCAACACCCCCGCCACCCGCTGCAGTTTCACGTCTTGGCCGCCTGGTGGGGTTCCCCTACTTCCCAGTCTGACGTGCCCCAAGGGCATCGGGCAGGATTGGGGCCCGGACCGGGTTTGTTCCTGACCGCATGGCCAGGGGTTTCCCACTCTTTTATCTGAATGAGGAACACAATGTAAAAGACGGGGGCTGTTAGTGAAAGTGATGCAGCTGGGGTTAGTTTTGGGGGGGGAGCTGTGGGGTGAGGGTCTGATCTGTGGGGATTGCTTTGGCTTTCCCATACACAGTCCCCTGTTTGTGTCTTACTCCATAGCTTGGCCAGGCCGCATCACAGCCCCCCCGGTCCCCCATCCTCTCTGCACCCCAGCTCCCCCCACCCTGCACCCTCACAGCCCCCTGCTCCCCCACCCCCTCTCCCTCCCAGCTGCACACGATCACTAGGACCCGCCCCACACACACACACACAGATTTCTGTACTCAGTTGAGCCCGGAACAGTCTATTTTTCAAAAGCACAGTCGGTTCTGAGTCGAGCGATGTCCCTCCCCAATCCCCGGAGCTCCCCCGTTACCCCCTTGCTAGTAAAGATATTTTCTTATTAAGTCGGGGGGGGGGGAGGAAAAAAGTGGAGGGGCCTTCAATCTGTTCCATATGTTGGACGAGCCTCGTTTCAGATTTAATATTTTCCCGCTCCCAAAAACAATAAGGAGCCCGAGCCAAGTGCTATATTCTAAGAGGAAGTGTTGGCTCATGGCTAGAGTATGTGACATGGCTCGGGCATGGGGATTGTACATGTATGTGTAATAAATCCCATGTGCAGAGAACACAGCAGCTTTTCCTTCCCGCTACGGCTGGAAGCCTGAGCGAAAAGGTGTTGTTCGAAATGCCCCCGTGCTCGCCAGAGCTGGCTGGGGAGGGGAGATGGGGCCGGTAGATTTCAGATCCTTACCGGCGTGGTCGCGGCTGGAATTCTGCTAACGGGATCCTGTAGAACAAGAGCAGCTCTGCGACATTTTTCATCCCAAACTTCCTTTTCCTTCGAGAAACAGCCTGTTGTTGGCAAATGAACCGTTTGAGACCCGCAGAAGAGCTCCGGCTGGCTCGAAAGCTCGTCTCTCTCCCCCGCAGAAGTGGGTCCAGTAAAAGACATTACCTCCCCCACCTCCTCTCTCTGATATCCTGGGCCAACCCGGCTCCAGCACCCCGGCCTACAGTTTCATTTTGATCAATTTCTGAAGTTTTGATGGGGGGGGGGGAGCCATTTCTCCCCCTTTATTCCCCCCCCCCCAAGTTTTCCATTTAAAAAGGCAGAGAAAAATCCAACAACCAAACCCCCATCAGTTTTGATTGCTTCCCCCCCCCACTGGAAAATGTGGAATTTTTTCATGGAGTGGGGAGTGCCCTGATTTAAAAATCGGGAACCATATGAAAATATTGGCCAGCCAGCTCCGTTAATGACTCGTCATGATCAAAATATTAGAGAGAGAAAAACTAACAATATTCGGTTATAACGGGGGGGGGGGGGGATTATTCACTCGTTTGTCCCATCCAAGTAAATAATACTCTCAATTTAAGAGCCCAGCAGTAGCAGATGTGGCATAAGAGCTTGGTCTCTCATAGAGATCAGGTTAAGCCCTGAAGCTTTAGCTCCCAGGCTGTCTGGCTTGAGCACTGGGATCCCGGACACCTGGGTCCTATTCCCAGCTCTGGCGTTGGGCTGCTGGGCGACCTCAAGTCAGTCGCTTCGGCCCAGCTCCTGCAAGGGGTCGAGGTGCGTAGCTCCCACTGGAGTTACCTTGGGGGAGCTGCTCCCGTTCCATGGAAACAAATGAGCTTTGCCCTTTACTTCAACGGGAACAGGAGCAGGCCCCGGGAGAGACAGATGCCAGACTCTAGGAAGTCCCAGCTTAAAGCATCGTGATTATTGTGCTGGAATTGTGGTAGTGCTCAGAGATCGGGCCCTCATCCAAACGACAACCCTTGCCGTGAACAGCTGCCACGTTTATCTGGCTTGCTATATGGCCCCATAGGCACTGCCTGGTCTTTACTGTATTTACCCTCCCCCTCATCCCCCCCAGGAGGCACGGCTGTGCTATTATACCAGTTTTAGGGGTGGGGAAACTGAGGCACACAGCGGGTAAATGACTTGCCCAAACTCACATGAGCAGTCTATGTCGGAGCAGGGAACAGAACGCTGGTCTCTCAAGCGCTAGGCGAGCACCCTAACCACTGCGCTGTGCGACTGTCGAGATTGCTTGCTCGTTCGTTGATTCTGAGACCAGCAGAGACCAGCCCGTTCAGAGCTGGGCAAAATTTTGCAACCAAAACTTTCTCTCTGTTAAAATTGAAATGTAATTTTTTTTTTTCAATTTTCGGATTCTCCGAAAATGCTGAGAAATGTGTCAGGTTCGACCCAAAACCATTTTTTAAAACTAATTGTTCAGAATTGGCAACGAAGCAAAAAACCCACCATTTGCCCAGCTGGGCTTATCATCTATTCATTAGGCACCTTATGGCCGCATCTAGGAACCCGAGTCATGGACCGAGATCGTGTTGGGCACGGCGCTGTGTGAACATCTAGTCTGACAGGCCGCTGTGCAGCCCTGAAGTTATTGAGACAAACGGCACCAATAGAGTGTAACCAGCGTGCAGGGAAGGGGCAGCGGGGCCAGTCCCGAGCACGCCTGATCATGCCACCCCCAAAATCGCGAGACCAACTTAAAGATCACGAGCTCGGCTTTAAAACAATCAGCACTTCGTTTTTTGGGTGTGGAGCCATTCAGAGGGATTGGGAAGGGGGCTCTCCTGCAGTCCCAGGGGCTGGAAACTGACTTTGAAAAACAACTGATGCCTGCAGTCTCATGACTCCCGGAGCTGGGGCTCTAAGACAAATCAGTGTGGAGAGTGGGCAGCACGGAGTACTGGGTGAACGAGGGGCAGCTGGGAGAACGGTGCAGGGCTTTGGGCTCCTTTATTGTTCGATTGGTTGCCCGTGAACTTAACATTGGGCCAAAATGAATTCTAATATGAATGTGAGTGAGGATGTACCTTGGATCAACCTGCCACCAGCCCGGGCAGGCCAGGAGCCCCCAGGCTTCTTAAAACTTGACAGACTTTTTGCCAGTTAGGCGTCATTTTCCATGTGCACATCACTGAGCAGAGGTGATGATGCGGCTGTCTATATAACCCCATGCCCACCTGTCCGTCTGTCTGTCCAAGTGCTTCGCTAGCTCCTAGCACCATAGTACGTGAGTGTTGGCAAGCGGCAGAGAGCGCCAGCGAGTGTGTGCTGGAATGGGAGTCGAGAGACCTGAGTTCTAACCCCGGCTCCACCACGGACCTGCCGAGTGGCCCCGGGCAGGCCCCTGTGCCTCTCTGTGCCTCAGTTTCCCAGCTATGACCCGGGGATAATGGACAATGCTCCTCGCCTTCATTTGTGAGGCCTCTGGAAGGAGCCCTAGAGGGTGCGTGGTGCCTGGGTCCGAGGGCTCCCGTATGCATGTAGAGCCCCAGGCAAAGAATAGGAGGGGCCCGTGGCCGAGGGGATGAAGGGAGAAATACCCAGCTAATCCTGGCAAGTGACCTGCCCCCCATGCTGCAGAGGGAGGTGCCCCCCCCAGGTCCCTGCCAATCTGACCTGCTGGGGAATTCCTCCCTTGCCCACTGTGTGGGACCTTCCATGCCATCTTGTTCATCTCCCCCTCCTTTGCGGGTCCTTTTGTGGCACCTCATTCATCTCCCCCGACTGTGTGGAACCTTCCGTGGCACCTTGTTCATCTCACCCTCCTGTGTGGGTCCCTTTGTGGCACCTCATTCATCTCCCCCTGCTGCGCGAGTCCTTCCGTGGCACCTTGTTCATCTCCCTCCACTGTGTGGGATCCCTTCCTGAGCCCTGCCCCCCATCCCAAGCAACCCCCCCAGGTAACCACCCTGCTGTCATAAATGTGATTAATAATTAATACGCAGTTAGTTAGGGCTTCTCTGCCTTTGCTGGGTGTTGACTAATGTTAATTGCTGCTCCTTTCGGAGAGGACAGCCTGGGTGTTTTCTGTTCAGCAAAGGCCCAGGGCTGGGCTAGCAGGGGGCTGCGGGTCAGGATTGAGGGGCACCGGTGGAGCTCTGGGGGGGGGGGGGGGGGGGGGGGGGGGGGGGGGGGGCGGGGGGGCGCCGGGGGGGGGCGTGGGTGATTTGCTTTCTCAGAATCCTGCATCCACATGGCTTTGGCCATGGCTGTTTTACTGGGAATCTCCAATTCACCCCCCAGATGAAGAGCTTTAAAATAAAGAGCCACCTCCCCCGCTGCACAAAGCGCTTGGCGAGGGGGGGGGGGCGGGGATGGGAGGCGCCAGGAGCATGGCACAGAGCTGGCAGGTCCGGGCACAATGAGACAGACACTGGCATCAGAGGTTTGGCAGTGAAGAGGGATCGGGGGGAGGGGCACAGATGGTCTCTCTTTTACCCCAAAAGGTGAGGAGATGGGGGGAGAGGCCTGGGAATGGGGGTGCTCTAGGCTCACACGAGCCTGGCAGGGGAGAGGGTTACCCAGTGGCCTCCCTCTTTGGCAGTCGTGCCACTTGAGGACTGGGGGTGGGCGGGAGAGACCCTGGCTCCTTCCTTGGTGTGTTGTAAAACCCGCTCCTTCCCGGGCCTCCAGCTGCCCCCCATCCCCCAGCCGCAGGCGGCTCCTGGCATGGCTGGGCATTCTTTGGGCATCGGCCCAGTTAGGAGGAGCTGGGCAGGGGCGCAGCTGTGAGAGCCGAGGATGCCCCCCCCCGCACACGGGGGGAGCAGAGGGAGCAGCCTGTGGAAAGTCGAAGCCGTTTTGAGTGTGTGGGGGGGCGTCGTTCAGCTCCCTGAAACCAAACTCAGCTGGGGGGAGAGACGGGCTTGGCTAGTGTAGACGGGCACCAGGAAAGCTTCTTACAATGGTCTGCCGGTGCCCCTCGATCCTGACCCGCAGGCCCACGGCTATCCGAGCCCTGGGGCTAGAACGCTGGACCGGGACTCAGGACACCTGGGTTCTCTTCCTGGCTCTGCCACTGGCCTGCTGGGTGACCTTGGGCCAGTCGTTTCCCCTCTCTGTGCCTCAGTTTCCCTGTCTGTACAATGGGGATTATGCTCCTAACCTCCTTTGTAAAGTGCTTTGAGATCGACTGGTGCAAAGGGATGATGATTTCTCCCCAGCTCATTCCAGCCTCGGGGGTGGGGGAGGGAAGGGTTGTTCCTGGCCCCTTGGTTGGCAGTTGGGGGTGGGGATGGATGGTGGCAAGGGCTGGACTAGGAGATGGTGTGTTTCATCGACCTCATTCCCCTCCCAGAGCTGGGACCAGAACCTCTAACCCCTAGGCCCCACTCCCTTCCAAGGCCAGGAGTCCTGACTTGGGGCCGAGCCCCGGCCTGGAACCACTGTCACTTTGGGTTTGATTTATGCCCGATGGTAATGCAGCGGCAGAGCTAAGATACCAGCTTGGCATGGTGGGGGGCACCCTCAGCCACTCCCCAGGGTGGGGAGGGTTCGTTCTTTCCTTGGCCTCTCCACCAGCGAGGATGGGGGGGGGCTTTGAGTAAGGCGGAGACCCCTTGAACTCAGAGCACAGGCACTTGGGGTCTGCAGCCGGGTTGGTGGCTGAGTTGGGGCTGCGGTGCGTGAGGGGGGCTGCGGGGGAAGTGCACCCCCTGGAGCCTGCCCCAGAGGGGCTCTCATAAGCCCTGCACCCTGCTTTGCTCTACTGGTTGGGCTCCCTTGGGGCTTGGCGGTGCCGGGGGAGTTACCCCAAATTTTGGGGGCTGGGTGGTTGGCTAATTCCATGGCACTTTGCCTTAAGCATGAGATGAGCGCCCCCTCCCTCCAGCAGGCTCAGGTCCACATGGGGTGGGGGTAGGGAGCAGCCCTGCAGCGCCCTAGGTGGGAATGGGATGGCCGGGGGTGTGGATCCCAGGATGGCTCTGGCTCAGGGCTCTTTCCATGGCTCACTGCGCTGGAGGTACCTGGCACAGTGCCCCCCCCACCCCCCCGGGGCAGGGTGTGCCGGGAATCACAGGTTCCTCCCAATGGCTGGATAATTGCAACCGCATTGATCCAAGAGCCATTCGTGTCCCAGCAGCCACCTGGGGAAAGGGACTGCCTTGGGATCGTGTCGAGATTGGGGAAATTCCCGATTCCCTCCACTGTGTGGGACCTTCCGTGGCACCTTGTTCATCTCCCCCGGCTGTGCAGGTCCTTTTGTGGCACCTCATTCATCTCCCCCCACTGTGTGGAACCT
>NW_020665184.1:944660-948994 GCF_002925995.2 Terrapene triunguis | reverse complement strand
GTGCGGGTCCTTTTGTGGCACCTCATTCATCTCCCCCCACTGTGTGGGACCTTCCGTGGGACCTTGTTCATCTTCCCCTGCTGTGCGGGTCCTTCTGTGGCACCTTATTGGCCTTTCCCCCCTGCCCCCCGACCTGTACATGGGACTTTCCTATTCCCTGGGCAGTTCTGCCTGGGAGCTCTCCGCCCCTGCTGCCGCCACGTGGCACAGAGCCCTCTGCATTTGTGCAAGCATCGTGGCAGCACTGCCGAATATCCCGAGCCTGGCCCTACAGACCGTGGGCATGGGGGCACCAGCGAGGAAAGGCTTCCCCGCTCGTGTTGGCTGGGCTGAGCCAGGGCACTGCTGTCTTCGTGTGCCAGCCCCTGTATGGCGCGTCTCCTTCGGCACCGAGTGGCGACAGATGGCAGGGAAAGCGGCTCCCCCCACTCTGCCCTGGCTCCCCGGGCCGGGTGCCTGAAATATAGCTGAGCCCCACTCCCCGGCAGACTTGGTGCCGCGGCAAGGAGCTAAATAAAACAAGGGAGGCGCAAACAGCCGCGTCCCAGCCCCTCCCCAGAGGGGGCGCATTGCTTGGCACTGGCACTGCCTGGTGCTGTGGCAAGCAGCTGGGCTCGCAGTTGGAAAATGGGGCTGCCGGGAGGTGGGGGCAGCCCGTCTCAGTGCCTAGGCCTTGCAGTAGAGTTCATGGAGAGGGTGATGCCTGGGTGCTGGCTCAATGGGGGCTTGTAGCTGAGACCTCCCCCGCCACAGCCCCCCATGTCAGCATGGGGGGGCTGGTGGGCAGGGGGAGCTCGGCCCGGCAATGGAGGCAGCACGATGCCAGCAAATACCTCTCCTGGAGGATGCCAGGCTGCCTGTTGGGTCTCTGCTGGCCAGGCCAGATTGGAGCTGGTGCCATCTGGAGGGGAGAGCCCCCCCCCAAGCCTGCCAGTCCCTGGGTCCAGATTGGGGTGGCGCCCCCTAGAGGGAAAAAGCCCCATGTGTAAGGTGACCACCTGTCCAGGTTTTCCCAGGATTGTCCCTTTTTGGACGTAGCTGTCCTGGATGAAATGGGGTTTTGTACCTCCCAGGTGGCAGCCCTACCCATGCCCCATTCCCCAGCTCCCTGAACCACCCAGTCCCCCTGCCGTGGGGCCAGATTGGAGCCAGCGCCCCCGAGAGGGGAAAGGCCCCATGTCTCGTTCCTTGCTTCCCAACCTGTTCCCCTAGACTCCAGCCTGATTGGCTCGTTCCCCTCTAACATGTGTCCCTCTCCCCTTAGCTCACTGACCAAGAGGCGGATGGGGAGGACACAGGCCAGTTGAACTGGCATTGACCCCGTCCACTCCCCCGTTGGTCGTGGAGCCAAGCAGCCCCTCACGACCGACTCCCCGGGGAGATGGCACAGGAGCGGGGCACAATGGCATATGGGCTTATCCTTCCTCTGCTGTCCCCCTTCCCCCTGGCACAGGAAGGGGAATCCCAGGGCTGATGGTTAGCTGCACAAAGGAACAAGAAGTGGTTATGGCAAGGGACAGGCAGGCAGGATGCCTGGGTTCTATTGCAAAGAGTAGGAAGGGGGGTGGTCTGGAGCTGGGAGTCAGGTTCTATCCCCAGCTCGGGGGAGTGGAGGCTGGTGGATTAGAGCTGCGGGAGGGGAGAGGCTGAGAGTCAAGATTTTTTAGTTCTCTTCCCAGCTCTGCCCCGTAACTCACTGTGATCCCTTCATCGCTCTGTGCCTCAGTTTCCCCATCTGTAAAAGGAGACTGATTTTTCCCTACTTTGTGAGAGTGTGCGTGGGGGTTGGTGCTGAAGTGCTCAGGGCAGATAAATAGCCAGACAGTGAGCTGGGAATTGCCCTTTCTCTGTGCACAGTCCCAGGCCTTTGACTGGACACTTTCCCCCCCATGTGACACTGAGACCCAGGCTGGGAGTTGGGAGAGTGGCTAATGGACCCGATTCCAAGCAGGTCCAGGCACCGTAGTGCCTTCAGCTCCAGCACAGAACCCAGCCTGAAAGACCAAAAGGCCAAGCCAGGTCTGGGTGGACATTTCCCAATACATGGAGGCAGCAGCACTCAGGTCCTTGGTCTTGTGCCAAATGAAAGGCACCTCATGTGGCCTCTCTGGGTGTGTCTACACTGCAGCTGTCAGCGAGCCTCCCAACCGGGGTAGCCAGACTCACGGTAGCTGCCTGGAGGTCAGGTGGGCCCAAGCTGCCGCCTGAACCGCAACATCCACAGTGCTATTTGTCGCACGCCAGCTTGCCCCTCACTTGTGCACGTCTGTCTCCCCGGGGTCGCTCCCAGCTGCAGTGTAGACGCACCCTGGGGGCTGGGAGGGAGATGGGCTTACCTATAAGGCAGGAATTTGCCAGATTTCGGGAGGTGTTCCCATCACAAAAAGTCAACACCGTAAATTTCCGTGAACCGAAAATCTGAAAAAAATCACGGAGGTTGGGCCAAGCGAAAGGAGTTCTTTGGGTAGGAGCTCGAACCGTTTCCTTCCCACGTCGGCCTTTTTAAAAAAACAGCTTTACATTTTTTGAACTGTGAACTAACTACCATTTTGAAATGCAAAATGGTTTTTGAACTTAAAAATGGACCGTTGCATTTTGACAATGTCATGCCTTTAACCCCCCCCCCAAAAAACAGAATGGGGAATTTGTCCCGGGAAATGTTTCACTATCGACAAATCAACGTTTTTCCAACAAAAAATAATTGTATTGGAAAATTCCTAACCTGTTCTACATCTGTGTGTGTCTCTAGGACACCTCCTGTGCATGTGTGTGTTGTGTATTGTGGGTGTATCTTCTGTGTGTACTCTGCATGTGTTGTGTGAATGTGTATCTAGTGTGTATCCTGTTCGTGTTTGTGTGTGTGTATCTTGTGTGTATCCCGCCTTTGGGTGTATACTCTGTATGTGTGGTGTCATCTGTGTCTATGTGTGTTTGTGTGTATCTTGTGTGTGCCTGCACAGCTAGAGTGTGTCCTGTCCGTGTGTGTATCCCCTCTGTTTATCTTGTGTGTGTGTGTGTGTGTGTGTGTGTGTGTGTATATACCATTTTCAAGAGAGTACAAGTCACACAAAGTGCAGTGAGGATTTTACATACAGGGAAACATACACCCCCTCAACCCTCCCCCACCTGTCCGCTCCCCCTGGCGCTCACACCCAACCTGCTGAGTGGGGTAGGCTTTTCCCCTTTCTCCCTTCCTATCCCCCCCACCCTCTCACCTTGGCAGCTCTTGGATCCATGCTTGAAACCCTCTCTCTACCTCTCAGTCCCCCCCCGTCCCCCCCAGTTTCTGCCCCAGCAACTCAGAAACAAAGCAGGGCTTTCAGTTGGGGATATTAAGATGAAACTTTAGCCCTCGTCCCTCCTGGTAATTCTAAACTCCCTGCTTTGAGTTGCAAGCGCACTGTTGTCTCCTGGAGCAAACGGGGTGGGGTGGGCCGGGGGGAGGTTAGCCAGTGTCTCAGCAGTGGGGCGCTGTTGGAAAGAGAGGGCACAAGCATGATGCCAGGAGATGCCACTCTGGAAGGGGATGGGCATGAAGGGGGCTGAAGCCTCACAAGTCCGCTGACCCCCCTGAGCCCCAAGCCGGCCTTCCAGGCTAATCCCTGAGAGCAGGAGACACCTGGTCCAGCCCAGGGTGAAATTAACAAGCTTGCCTTCAGCCCTTCCCCTGACTGCTCTCTGCTGTGCATGGGCCCCAGCTGCCCCACGCTCCGGCTGAGGGGAACGGGGTCTCCTGGCTTCCTGCGCTGGATTCCCATGGGGCTCGCCAGCGGGGCACCCAGTGCCACCAGGGGCTGGCCAAGGGGCTGCTCAGCGGCAGGTGCAGAAGGGCAGGAAAGACCCCTCCTCCCCCCCGGCTGGTAAAACAATATCATAGAGAAACCAGCAGAGGGGAAGGCAGAGCCTGGCTGGGCAATCCCTGGGACCCCACTGGGGATCCGGGGGCTAGAGTGGGAAACTGTCCCTCTGCCTGCTATGTACCTGTCACCTGCCTGCCCTTATCCAGATACCTAATTTCCATCCCCATCTATCCAATCTCCATACACAACCATCCACCTCCATCCCCATCTATCCAATCTCCATACACACCCATCCGTCTCCGTCCCCATCCATCTATCTCCATCCCCATCCATCTCCATACACACCCATCCGTCTCCATACCCATCTCCATACCCATCCATCCATCTCCATCCCCATCTATCTCCATACCCATCCGTCCGTCTCCAAACCCATCTCCATACCCATCCATCCATCTCCATCCCCATCTATCTCCATACACACCCATCTGTCTCCATACCCATCTCCATACCCATCCATCCATCTCCATCCCCATC
>NW_020665184.1:922896-944260 GCF_002925995.2 Terrapene triunguis | reverse complement strand
ATCTCCATCCCCATCCATCCATCTCCATCTCCATCTCCATCCCCATCCATCTATCTCCATCCCCATCTCTCTCCATACCCAACGATCCGTCTCCATACCCATCTGTCCATCTCCATACCCATCCATCCGTCTCCATACCCATCCATCCATCTCCATACCTATCTATCCAATCTCCATACGCACCCATCCGTCTCCATATCCATCTCCATACCCATCCATCCAGCTCCATACCCGTCCATCCAGCTCCATCCCCATCCATCTCCATACACACCCATCCATCTCCATACACATCCGTCCATCTCCAAATCCATCTCCATACGCGTCTCCATACCCAACCATCCGTCTCCATGCCCATCTATCACCATACACACTCTATCTATCTATCTATCTACACAACCTGTCTGTCAGTCTACCTAGGTCCATACACACCCACCCATCTATCTATGTATCTCCATATCCATCCATTTGTCTAATCTCCATACCTCCCCCATCTATCTATGTATCTATCTGATCTCCAGACCCAGTCGCCTATCACATGCTAGAACACACTTTCCCCTTTGCACCACGCTAGGGCGTATTGTTAAAATAAAGCCAACCTCTTTAGCAATAAAATAAATTAACTCAAGGACATTTTAAAAACGAGTTTGTGCGGAACAGGATTGAGTCCAAGGGAAAAACCTTAACCCCCGCTTTGCCAGCGTGTACATTTTCTCCAGGTCAGTTTCTCCAAAGACCTCCCCCTCCTCCCCCCCCGTTTCCCTTGTGTCCCATGACAGACAGAGTGCCGCCCCCGCCCCAATTCTGTGTTCTCAGGCTGGGCTCCAGCCGAGCTCTGGTTTGCTAGGGGGCAAAGATCTGTACAGCGCTGTGCACATCCCATTGCAGGGGGCATAACCCCAACTCCCCCCCAGACCCTGGCCAGGAGCCTCGCACTGCGAGAAAGTGACGGGCCTGGCCAAAGCAGGGTCGAAGGGGTCGCCTCTGCTTCTGGGGGGGGGAGCCCCAGAGCATGTGTGAGATGAGGGCAGAGCAGGACAAGCCCGTGATTTTAACCCCTCTCCGGCTCCAAATCAAAGGCTGTGTCTCGCTGGTCCCAAATGCAGCGAGTTGCCCAGCCTACGGGACGCCTCTGGAATTCGGATTTGCGGCCTTACGGTGCCCGGGGCTTGGCCCAGCAGCAGTGGAAACACGTCTCAAAGCCCGGGGGCGAGGGGCTAGACCCTTCCAAGGTTGCCCAAGTGGATTCTCTTTGAAGTGAGGCTGCTCCCAGCCCAGCCCGTGCACACGCCGCCAACCCGAATCGGAGGGAGCCCAGTGCGAAGGGGAGGGAAGAGCTCCGAATACAAAGTGTGTGTGTGTGTGTAGGGGGGGAAGGGAAGAGAAGGGAGGGAGCGGGGCGGGGGGAGAGTGGGAGGGAGCTGAAAGCTTTCTCAAGGCAAAAGTGTTCTCGGTTCCAAACTTTGTCTAAACTTTCACTTTCAGAGCTCCAAGGCGGGGTTACCACTCGGCAGCATGGACTAGAGGGGAACTGCCGCAGCATTACATGCAGTCACCTAGCCAGCTGTTCTCCATATGAAAAACAGCCCTGCAACAGTGTGTTTCCAAAACTAACCATGTATTCCCCATACTGCCTGACCCAGGTAACAAACCAACCAACCAACCAACAAAAAAACCAAAAAGAGAGAGAGAGAGAGAGAGAGAGAAAAGCAAGTTCTGGTTGTTTCTTTCCTTGCATTGTTTTGTTGTGCAAACTTTCCTGGTGGGTTCGCTCCTGGGTTCGTGTCGGTGTGGGCCACGCACCAGGCTGGGGCGGTGTGGCTGGGGGGAGGATTATTGCTGCCTGTCTGGGCTGGGTTTTTGTTTGAAACAAAAATTCTTCCCCTGTCTCTCTCTCTCTTTCTGCAGAGAAAGAGGTTTCGATGGCATGTTTCCAAGTTCTTTGTTATATTCACTGCACATGGGTTTAGTTCAGAAAATGGCGCTTCTCCCAAATTTATTTCAAGAATTAAAAAAGCAGAGAGAGGGAGAGGAAGGGAGGGAGGGGAAAGGGGGCAGCGGGGGTTGCTGGATTGATGCATGCAGCTATGCTGGGGTTTGGGGAGAGGGAGGTGGGGGGCGCTGGTGGGGACGGGGGGGGGACTGTACAAATGTAGAAGTGATTTTAATCTTTGTCTTTTCTGGTCCGATCTGAACCGCGCGGGGTTTATTGCACAGGGGCGGTTGCTAATGCTGGGAGTTGCCGGCGCTTGCAGTGGGGTTTTGCCTTGCTGGGGTTGGGGCTGTTGGGAGCTGAGATCTTGGTTTGTTTCAAAACCAACCCGCCACCCCAAAGCCCAATTTGTCTGGTTGTTTTGAAGTAACCCCCCCCCCCCCGAGCGGGAGGCAGTTGCTAAATGCCAGGGGGAGAATCGGTCCTAGGTTGTGTGGCTTCCTCTCCTGTTGCATTTGCTCCCTGCCCGGGGTCAGGTAGGGGAGTTTCCCCCTTTCTTCCCCCGTTGGGAAGGTCCGGCACTTTCCTGCCCCCGCCGCTCAGCGCTGGGCTTCACCTCTCGGGGGGCGCGGGGCTTGCTGCAGTTTCTCGAGGGAGAAGGGAACCGAGCGTGTGGACGGTGCAAAACGGGGCGGCGGAGAAGGGGGCGTTTGGAGCAGGGGAAGTTTGCAAAAGCGGAGAGTTGGGAGCTTTTTCCACGAGCGGGGGGAGGCGTTGAAATGTACAAGCTGCAAGGGGGGGGGGTTAATCAATGCAACATTTCTAACCATGCAAAAAGAAGAGAAGGGACTGCACCGTTTGCAGGAGATCTCTGTCTGTTTGCGATGTGTGGGGTTTATGGTCTTCTGGTGATGGGTTTGATCCCCCCCCCCCCCCGGGTACAATCGGAGGGGCAAAGAAATGTTGGATTTTTCTGTTAATTAAAACGGGGGATTTTTTTGGGGGGGGGTATGGGAATTATCTTAACTCTTCAGTTCAGAGTTGCCTGAAAAGGCGCTTTGCTGGATGAACTGAAGTTATGGTGACATTTCTGAGTTGGGGGGGGGGCACTGTCTTGAAATGCAGCTAAGAATTTATTTTGTAACCATCCAAAAGCTTTTTAATTTTTCCACTCAACTAATTAAAAAAACAAACCCAACAACCCCAACACTTTGCAATTGAGTGATGGACAAATTCGGCTGCTGCTGGGAAGGGAGTGAAGCCGATTTCAAACAGGTCTTTGGAGCCGAGCATGTAACTTCTTTGGAGGGAGGGTTCGGATCCACGGACAGGGAAAGCGAGTGTATTTTTAATGCCCCCAGAAGGAAGTTTCCTGTAGCGAAGATACTTTGGCTTTTGTCTGTTTCAACTTTCCAGTTCCCCCAACCTGTCCCATAGCTGTGAAGCGTTTTCCCAGGCACTGCTTTGAGCGCTCGATCCGACTCAGGTGGGGGAAAGGAGCGGCTCTAGGGCCATCTCCCAGTTCCTCTTGTCCCTAGCTAATCTCCAGCCCTCCTTCCCCGGGAGTCCCTAGGCACGGGGGAGGACAGGTCAGGTAACCCCTGCACAGACCTTTAGCAAGTTTGCTTTTAAGAGTGTGGTAGGCAAGCTGAGCTCCCATTCAACTCTGAACTAACTGCCCCTAAATTCATGCCTCTTTCTGAAGAATATTTTGGCATTATTTGATGCTCTTTTACAAATCATCTTAAGTTGAAATATTTTACATTTTTTTATAAGAAGGGTATAATTTATGCCCTTCAATATCTGTCTTTTTTTTTTTTTTAAAAAGACCAGTTTGTATAGTTCAATGTCCTTAAAGATTTTAAAATCCTTGTCAATGACACATTGGAATTTTTTTTTTTTACATAAAGCAACTCAGCAATAAGGAAAAGCACGGCTTTATGTAAAAAAAACAACAACCCAAAAATGACATTGGACTTTTATTGTTTTAAATTACTTTTGCTTAAGCAGGGAGCCAAGGAAATACATGGGCTGGTGAGCAGCACCGATACACAGAAATGGGAGTCGCTTCTTAGCAAGGCGTTTTTTTTCTATTCTATTTTCTTCCTTTCCTTTTTGCCATGCTGGCTGCAAATAATGTGAATCACATTTTTGAGGTTTGCCATGGATAGATCTTTCTAATTGGCTGTAATTTCTGTGGTTTGGGGCACTTTTGGAGAGTACAGTGTAGAAACTTTGCATATCTGTTTGCTCATTTGGTGGGAACAATGGTTTTTTTGGGGGGGGGAATACAGTTTTTTCAGTGGCTGGGCAAATCTGTTCCTTTCCTTAATCAACAGTAAGTAATAAATGGAGTGGACTATTATTATTATTGGTTATGGAAGAATATCATGAATTCCCTTTAGTTCTGCCTTCTTTAATTTTGGATTTGATAAGAGATCAGGAGAATTATTACAATGACAATGAGCATTTGACTCTGAAAGCAGTTGGAATTAGAGGGGGGTGTTCTTGAACTCACGCAAGTTACTCTGGAGAGTTACTGGCTGAACAATGTGGTCCCCGTATTTTTTGTTGTTTTGTTAAAAAGAGGTGGTGGCAGTGGATGGGCTCTATTAGGTCCTTTACATTTCAGTAGCAATTACTATCAATACCTAATAAATGACTGGCAGTTTTAGCTATGGAAAGAAGCAACTAGCGCCTAATGTTTATGGATGAAAACTTCTCTATAAATATAAGGTATCTGACATAGTATGTACAGCTCTATAATTATATAGACACACATATGTATGGCTGTGTGTACCTACGAGTGTGTGATATAGCTATAGGTATCGTGTGTGTGTGTAATACAAATACATACATAGACACTGAGCCTAATATTTATATAATAGACCGTGTGTGTGAACACACACATACTGTACTCAAAATAACTTGTATTTAAGAATTTATATCATATGATAATATAAATTGTGAATACACACACACTGTACCTAAAATACCTTATATTTAGTGATTTACAGATATTATATATAATATCTATAAAATATACCTACTGTACTGTACCTAAGATACAACGTGTATGTGTATATATATGTGTGTGTATATAAACTGTGTATATACACGCAGTCATTTATGTGATACCAGCCTAGTACCTGGCGATATGTGTGCATGTAATCTATAGGTGATACATATGAATTGGTGTGTAGGTGAATCGTGCGCCTCTGTGTATAATACATGCAATACATAAAATATCATACATGTCTGTCGGTGGCATGCATGTTTTTGCGACATAATGATGTACTGCATTACATACTGTAACTAACAGTGGATATCTTATAGTACACAGTATGTGTAGAGAGAAATGTATTTTGCACAAACAGCATCGTTGATAATGATGATTTTATTTATCAAGGCATCTCTTTTCTCACTCCGCCACTCCCCACGATGCTCTGGGGTGCCATGTGAACAATTAAAAGACAGTTGTTACCAATAAAACAATAATTACAACATCATTCCATGGATTAAAACCTAAAAAACAACAATCCTAAAAAAAAAAAAAAAATCAAAGGAAAGAGGCTTTAAAAAAACAAAGCCGAACTAAGTGGGGTCACTTAATTAAAAAAAAAAAAAAAAAAAAAGTGAAGCGACAACAGCCAACTTCGTTATAATTTCACGATGTTTCGTTAGTTGGGCAGGAATCCATTTTTTGGGGTAAGGTGGGAGAGTTAAGATGTAATGTTGAGTCATAATTCCTCCCCCATCCTCCAGGCCAAAACCTGCATTTTTACTAATGTCACAGGTTTGGAAAGAATATTTTTAGCATTAGGTCCTGTATTTTATATACATACATATGCGTGTGTATGGGCCTATATTTCTGTATAATTATCTAGCATTAGAGCCTATCTTTTTAATGGCTATATATCTACATCGCATTTGGTCCTGTCTTTCTACATAGGTAACGTTACAAACTTGGCTCGATATTTTAGCATTAGGTCCATATCTATCTAGCAGTGGAGCCTATAATTATTAATACTTATATGTATCTTAATAACTAGAGAAACAGCATGAGACTCTCTCTGTCTCTCTAGCCCCTCCACAGTATCTGTCTGTCTGTATTTTTTACAAACTTTTCCAGCAAGGCCTGCCGTTTCTGGGATAAGTTTTGGAATATTTTTTGGAGGGTTATTTTCTTGCATCTGTTTATTTTTTAGTTCCTCTCTGTTCGCCCCGTCCTTGGGACCCTGCCAACCTGGAGAGACCAGTTTCGTTTCTGCCTCCGGGAGGGAAAACCCAGCTTTCTTTTTCGGAGTCACCCCTTGTTTGTGCCCAGTGAATTAAATCCAGCCTGGCAGATTCCCCGCTGCCCTTCTGCCTCTGCCTGGCTCACTTCTGAACTGATTTCCCTGGTTTCAGTTCCTGGAGCAGGGTAGTTTTTTCCCCCTCTCCCTTTCCTGTTATTAGCGATCTAAAATCACCCCCTGTCCCAGTTCAACCAGTGCTGTCCCTCCCGCTCCCTTTCCTAGAAAAGAGTCCCAATATTGGACCTGCGGGCCTTGCTGAAGAGAAGTTCTGAACTAGGTTATTGTTGTAGGGCCCAATCCTGGGCACTCCCATATCGGCCCCTGGAACTGGATTTCCCGATCTAAGCCTGATCCTGCTGTCCCGATCAATAGAGGGCCTGATCCTCTATTGGTGTAAATCGTTGCATGATAATAGCTTACACCAATGGTGAATCTGGCCCCAAAAGCTTGGCCTCCCTCTGCCTGCGATGGAAGCAGTCTGGGGCCCCGAGTTTGAAATAATGTGCTAGAAGTGGGGAAGTTCTGGCCTGGCTGAAGTTGGTGGGAGAGACTTGAGAGGGGCAGAATCCACAGAAAAGCTTTTCAGGAGGGGCGCAGGGTTGTCATGGTGGAGGCGAAAAAATTATCAAACTACCTTCCGTGGCGCTTGTCTTTGGTGCCACTTGCTTTTTAAGTGGCATCTGCTCTGTAAGTGTTTATTTTATTGTTGGATGAAGGAGAACTCTCGTCTGCTTACTACCTCTGTTGTATTAACAGTTCTGCAGTTCACCTGGCCCAATTCCATCACTCCCAAGCGTTCGTATTCTTTTTTTTTTTTTTTTTTGCTAACAACCAGCTCTGGGTTTTATTTTTTGCAAAGATTTTTTTCCCCCCGATCCCCACGACGTTGCACATATAAAATAAAATACACGTCTGCTAGCTAGGAGGAGTTGGAGGAGCATGTTTGAAATACGTAGAAAGAAGACCAAGAAAGAGAGCCAAGGTGTTGAGTTTTTTGTTTTTTAAGCCAACGCTATTTTGGTGGGGACTTTCGAGTCATTGCAAAAATTTTTTTTTTTTTTACTATTTGCAATTCTGATAAGTGATTTAAATCAGGCAGGTTATTTGCATTTAATTTTGGCCTTTCCGTGCTGATATGCACTCTTGTGTGTGTTTGATATAAGGTATGTGTGTATTATATATAAGTGGGTATGCATGTTTTTATATAATAATAATTAATAATACTTAACTCTTATATAGGGCTTATCATCAGTAGGTCTCAAAGCACTTTTTATAGACACACACACACATACATACATATGTGTTTTTTATATATCTATATCACATGTACGTGTGTGTGTGTGTCTGTATATTACATATATACACAGATGTCTTAAATTTGATTTGGAATGTGTAATAAGTATTGTTTTTGTATGTGGTTAGTGTGTGTATATGTTATATGCTGTGTCTGTAATATACAAATATATTCAGTATACATCCATGCACACCTATATATTATATAGAACTAGGGTTACTAGATAGCAACTGTGAAAAAATGGGACAGGGGGTGGGGGGTAATAGGCGCCTATATAAGAAAAAGTCCCGAAAAATGGGACTGTCCCTTAAAAAATGGGACGTCTGGTCGCCCTATATAGAACCATATATTAAATATTCGTGTGCACACATTGTAGATAATATGTGGCCCTGTATGTAGTACGTATAGTGCGTTTATATAGTATAATCACATATACATCCTAACCACGTATACAGGAGAACCTCAGAATTATGAACAGCAAAGTTATGAACTGACCAGTCAACCACACACCACATTTGGAGACAAAAAAAAAAAAAAGGCAAATACAGTACATATGGTGTTAAATGTAAACTACTTAAAAAAACAAACAAAAAAAAAGGAAAGTTTAAATAAAAAAGATTTGACAAGGTGAGGAAACTGTTTCTGTGATTGTTTCATTTAAATTAAGATGGTTAAAAACAGCATTTTTCTTCTGCATAATAAAGTTTAAAGCTGTATTAAGTCAAAGTTCAGTTTTAAATTTTTGGAAGAACAACCCTAACATTTTGTTCAGTTACAAACATTTCTGAGTTACAAATGCCCTCTATTCCCAAGGTGTTCGTAATTCTGAGGATCTACTGTATAATATGGATTTGCATATAATAATTCATATGCAATATACATATTTTATGTGATATATACAGTGTGTGTATATATCATCACATGTACACAGTTTACACTTTTATATATATATATATATATATATATATATATATATATATATATAATATAGTGCATGTATATCACAAATATATACATGCCATACACATATATAATACCAGATGGGTCTGTTTATATATTGTGTGTGTATTATATATAGACCCACTATTCATGTATATATAATATAGATTTGTATATCGTATGTATGGTGTGTGTATTTATATATATGTAAATGTTGAATATACACACTATACTCATTATGTATAACACACACATAGATTACACATACATCATAATGTGTGTACATATGTATACGTCATACATAGAAACATCAGCTGATATTTGTAAAAGTGACCAGTGATCTGAGGCATTTCACACTTTCAAATCAGGCCCTGTATGGAGCCTTGTGTTGGACACCTGAAATCACTCCAATTTAGACCTGCGGTGTGCAGTCCCGCACCCTGTAACTGTACCTCCAGATATGATCTATGTTCTCTATCAGTGTGTAGCTATTATACTAATATGTCCGATCACATACACACACACACAAACAACCTACTGTGTAACATGAATCTAGTATCTGGGTAAGTGTCTAATATGTGTGCATGTATAATATAGCCTAGATATACATGTAATCCATTAAAGCAATTATTAGTTACACATTCCAAATCCAATTTCCTTAATAAGTCTGCATTCTTTTCACCCCCCTTTCAAGTGCATTTTGAACCCTCTGTTTTCTAAGGTTGGGAATGAAGGGTGGATTTTTCTACTAGCGTGACTTGGTGGCCTTCTAATAAAGGGGACAGAGTTTGGGCCTTTCTGACCCACCTAAAATTGACAGGCAAATCTTTGGGGAAGTGCATTTTTCACTGACCAGAGAGTTGGACAATCGGGGTGGTTAGCTGGGCTATCAGTCCCTATTCCTCCATCTGGTTGTATTTTGAAAGATATTTGCGTGCACACACACGTAGCTGTGCAGATGGAAAATCCAGCTCGCTCGCTCCTTATCTTGGCCTGCTTTGGAGGAGCCTCCCGAACACAAATGGGTTTTATGTAGCAAATCCTTGCTCACCTTTTCCTTGCTCAGTTTTCCTTGACTATTCCCCAGGTTGATTCTGTAAATCCTCACTACTGGATGCAGTCATTTGTTGACCTGACTGGTGTTACCGCTGTGCCTGCTAGCGAGCACTGGCAGCGTTGGGCCTTATTTATTTAGAAAATCATAGAAAGATGTTGCCTGCTTTGGGGTAGGGGGTAACCCAACCAACCAACCAAACCGACTAACAAAACCCCTACAGGTCGTTTGAAAGCAGCCCCATCCAATACGCTATTGTTAGACATTTTACCCCACGGGTTTGACTCTTCCCTCCTGATCTTCAGAGCAGAATTTGTTACACAAGGAGCTTTTTGGGGGGGGCGGGGGAAGGAATTCAAGATGATAACTTACTTCAGTCGGTTCGGGCTCTAGTGGAAAGTCCATGGGAGCTTTGCCAGTGGTCTTTTCTAAAAAAAAAAAAGGCATTGGAAAGATTGCAGCAAAGCGTGGGTTTTTCAGACTTTGGGGAAGGAGGTGGGAAAAGAGTCTGACTGTTGAGGAAGTTAAGGTACTTGCAAGGGAAATGAAAACATAAAAATATTATATAACCACACAGACAAAGAATGGAACAATGAACTGAACAGGGAGAGTGAAATTAGCGAAGCCTATAAATAAACATTTATGCAGTGTTGAGACAGTATTCAGGTGAGTTTACAAACAATTCATTAAGATATTTATAAACTTTCACAGTTTGGGGCTATCAATAGAAACTTAATTACAAACTGTAAACAACTTTCCATTCTCATTGGAATGACAACCTCTGGCTTCCGAAATGGGCAGTTTCTCGATTTTCTTACTGAGCAAAAAAAAATTTTTTTTTTTTTACAGTAGAAAATGGAAAAACGAAAGTCCAGTTTGACTGTTTTTTCCTTTTCTTTTGCAGATTTTTTATTTTTTTAATTTTTTTTTAAGTGGAAACTTTCCTCGTAAAGTCCTTTTTTTGTTTGTTTGTTAATTTTTATGTTTTAATGTGCAGTGGGATTTTTTTTTTAAATTTTGGAGGCAAATACACTCCTCATTTTGTTTTTTAAGGAATAATGGTCTATAAAATGAGAAGTTACATCTGCACTGGCTGGCTAATTTTTTGGGTGCCTCTATAAACTACAGATGTCTACATATGTGTGTATTATTACTACTCTCTGTGCATATTTCATAGACAAAACGGCAAGGCATGAATATCTGCAATACAAACACACACTCACTCTCAAGAATACAATATATATTTATATATGACATCTATCTACTGTAGATCCATAGCTGTCAATTGAGCTGTATCCCCTTTATAGCAGCCGAGGCTCTGACCCTGTAAGTTTATACGATCTAAAAATGCCAAACAGGACTCCGTGGTGAAAGTCCCATTTTTAGGACGATGGGTACGCTTGGATCATTGACTCACATGAGTTTTGTCCGACTGCCGAATCCAGGAACTTTTGTGAAATGCAAAGGACGGCTTTATCGCAGCATTAAAGACGAGGATTTTAAACACAACTGCTGGCCAAATTTTGCAGCCTTTACTTAGGAACATCACTTACTGAACTCAAGGAGAGTTTGCTTGGATCAGAATTAAACCCTGATATTTATAGTATGTTGAGGTGCGGGGCTGCGCACAACAAGCACAGAAATTGTATTTTACCATGGATTTCTGATTATATGCTTATATAATCTAAAAATGACTGTGTGTGTTCACGTGTGTGCACAAACACACACACTCAGCAACACTTTTATACAAAGGAAAAGATGAGTAAATACACGCATAAACCTAACAATACAAATAATTTTTGTGTGTGTTTTATTGCTCTACAAATGCACAATATCTACAGCTGCTTTTTGTGTGTATTTTTACATACATGCATGTAGTGTCTGTATATAAAGTACACAGATAATATGTAGCTATAGATATAATTATGCACACATACATAATATGCATCCATTTACATATGTGCATGGCATATGAGTGTGTAAATACATATTTACAGGGAAGTGCTTTCAACTTTCACTCTAGCCTTCCCTTCCACAGATGCTGCAGCACACCGGGTGTGCTCAGATATAGATTTACAAACAAAGTGTGATGACTATTTAGTGTTCCACTCCATGGGTATTAATCTGTATAGAGAACGTGTGTGTGTGTATGTTTGTGCATCTGTGTGTAATCTATACACCGAAACCTTGTTTATTTGAGCTTTGATTCTCCAAATAACTCCTTTATCCAGAATGAGGTCATGTTCCCCCGTGTATGCTAACAACGTCAGAAAGTCCCCAGCTTATCCAAGCCTCTGCTTATCCAAATTAAATTCCCGGCCCCTTGTGTGGTTCGGGAAAGCAAGGTCTCACCGTGGCATGATGTGTGTCCATAGGCTGATCGCTCGGTTGGCTTGTCTTCATTTAGGATTTCTGGATTTCAGGCTGCTCCGTTGGCCTTTTCCTTCCCAAACTGTGTTTCCAAATCTCGGAGCGGAGCGAAATCCCCTGTGAAACAAAGATTAGCGGAGCCTGGGGCTGGCATCTCAGCTGGTGTCTGTCGTCGTAGTTCCACCAAAGTCGGTAGAGCAAGGCCGACTGACACCAGCTGAGGGTCCAGCCCCAGATCCGACATGTCTCTGTCTTTACTCTCTTCCCTCTGCTTTGAGAGAGGCATTTGCCAAGTGAAAACATTCCCAATGTGGGGGGGGAGTGGGTTGCTGTTTACTCTGTTGCTTTCATTTGTACGCATTTAGGATGAGTCTATAAACATGGTGTAAAGGTATAAAATAGCCCTTGTAAGATTTCCCCCCACTTTGGATTAGCAAAATGGACTGGAAGTCCTTAATTACTCTTTAGGTTGCTTTTATTGTTGTCCATTATTAACTCCTTTCCTGAAACTGACACCGGTAGCCCCTTTTTTCCATCTGATCTGACAAATCTGCCCCTCTCCTTTCTTCCTCCACAAGTGAGCTCACTTGGACTTGATTTCTATAACAAACTCTCAAACTTTCCTTGCTGCCTTCGACAGAGAAAGAGCTGGGAATAGCATTCCCCCGCTCCCTCCTAGGCCTCCGGTCCCATGTCCCCACCAAAATATCGACCGCTGTCTTTGGTTCTTCACCACCCTCAGTTAAATGGAAGCGGGGCATTCATTGCGAAATGGAAAGAATCCGTCCAAATAAGGGAAGGTGCGAAAGAAAAAGGATTTAGCTATTTTGGGGCCTGTTTGTGTGCCTATCTGGGATCAGAAGCGCTTTTGGTTTAAATATCACTTATTTATATATTTTGATTCTTTTTACTTTGGACGCTTTTGTTTTGTTGAGTTTTTAAAGCAAATTAAATTATTGAAAAGACCTGGAATTGTAAAGGGGATAGAAAAAAGAGAAAGGGGGGGGGGGTGCGGTGTGGGGAATGGGAATCTGAATAATTGATGGGAAGCAAAAAGCTTTCTTGGAAAAGCTGGATGCCAACTCAATCCCTTCTGGAAAAGAGGGGGATTTTGTCTGGCTTTTAACAGAGTTCCCCCCCCCCCCACACCCCCAGTTTTGCGGGTGGTTTCCCTGCGCGGTGCATGAAACGGAAGAAGTGCTGCCAGAGTGAAGCAGCGAATGAATATAAATTTATAATCTGCACCCCGGCGGCGGCCGCTGGCGTAAAGTTGGTCGATGCCCCAGAGCGACTTTGCTTCCGCTGCCCCGAAAGCAGATTGCGGCTTTTGGGTCTGGCGTGTGCGTGTGACGGTGCCAGCGCCCTCCGAAAGCAGGTTGGCCACAGAGGCACAGTGTGGTGCACCTCTGCCCCCGCCTGCGGCACATGGTAGTTTAGATTCCTGAGGGTTGTTACTACCTTGGTCTAGGTTCGGTTGTTGGGTTTAGTGTGCGGGTGCTGGGTGGGGTCTGTGGCAGGAGGTCGGCCTGGAGGATCTGCCCTTAAACTCTCATTCCGTGCATTGTACGAGTGCCCGGGGCTCAGAAGCCCAACAGAGTCGGATGAGCTTGAGCACAAAAGTGGCAAAAGCGGGGCCGGCTGCCCCGCCCTTGGGAATGATTCCTGTCCCTTTGCGCCGATTTGTTTTTAAATCCGGAAATAGGCAATTAATGTACGGCGAGTGCTTGTTGTTATGCCGGCTGCATGGGAGAGTGAATGACAGTCAGAGACTGGTGAGGGCTATAGCCTAAGACTCTAGATGGAATAGAATACAAGTGGGTTATGGATCAAGCCCCCTTTGTGTGTGTGTGTGTGTGTGTGTGTGTGTGTGTGTGTGTGTGTATTGGAAATCCTGAGTGTGAATATACTGGTCAGTATAGATCGCCATTTCTACCGGAGCATGAGTCTGTGTCTGCCTTCTCTCTGTAGATAAATATCCAGTGATCATTGTCTGAATCCCAGGTGCCTGCCAATGTAACGTATAGACTCTGTAACTGCCTGGACGAGGGAATAGATGCAAACAATCCGTTTATGTAAGAGTGGGTATATAAACTTTTGTAGCGCAAATATTCCACAGTCTGAATTCTCTCTGTGTGAGTGTATAGAATATATTCTTCTGTCTAAATATATTATATACAGGAGACTCTCTATAAAAATCTTAACTCGCACGTTCCATCAGTAGATCTCAAATTGCTTTACAAAGGGGGTCAGTATCGTCATCCTCATTTTACAGCTGGGGAAACCGAGGCACAGAGAGATGCGAGTAGCAGACGTTCACCCAGCAGGCCAGTAGCGGAGCTGGACTAGAACCCAGGGGTCTTGAGTTCAGTGCTCTATCACATAGGCCGGGCTACGGTATTATAATCACTGTATCTATGTCAGAGGGTGCGTGTAATCGTCTTATTTCTGTAGCTAAAATGTTCTGCCATCGCTTAGTCTGAACTCTGTGGTAATTTGTTTTAGCTCTAGACTAAAATACCCACCAGCCATTGCCGTCTCTGAAGCACGTTGTGCTATTTTATCTTTGTTTGTTACTACATGCATTCATAAGCTGCCCATCTCCGCGGCATCTGGGCTGCCACCAGAATACAAGGACAGCCCAGCGAGGCATTTCTCGGATCAGGTGCTTTGGGCAGAGGGGTGGATTTGGAGCTCGTGGTTCGTTTCCACAGGGTGGCAAACACCTTCCCATTTCGTATGCACTCGCTGCCAAACCCGTTGCTAATAGGCAGTTAAGCTTGAGCGGCCAGTCCCTCAGAACGCTGAGCTCCCCTATAATTAACCCTCTAAAAAGCAGGCCGGGGGTGATCTCAGGAAGGCTACGAGTCGCCGCCCGTTAACCTAACTCCTCGGGAACAGGTTTTTGCCAGTGACTTTCTCTAGTTTTTTGGAGGATGTAGCGGGAGCCAGGGCGACGTGCCTGAGGGGCCGAGGAACCCCTTGAGCAAACCACCCCAAGCGTGTGCCGCTCCCTCGGCCCTTGCGCCTGATAAGCAGGGTCCGGATGAGGCTGCTGGGGCAATCGGGGCTGGCGAACCTGGCGTGGCTAGCCAGGCCACGTGCGGGCTGAGAGCGGGGCTGATTGCGCTCTGTAAGATGGGGGAGGGGGAAGAGCCAGGACAAGGTTGGCCCAAAGATAAATGGGGATAAACTGAGGCTGGAAATAGGGAGACGGTTTCTAAGGTCCAGACCGGGAGGGTCCGGACAGCCTCCTGTAGGAGCAAAGGGCCTCCCTGGTTTGGAGCTGGGTGAGTTTGTGATGGGGGTGACGGGCAGCCTGCGATGGCAGGGTCTGGGCGCACTGGCCCAGGCGGTCCCGCCGCTCCTGCGCTCCCCAGCCATTTTCCACAGTCGGCTTGTAGAGGCCTTTGAGCTCTGCTCTCGGGGTTAAGCCTTCCAAAAAGAGCTCCGGCAGAACGAAGACCTCACGCGGCTCGGTGGGACCCACGTCCGAGGGCGGATACCCGGTCCCCGAGCACCTGCGCTTAGCTTGCCTGCTCCTTTCTTTGCTGTGCGCTCCTGATGTGTGTCAACGCGCCGAGCCAGAGTGTAGTAACTCTGAAAGCCGTGCTGCTCAGACCCCCGCGGCGGGGCAGCCCCTGAGGTTCAGGCCACGTAGATAAGCTCAGGTTGGTGCTGCAGGGACAGCTCCAGGCCCCCTTCCGAAACGAGATAAGAACAGGCACCGTGTACTGGCTAGCTCTTTTCTCTGCCTGGCTCTCTCGGGAACTGCTGGATCAACTGACCCCAAACTTGTCCCACTCACACGAGCTGAGTGAAAACGTTCGGACTAACCTTTTTTCCGGCAAAAAAATGTACATTCGCGGACAGCGGAACCTTTTGTGACTTTGTGTCAGTTTCACCAAATTGGTTTGGTTTAAGGGGGGGGGGGGGAGCTAAAAAATAAAAGGGGGAAATGTGGTTTTGCGAGGTTCGAAAGGAGATGGCCCAGGTTTTCTGTTCAAAGTGACTTTTTGTTTGAACGTTTCTTTTACTTTTATTTTAATCTACTTCAAAATGCTTAGAAATGGTCGCGATCAGAACTAATTTTTGATGGATGAAAAAGTCTAAAAATGTCATTTTTGTCTTGATCAAAACGGTTTGATTTTGCGAGAGCAAAATGCCTCTGTTCCACCCAAAGCGAGTTATTCTGTTGCCTTTTTGATTAACCCCCAAATTTGGAAAAACGGACTTTTTGGGCCGAATACCCCCGCCGGTTTTCCAGACTGGCCGGCGAACCGAAACATCCAGGCTTTGCATGGCTCCACTGCTCACCCGACCCTGGGGAGTTCCCGCAATTTCCGAGACAAGCAGAGCATGCTTGTGGATTTTAGAGCACTTTGAAACATCGCTGCTTGACTGAATCTTAACTATGCTCTCACCCTGCCACAGTGTGTGGCTGTCTGCTCACGTAGCCAGCTGGTGCAGCGTGGGGCGGGGCTGGGCTGGGTCCCCCATCCGAGTTGTTACGGTGCCAAGCGGCAGAGGCCTGGCTCTTTAGCTCACGCTGTAGCCGCCGGGGGGTTCGCTCTGGAGGTCCTGGTTCAGGCCTGGCTGCATCAGCCAAGATGGCGCCTGGCCCACTGGGAAGCCGGGTGGGGGCGACGGGGGAGGAGGTCAGTGGGGCAGCGTGGCGCGTGGGTTTGGGATCGGCGCTCGTTCCATTTGGTCTGGCAGCCAGTGCTGAGGCTGGGGAGGGAAGGGTCCGAGCACCCTGCGTGGCTGGGGAGGGAGCAGCCCATCAGGGCTCAGGGGTGAGAGCCAGCTCTGGACTTAGCCCATGTCCCCCCTATCCCCCCATGGACTTTCCCCAAGCTGGGCTCTGAAGGGTGGGGATGTGTGTCTGTCCCAGCCCCAGTCTGGGGGCATTGAAATGGAGCGCCCCCATCCCCACAGTGCAGAGACAGGGCTGGGGGAGAACATCTCCTTAGGGAAGGAGCATGGTCTAGTCGTTAGTGCAGGACTCCTGGGTTCTCTCCCCAGCCTTGCAGGAGATTGGGGTCTAGTGGTTAGAGCAGGCCGGGGCAGGGACAAAAGATCCTGGGGATCTACCTGGCAGCACAGTGTGGTGTAGCGGTTAGAGCTGGAACCAGGACTCCTGGGTCATTTCCCTTCCTCTGCTGCTGAATCACTTCTCTTCTCAGTGCCTCAGGCTCTTGGGATAATAATAGTGACCGGCCTTCTCGGGGGGCTGTGTCTGTGCAGCGCCTGGCACACTGGGGCCCTGACCTGGTCTGGCTCCACGACCGCATTTAACCACAGGCACCTGAGTTGGGCCAGGGCCAGATTGGCCCTGTGCTTTTGCAAAGCCCTTTGAGTGAAAGGCACCGGGTGGGGCTGGTGGCCAGCAGGGCATCAAGAGAGATGGCAGGGAGGGGAGAGACAGCTGGGGCGCATGTGCCCCTCCTGGGTATTTCAGGGGCATCAAATCCAGCCTGGTTCGGGATCCCTCCAGCCAGATGGCTGCAGATAACGCTTCACAGCTTTGTTGGCATTAGAATTATCGGGGGGGGACCCATGACCTTCAAATCCCTTGTCACCACATGTCAATTATCACAGCTCCATCAGATGGTTAGCAGTGCATTAGGGTTGCTCTAAAAAGCGTCACCAGCAGCTAGGAACTTGGCTTAACGATCTGTTTCTCTTGCAAGGTGGGGAAGTCGGGGCGGGGGCGGGGAGGTCAGAGGAAAGGGGGGTAACACCCGGGGCTCGGCTTCGGCTGTCAGTGCAGGAGGGCTGGCTGAGGCTTCTGAGCCTGTGGGCAGAGGGCGTTTGGCATCAGTGGATGGAAATGTGGCAATGCAGGGACTGGGAGAGGATCTGAGAGGGAGAGATTCCCCCTCCCCTGCACCCCAAAAAATTATCCAAGCCCCCGGGCTTGTCCGCAGGCTGCTGGTGGGGGCTGGCGCCTGTGCTGCCGTTATCGCCTGCGCTAGCCAGATTAGCGCTAGCGTGGGTCTGCCGGCCCGTGCCATGCTCGCGTCTCCCTTTGCAGGGCAGCCGGCTGGGAAACAGGTCACCCCGCTCACCCTGCTGGCACAAGCCCCAGCCGCCTCCTGGCCAAAAGGGCCCTTTCCCAGTCAGCGGCCACTTCCAGAGTGCCATAAACGGAAGTGGAAGAAGTCCCCTCTTACCCTGGAGCAAGCGTGTGTAGGGGGAGTTCTACTGCTAGAATGATGTCACTTACGAGGTGTATTGTGGTAGCGTCCAGGGCCCCGTGGCGCTAGGCGCTGTATGTGATTCGGTGTATTACGGTAGCGCCCATGGCCCAGGGCAGCCCGACGGCAGCGGGCTCTGCTCCCCAGCAGCCTGGCCGGGGGCGGGGGGGTTAGTCGGGGTCTCAGCCAAGGGGAGCTTGGAGGAGGGATTGGCAGGACAAGGGGGAGCTTTGCGGCGGTTGCCAGGAGCCCCTCAGCACGAGGGGCTGGTTTGAAACGTCCCAGGGGGGCGCTGGAGGCTGGCGGCGTGGGCTGGGAGCAGGCGGGAGCACAGAGGATAGTGGTTTAAATTCACCCTTCGCTCGTACCGGTGTCACTCTGCCAGTCCTGCCCTGGGTTCTGCCCCACGGGAGGGCCCCCTTTGGCTGCTCTGCAATGCTGGCCTGGACCTGATCAGGGGGTGCTGGGGTGGGGCGGGGTGGGGGGTGCCCTTCCCACGGGATGGGCAAGTCTGTGCTGGTTTGAAAGAGGCTTGGGGAAGGGGGAAGACACCCATCGAGTTCCTGCCTGGGACATGGGTTTAATCAGCTGGAGCTGGGAGCTAGGACTCCTGGGTTCTATCCCCAGTACAGGGAGGGGAGTGGGGGCTGGGAGCCAGGACTCCTGGGTTCTATCCCCAGCTCTGGGAGGGGAGTGGGGGCTAGCGGTTAGAGCGGGGGGAAGGGGCCCAGGACTCCTGGGTTCTATCTCCAGCTCTGGGAGGGGAGCGGAGCTGAGCTAGGGGGTTAATGTGATGAACTGAACTTTCTCTCGCCCCCATACACAGCGGGCCGGGCCCTGTCTGCCCAGCGAGCCCCCTGCCTTACAGTCTCGCTATACGAATTGCCTAGTCCCCTGCCAATTCTGCCCGCCCAGCAGGTGGAATAAATGTCGTTGATTCCCCCCGGACAGCCGGGCTGTTGTGTGTGTGGCGGGGACAGAGCCCCGTCCGCCTGTCCGTCTGCTCCACCCAGCCTCCCCAGCGCTGGCACCTTCCCTGGCCAGCCTGGCGGCCATCTTGATTCTCCTGCTCGCTCTCTCCCACTCTTCTTCCTTTGTCTCTCTCACTCGCTCTCCGCGCCCTTCCTTCCTCCCCATCTCCTTTCTCGCTGTTTCGTTCATTTGTTCTCCCCCGGCCCCGCTGCCACTTCCCTTCGAGCCATGGGGCCCAAAAGCCCCCCCTGGGCCGCCCGTCCCCCCCAGCGCAGGCTGGCCCCTTGCTTCGGAAGCTGGCTCCTTTTCTCTCTCTCTCGCTGTCCCGTTGCCGACCATGTTTTGGCTGCCAGCGCACCCCCCCCCCCCCCCCCAGCCGTTGGGTTTTTGGCTCCGGCTGGGGCTCAGTCCGTGCCGAGCCAATCCCTGACCCCACGGGGGCAGCCACTTTGCAGCAAACTTTGTTCTCACCCGTTGGGGGCGGGGGCGGGGAATGGAGCGCGGCGATATTGGGGGGGGGGTGTTGGCAGTCAGAGGGCCCGGGAGGGGCGGGGGGATTGGAGGACTGGCTGCTTTGGGTTTGCCACTGGCAGGGAGGTGCGGAAGGGGGGTGCTGGGGAGTCGGGGATGGGCATCGGGGGCTGCGGTGCCGTGGGGCTTGGCGGGGGGGATCAGGAGCCCCCCGCGCTCTCTCCTGCCTGCAGCCGGGGTTCTGGCTCGCTGCCGGGCGGCTACAGCTGTGGGCTCGGCAGCGCCGCTACGCCTCGTGCTGCAGTGCGAAGCAGCAATGCGGACCGCGGCAGCCAATCAGGAGGCAGGTTTAGCCGGGCCGGCCCGCGCCCCGATGGGGCTGGCTGAGGGGGGCAGATTTCAGAGAGGCCTGGCGGGTGGGGTCTCTGCCTTGGGAGCCCGGGGCTGAGGGGCTCAGCTCCTGGATTCGCCACGCTCCGGGCGAGCAGGGGCAGGGAGAATAGCCAAGCAGAGCTCACCTCACATGGGCACGACCTGCTTGGCCCCCCTCATGGCTCTGTCTGCCCCCATGATGCTTAGGGGGAAACTGAGGCACAGAGCGAGGAAATAACTCAGCCAAGGCTTCACAGCAGAGCCGAGAGCAGAACCCAGGAGTCCCGACTCCCCAGTCCGTTTCTCCAATCCCTGGCCAAGGGCCCACTCGGGCTCTGTTTTCCCTTGTCTGGCTCCAGCCCAGTGGCTAGTACGCTCCCGGCTTGTCCTCTACCTGGGGGCGGGCGAGAGGGGGTGCGTGGGTGGGAGAGGCAGCCAGCCAGGCCAGTTAGCGTTATCTTTGCTGGAGTGCTCCAGCGACTGACCACAAGTCAGAACTGACCGCTCTTTAACGAGCTGCGGCCAGCTCCCTCGTTAATCTAATTACCCATCGCTTCCCTCAGCCCGGGAGGGAGCGTAGTCTCCCAGCGCAGCCTTCGCTCCGCTCTGCCTGGGCAGAGTTCCCCGACTGGGCGGCCTGTAGGTAAAAGGAAGCGTGCTCCCCAGCAGCTGCTGGCTCACTGCGCTGGGTGCGCGTGCCGCTGCTTGTGCCACCGCACACGCTTGTGCACACACTTGGACATGGGAGCGCGTGGGCCGGGCGGGCACCTACAAGCCCTGACCCCCCTGCCGGGACTCTAAGCGCTCTGCAGTCCCCATGGAGCCAGGGGCTTTACCGAGGTTTCATCGCAATGGGCCCATGTCCCCCCCCCCAAATGCACTGGTTCCTTGAAGGACGCCGGGCTCCAGAGTTAAACCTTTGACGAGTTCCCCCCTTCCCGTGGAGTTCGGGAGCTTAGTGTCCTGCTGCTCCTTTGACACGGCGCGGCTCTGCGAACATGACCCTGGGGATTTGCAGACCTCTAATGAGTTGTTATCTCCGCTTTGTGCCGAGCAAAGTGGACATGAATTTGAAGCATTAATCCTATTAGGTACAGTTCACACTGTCCCTTGTTATCCTCCGCGCTTCAAAATTGTTCCCCTACCCGCCCCACCGCCCCGAGGCACAGGGGGCGGGCTGGCTCGCCAGCCCCGGAAAGCCGCGGTCACAGGTTCCAAGGCCAGGCTGACCTCCTGCAGGGCTGCAGGACTTCCTCCGGGCGCTGGGGAAAGCTGGCGACTCCTGGGCACCCCCAAGCCAGCGGTGCCGTGGGGTCTAGGCCTGCTCTTTGCAGATGGGGAGAGGGCCTGGAAAGAGGAGAAAAGGCAAAGAGAGAGTGGGGTCTAGTGGTTAGAGCTGGGAGGGCTGGGAGTCAGGACTCCTGGGTTCAGAATCCGGGCTCTGGGAGGGGACCGGGGTCTAGTGGT
>NW_020665184.1:902953-922886 GCF_002925995.2 Terrapene triunguis | reverse complement strand
GGGCTGGGAGTCAGGACCCCTGGGTTCAGAATCCGGGCTCTGGGAGGAGACCGGGGTCTAGTGGCTTAGGGCAGGCAGCCAGGATCTGGACTCTGTTCCCACCTCTGGGAGGGGATTCTAGCAGTTACAGCTGGAGGGTGGGAGTCCAGGTCTCGTGGGCTCTATTCATAGTCTGAGCTCTGAGCATGAGTCTCCCCTGCTCTCTGGGTTGAGGCTGGCGTTGGGCCGGGCGGGAGATGCAGACTGGCTCCCTCCCTGGATAGGGGAGTGCCTGACTCTGGAGCAAGGGGGCCGGCGGTTAGGGCTGTCACCTTGGCCTTTGAGTTGCAGGCTCCTTGGTGAGAGTCACTTAGGCCCAGAGGCAGTTAGGAGCTGACCTACCTTTGGGCCTTTGTCGCTCTGTGCCTCAGTTTCCCCCTCTATAAAATGGGATCCTGCCTTGCCTTGGAGGTTATGAGTCGCCTCAGTGATGGGGCCAGACAAGTGCCTCTGCTAGATTTGGCTTTCCCAAAGTCTGATTTGGGGCCAGGCAAAATTCCCCTCCGCACTTGCACTTTTCCCCAGCGTTCAGGTTCCTTGGGATCCAGGCCCCTTCTCCAAACCCTTCAGTCGGGTCTCCGAGTCCCCCTCCGCTGCCTGAAACTCAGCCTGGGTTTTCGGTTCAACCGTCAACCCCATTTCGCCTGGCTCCTGGCGAACCCAGCAGCTGCGATTCTGCAAGGAAAAAAACATCTGGCAGCTAGAAGGAGAGGCAGCGTGGCCGTGGCAGTAAATGGGGCAAACAACTGCTTTTGTCCCTCCCCAGAGCTGGCTGCATTTCAGTACTTGGTGAACTTACGTACACCATGTGTTTGTATGAGAGAGAGACCTAGTGGGTAGAGCACTGCACGGGCACTCAGGAGACCTGGATTCAATTCTCTGCTCTGCCGCTGGGTGACCTGGGCAGTGACTCGTCCCCACCACGTGCCTCAGTTTCCCCATCTGTGAAATGGGGAGGGTGATCCTGCGTCCCTTTGGGAAGCATTTGGAGATCTGTGGAGGAAAAGTGAGTTTCTGGGCGTTGGCTGAAGAACCACGTGAAACTCCGCCGTCCTTTCAGCCAGCCCTGCGAGCAGCCTCTCTCCCTCTGAATTGTTTCAGATTCCACGTCTGCCTGCGGTTTCCTATTCCTTGTACCTCCCAGGCGTTGTGTGGTTGAACATTTCTCTCCCGCCGAACCTTGCATTTTTCACGCGGGGGCGCTGGTCGGTTTGTGCTGCCTGAGGTTTGGAGGGGGACCAGGTATTTTAAGAGTCAGAGGCCCCTTCCCGATCTGGCTGGGCTTGTAAATAACGCAACTCACCTGGCTGACATATGGCTCGCCGCAGGGAGTGGGGGAGCCGGGGGCGGGGGCCTGGCTGTGGGTTGGGGGTTTTGTGCCTGGTCTGCAGCGGAGTGTGAATTGGAAGAAAGGCCCCAGATGCTGAGCTGGGAGCTGTCTGGTTCCCTTGCTTTTGGCTGCCTTAGCTCAGAGCTGGGCTTTGAGGGCCGCCCTGGAGGAGGTTTAGCTGCAAGAGAGGAACAGGCTGGTGGTTACAGCGGGGGCACGGGGAGCCGGACTCCGGGGTTCTAGTCCCAGCTCTGGGAGGGGAGCGAGGTCTAGTGGTTAGAGGGGGGGGGGGGGTGGGGGCCAGGATTCCTGGGCGGCATTCCTGCTTTGGGAACGGGGTGGGCTCTCGCACTATGGGCATTTGTGGACACACAACGAAGGCAGGAGCTGGCTGGCTGGGACCCCATGGGTAACCCCCTCTTCCTCCCCGCCCGTGGGGTGGCCTGTTCCTGTCCCCATTTCCCTCCCACACCCAGCAGGGGCCGAATGGGGCGGCCCTGCAGTTGGCAGGGGGAGCCGGTGACCGATTGCCTTAGGCCGGGGCCTTAGGGGGCAGGCTGAGGGGACAAGGTCAGGCAGGGGGCTGGCATGTAGGACAGGCAGACTGAGGGGGGAATAGGGGCTCAGGGGTGCAGGCTGGGGGGGATGGGGGTTCAGTGAGGACAGGCTGGGGCAGACGGAGAGACAGAATGGGGGAGGAGGGGACAGGGCCTCTGGAAGACAGTCCAGGGGGACCCACTCTTCACCCAGGAGGACTCGTGGGCCAGGTCAGCTCAGAGCAGGGACACAAGCTCCTCTGACCCTCTGCGACGCCGGCTAATGTGACCGTATGTGTGCTCGGGAGTCCATATAGATGACTGTTGCCTCCAGTGCAGGGGACGGGGATGGGGGCCCTGGGAGCAGTTGCTTTAATAAATGAGGGGCCTGATAGCAAAACATCTGAGAGCCGCCGGTCTAGTGGCCTGCTCCCCGAACTGGTGGTTAGAGCAGGGGTGGGATGCTGAGAACCAGGACTCCTGGGTTCTCGTCCTGGCTCTGCCCTTGGCTTGCTGTGTCAAGCCTGCTGCCTCAGTTTCCCCCTCTGTGAAAGGAGATCATGGTGTTTTCAGGTGATGCCAGGTGCCGTCCATTAGCGCTGGGCGTGGTTGCTTAGAGCCCTCAGGAGTCACAGAAATGCTGATCAGGAGAAGGATTCAGTAGCCAATGGGACCCTGCCCAGGCCAGCAGCCAGCCCAGCATCCCCCCAATGGGCCTCTGCCCCACTCCACACCTGAGAGGAGTCCGGCGTGGCTCTGCCCAGGAATACCCAGGGAAATCCATGACCGACCCCTGCTTTCCAGGCCATGGCTGCTAACGAGCTCGCCCGCTCCGCTGGCTTAACGAGCGACAAGATCCCCTGAGCTCAAGGCCCTGACCAGCCACCTAACCAATAGTCTCAGCGTTCGGCTGGTGGGCAGCAGAACCGGTGTCCGTTCTCCTGTGGCGAGCAACACATGTCCACAGCTGCCCGTGGATGCGCTGGTGCTAGCCCCACTTGACTGGCTGCGTGAGCGTGGGAAGGGTGGCTCTGTCCTGCCTCGGTTTCCCCTTTGTAAAATGAGGATACCTCCCTCCCCAGGTGGTGCCCTGAGACTGTCTGCTCTGGTTTTCACTAGCAACTGAGGCTCACAGCGCTGCTACAGTGGCCCCCACATCTCAGCTTTCAGTGCCGCTGTGGTATGCAGTCAGCCCTGTAGGTTCCTCAACGCCCTCAGCCCCTCAGAGCACTTAAGTTTCTGCCTCTGGTGCCGCACATGGCTGCCTCCCGCTAGGCCTGGCTAAGCCCCAGGGCGATCCACGGCCAGAGGGCCGGGCAGGCAGAGGAGCGCCTGGCTCGCCCGATCTGGCAGTGACCTCGGCGCGTTAGCGCTGCCCTGGTCCAAGCTGACCGTCTTAGTCTGATGGCGAGCGAAGATGTAAAGGGGGCTCCAGCTCCGTCTCGCCTGTTCCACGGTGGGGAAATAACGACACAGGCAATGGAGCCGGGCGCCTGGATCCTGCGTCACCCATCCCCATGGGGCTGCAGAGTCAGGCTCACGCGCTCGTGACCACCACCCCGGGAGCGATTCAGAGCAGCTGGATTTGCATATGCAAACCAGGCCCCCCCCTCTGCCAGCCCCCCCATTGCAGGGCGACTGAGCTGAGACCCGGGGTGCCTCCCGCTGAGCCCAATAAAAGGGGGTTTAGCTGCCGTCTCGCTGCGGGCGGCGTTCCTGGGACTGGCACTTCCCGAACCTGGGGAAAGCTTTATTTAGCTCCCTCGCCGCCCACGGCTCGGCCCGGCACACGCCGGGGTTATTTTTACTTTTGTTTGGCACAGCCGGCCAGCTGAGCTCACCGGTTGGCCCGTACCGGTGTCAGCATTAGCCTTAATTGCAACCAAATGAATCATTCTTCCTGGCTTGATGAGATGTCCCGGTACCCGTCTCCCGTCACCCCGGATTCTCCCAGCCTCCTCCGCCCCCGGGAACAATGGCACGAAGGGGGTTGGCACCTCGGTGAGGAGAGCGGCCGCCACTTTTCTTCGCCCGGGGAGGGGCCCCTTGTGCGGCTCCCCGCTGTACCATGTCCGTTTCCATATTGCAATAACCCGGACGAAAGCCAGGCGCTCGCAGCCTCGAATTTGGGGATCTCCTGGCCGACTTTTTCCGAGACGTTCTCACAATGACCTTCTCGTGTTTTTGTGAGCGCGGGTCCGCCCACGGCAAGATGTAAAAGCCATTTGCCTTCGATTTCCGAAATGGCTGGACTTCTTTAGCCCCCTCCGCTTCCCCCTTATAGAAATCTACCCCCTTCCAGAGCAGTGTCTTTTTTTTACTCGGTGGATTTGGCATCTCTGTCTCGACCCGTGGCTTGACGCCTGGCTTCATTTTTCATCCTTTTCTTTGATGGTTTTTTTTTTCTTTTTTTTTTTAAGTTACTATGCAAAATTGTAGGTGAATTTTTTTCCTTATCTATATATTTTTTAAAGCGCCTTCTGAAAGCGAGACGCACAGCGCCAGCTAGTGCCGGGCACTGAGTAATTGTCTAGTGGCTCAATCACACCTCTTTGCCGACGCCCCTCAATCCTGAGCCCCAGACCCCTCCCCATCCTGCGCTGCAGATGCCCCTCAATCTTGACCCACAAGCCCCCTGCTGTCCCGGCCCTAGGATCTTCCTGAGCAGAGACAGCAAATAATGCCGAGAGTTGTGTGGTGTTTTCTGTGCTGTGTGCAAAGCGGGTGTTAGCTGAGGTGCGACAGGTCCAGGGCACGGCCCTGGTGCATGGAGCAGTTAGTGCGAACGTCTGGACCGAGCTCTGCTTTGCTTTTGTGGTTCAGGCAGGGAAGCAAAGAACGTAGGCTCAGCGCTGTGGTGGTAGGTCAGAGCTGTGGCGGCCAGAGCCCAAGTTTGGGGCAGTTTAGAGTCCAGTGGTTCGGTTCGGACCCCGCTCAGTGGGAGATTTTAACCAGGCCACACGTGCCCAGTTTCTGCGTTTGTTCCAGACTCAAATGGGAGGCCAGGTGTGTGGTCGAGCGGGAGTAAGGGGGGGACTCAGGGAAATGTGGCCGAAATCCGGGGAACTGGCACCAAACTGTCTGCTTAGCAAAGGGGCTGCGTCTCTCCCTGCTCTGGCCGTGGTGTCTGGTCAACCTACCTTCTGCCCAGGCCTGCGGCACCCCACGGCTAACCTTCCCCCCGGAGCGTCCGGTCCCCGGCTGGGCCTCGCAGCACTGTTGGGGGGAGGGAGGAATGGAGGGGGGTGCTGGAGCAATCCGGAACATTTGAACATTTCACGCTGTGCTTCCAGCAGTGAGTTGGGCTTTGCCCAGGTGACTTTTTCCCTTCAGACCTGTCCAGGCTTCGTTTCGTTTTGTCCCTCCCTGCCCGGGGCGTGGAGCAGGGGGTGGAGTTGGGACTCCCCTTCCGATCCAGTTCTGGGGGAGGAGTGGGGTCTAGTGGTGAGAGTCCGGAACTGGGCGTGAACCTGGAGCGGCCGGGCTGGATTTGGTACGGAGTCGCTCAGTTGTACCAGTGAGCAGCGCCTGTTCAGAGTGCTGCAGTCGGATGGGAGCTGTCCTGGGGGTGACATGGGTTACAACGACCAAGGCTGGGATTTAACGGGAGGGGGCAGAAGAGGGGCCAGGCGGGGGTGCCCTCTCCTACAGTGGAACAGCGGGGACTGCCTCCGTGCCTGGCGAGGGGAGAACAGAGACCCCCTCCCCTCTCTGGCACACACCTCATCAGACACGGGCACAATCAGACATGGGCACAGTCGCTCGCATGCAGCATCACACGGTCACACTTGCTCTCACACGCACCATCATGGCCACTATCGCACGGTCACACTTGCTCTCACACGCACCATCATGGGCACTATCACACGGTCACACTTGCTCTCACACTTGCTGTCACGGGCACTGTCGCAGGGGCACACTGGCTCTCGCACACACGCGTCATCATGCACAATCCATTCACATGCACAGTTGAGCACTGTGACACTCTCGCAGGCCCAGTCACACGCAATCAGGCACAAATCTTTGCATTTTCACACACACCATTGTGTCCGGTCACACAACTGCACACAGTCGCACTGGGCCGGGCTCTGATTGATAGCAGTAGAGGTAGATGTGAGTGTTTGGCGGGGTGGATCTGAGCTAGGAACGGGGGGGGGGGGGGGGGCAGCTGGAGGACCAGTCTGCTGCTGTTCATTCCCCCCGTGCCTTTCCTGCGTGTTACTTTGGAACAAAACAAAGTTTGCAAAGTGATTTAAAATGTTATTTAAGGACAGCTTGGCTCCTACCCAAACCTGCCCTGTGGAAACTTGTGTTTTGTGGTTACAGAGCTCGGAAAGATGCACTCTCTGATTTTCCTCTGAACTTAGAGGGAAACAGAGAAGACGGCCTCCCTTTCTTTAACGAGGGCGAAGAACCGAGAGGCAACGGGGCACCAAGCGGAGGCCACTAGGCATTTTGTGGGCCTGATTTTCCCCCCATGGGGGGGTGGGGAGGAAGTTGGAGTGGGTACAGAGCAGCGAAGTAGGCTGGATTTGTGGTTATGGCTCTGCCCTGGGACCTGAGAGATCCGGGTTTAATTCCTCCTGTAAGCTACTGGTGAGTGGATCTGGCAGTTCCCCCCGCCCCGCCCTGCAGGGAGGCAGCGTGGTCTAGTGAATGGAGGTTCTGGGTTCTACACCTGGCTCTGCTGCGTGACCTTGGGCAACTCGCTTCCCTTCCCCACGCCTCAGTTTCCCCAGCTGTAAAAGGAGGCTCCTGATCCTGCCCGCCTTTGTCAAGGGCTTCGAGATCTCCTGCTGAAAAGCGCGAGGTTATTCCTGCTGCCTGAGCTCAGCCCTAGCCCTAGCGAGTGTCCTGAGTCTCTAATGCCCCAACCACCTTGCTCTGACTCTTGTGATTGGATGGGGAGTCTCGCACGCCATGGTGTTTTCCTTCAAAACCCGGCTCGGGGAGTCATGGCAAGAGGCCAGTTCTGCAGCTTCCCCTGCGGGAGGGGAGGGAAGTTGGTTGAGGAGCAAAGCTTGGGAGTACGACCCCTCCGAGATCCCGAAGCCGGCGGAGAACTCTGCCACGTGTCATTCTAAAGCCACTCTCGGGACGTTTCGGAGGCCTGGCCCCACGATTTTGGAAGGCCCGCGGCTGGCAGTGCTGTGCTGAGGCCTCAAAGCCAGCACATGGCTCCGGAACCACTGGCTTGGGTCCTGAGCCGTCTCCTCCGTCCTCAGCCCCACGCTCCCTCCGGCCATCAGCTGGCAAGCTTCCGAGGGGCCAGGCAGCTGCTGAGCGCCATGGGGCTCAAGAACGGCAGGATTGCCGAGGGTCCAGCCTCTTGATCCGTTCCACACAAGAGCCCTTCCCGTCCTCATGCCCCTGTGCTGGCCGGGCGATCCTGCACAGGGGCAGGCTGTGGTTTAAATCCCTTCCCTAGGTGAAGCTAGAGAGACGGACAGACTGACCGGCGGACACGGTGGGGTGGGGCAAGGAGCAAAAGAGGAAAGTTAGAATGTATCAGTTTGGAAGGTTAGACCTTGAAATTTGCCTATTCAGCGAAGTCTCCCTCGCGCTCTGTTACCCCTCTGCCGGCCGGGGAAGGGGTTTCTAGGCCGGCCCGTAAGAGGACAGAGGGGAGCCCAGAGCTGGTGCCCTGTAGCGACTGTCCCAGTTCCTGACCCCTCTGCTGAGAGCAAGGTCTGTTCAGCTAGCGGTCCCGATACCCCCCTCTGCCCTCCGAGTCGCCTTTGTCTGCTGCAGTCTGGGTGGGTGAGCAGGGAGCTGATCTGGGGAACCAGTGGCAGTCCTGGCTGTGGGGCGGATCCCTGGCCCTGACCCTCAGTGGGACAGAGCTGTCGGCACCTCTGTAGCGCCTGCTGACTGCCTTGCCCCAAACCTCCCCCTTCCTTGGCCCAGAGTCACCCCCAGTGCCCCCTTTTCCGACCCAGCTGAGAGGGGGCCAGAGTCTGGGACCTGGCCCCCTTTGTTCCCATGGAGCAGGGCCAGTATCCTGGGCACTGCGGCTTCTTCTCGCCCTCCCAGCATGGGTCGGAGAAGGAAGCCGGGCGGGTCGCCCTTCCAGCCCAGGCCAGTCGGCAGCCCTGCTGTTCCTCTCTCCTCTTCCTCCAACTCCTGCCGGCTCCTACCTGCTTCTGCGTCCCGTCTCCCAGCGGGAGGAAGCAGAAGCATCCTCTTCGCAGGCCTGACAGAGAGCACATTTCCTTCCCGTGTGTGTGTGTGTGTGTTTGTGTGTTCCCTCGTGAGTGTGTGTGTGTGTATGTGTGCGCACGTGCCCGGCTGGCTAATCAAGGCCCCAAATTTAGGGAATTTATTAATAATAAAAAGAAGTGATATTAAGATTTTTGTGATAGAATTGAAGTGAAAAGCGATTTGATTTGATTGTTTTCTGGAGACAAATGGTGTGTGTGTGTGATTTTAAACATTCTCCTGCAGCGTTTGCAAAGTCCAGATCTTGCAATTAGAGACAGGTGAAATGCTTTGGCCAAAACTTTTTCTCCCCTCTGAAAAATGCAGATTTGGCACAAATTCACATGGGTTTTTCCATGTTTTTTGTCACCCCGCGCCCCCCACCACAAACATGCTGAAAAAGCCAAAATGTTTCAATGTCTCAGTTTGCAATTTCCTTCCATTTTATTGTTAAAAAGCACTATTTTTCTGTTTTTAGAAAGCTCAAATTGAAATGCTCCGTTCGGGGGGAGGGAGGGAGGGATTTGTTTCAGTTCGATTTTTCAGACTTGTCCGTGAATGTCAAAATCCGTTGTTCACAAAACTCCGCTGCCATGTTGGGCTAATGCAGGAGAACCTGGGCTCGAAGTGTAGCTGCCCTAGAAATGGGTTGGAGTGGGGGGAAGGACAGAAAGACACACCTGGCACCGAAACTGACCAGCAACAAAAGTGCAACTGACCAGGCCTTGCGTGAGGAGGCAGTGAGGTTAGCGGCCTCAGTGTCTGTTGTTCTACATCTCCTCCGTTTAGGTTCTCGTCCCGATGCCTCTCACTCCGTTATCTGGTGGAGAAATCGGGTTTACCTGAGCCGATCTGATTCCAGGTTCCAGTGCCTGTATTAGCAATTATCTTTAGAATGCCTTTGAGGGGCAGCTTTTCCAAATTGCCTGAGGGATTTAGGAACTGACAAACAAAGATGTGCCTGAATCCCCCAGGCAGTTTGGAAAATCTTGCCCCCAGATATCTGTGGAAAGCGTTCTGGTCTCAGCTCCCAGTGGCTAGCCTTTCAGACGCGGTGTGTGCGCTCCTGAGAAAACCCAGCCCTGAGGGTCCCAAAGGACGCTGCCGGGGATGGAGCAGTCTGGACTAATCAGTCCCTTAGTTCAGAGCTGAGCTCTTTGGATAATCTGCTAGGGTCCTTGGTAACCTCGCCCTGCGCTGCCTGGATGCGAGCCTGGGCAGGCAAAACCTGATTACTTCCCGAAGCTTTAGGACTTGTGAGAGCGCTTAAAAAGAAGGTTTGCTCCAGAGAGGAGGAGCTGGCGGGGTGGGACAAGGGCGGGGGCTCTGGCTTTGTTTCTACCAGGGCCAGTTTTTCAGAAGTGGCCGTTGAATTGGGGAGGGGGGCTAGACGTGAAGTACCGCGGGTCTGGGTTCTGGACCTCCTGAGCACCCCCAATTCTATCTGAAGCCAGAGGGAGCTGTGCCCACCCCCCACATTTCCTGCCCCAGCTGCCAGTGGTGCTAGCCATGGGGGGGGGGGATTTTTGGAAGGAAAACCTGCAGCAGATGAGACCTTTGTGGCGGGCGCCGAGCCCAGCGAGCTGTTGGGCCTCGACAAATAACAGCAAGGGCTTGCTCTGAAACAGGGCTGCCATTGAAATCTGAGCTTTGCAGGGACGCAGCACCATTCCGGATCCCCCCTTTCTGTGGGCTTGTGTGCGTGGCCATGTCACCCGCTCGCTTAATTAGGCCCGTGGGAACATTCGGACCAATTCATCTCGCTCCCGGGATGCACTGGTGGCTAGTTTGGACTCAGCCTGTCCTCGTTCATTTGCCAATCTGAATGTTCCTTCCAAAGCCCAGAGACTCCCACCCCACAGATCCATGGGTTTGGGGTGCTTTGATCCCGCTATGTGGGAGAGAAGAAATGGGAAGTTGATTTTTTTTAAATCGGGATAATTCGCCTCCCGCGTGCCGCCCATGGGCATGAAGTCAGTGCTGCTCGGTCCCGGGAACCGATGGCCTGCGTCTCTTTTGCACCACCGGGGGGAAAAAATAGCTGCCGATCTCACGAATTTGCTCTGGGATCCGTTTAATGCTGCAGTGGAAAGAGATGCAGAGACAGAAACACGTGTGTGTGTGTGTGTGTGTGTGTATCAGATGATCATAGTGTGTGTGTAGTGATCGATTGAGGCTGTGTGTGAATCAATCAATCATTGTGTGTGTGTGTACTGATGAGGGTGTGTGAATCAATTGATCAATGTGTGTTGAGTGATCCGTATGTGTGGGGGTGTATCTGTCAATCGACCAGGGTGTGTACACTGTATCTAATCTGTATAGATGTAGGTATAGTTCATATAGGCAAGGGGTGTTACCAGCGAATGACTGAAGTTACGTTGCAGAGTCGGTAAGAGGGGTCTCCTTTTCCATATGTGCCGCGCACCTGTTCTGTGGATGTGAGATCCCTTGCTGGAGATCCTGGCAGCCAGTGGATACCCATTTCTGGACGCTTTAGCCCCCCGTGCCTGTACGGTGGCTAAGAACGCACAATAAAGAAAGGCCAGTTTTTAGAAAACGCAGGCCCTGCTTAATGCAAGGCTCAGGAAATGTCAAATAGAGCCCTCTGTACTGTCGGGTTTGTACTGTCTGTCTTAAAAGCGCTTCCCTGATAGTCGTTTTGCAGTGTTTTAGGGGGATCTAGTGGCTGGCAGTCTCAGGGTAGCCGTGTTTGTCTGTGCCGCCGGACTCCTTGTTGTTCTAGTGGCGTGTTTGGATGGCACCTCGAGATGGGCGTTTGTGATGGCTCAATAGGTGTTTCTACTTGCGAAAATCGCCGCCATTTGGAGCCTTTGCAGCTGCAGGTTTGTTCTCTCGCTCTGTGCCAGCTCCTGGAACTGTGTGAGGCGCTGACAGGGATCTCTGGGTTTAGACCAGGTGGGAAGCTGGCCCCATTGGCTACATTGGCCTCTGCCGATTTACACTAGCTGGGGATCTGCCTCTTTCTCGCTCTTTCCCTTTTCTCCTCGAACTTCCCCTCGGTTTCTCTATGCGGAAAGGGTGACACAAGCTGCGGGTTTGTAACACAAGCAAAGAAAATGACACAGAACTTTAACGCCCCCGCCCAAGAAAAGTCACCTTGCTTATTTACGGGCCTCGTTGACATTCGAGTGCTTAGATCTTTCGGCTCTATTGGTGGCGGGAGGGGAGAAAGTTTTCCAGACAGGAACCTGCTGGCCTAGGTTCTAGGAGCCGAGCAGAGCCCTAAAGCAGGCGGATGGGAGGATTGAATGAAACACAAATAATTCCTGTCTGGGGGGAGGCAGGGTTAGTGTTGATACAGGGGAATCGGGGATCCCTGCTAGATGAGGGGCCGCAGGCATCGTCCATGGGGCTGGGCGGATTTGAAAGAGAGAGAGATGACGTGTGGGGGGGTCCCAGTGCCATAGGGGGAGACGCAGGGGCTGCAGAAGAGATGTAAACCCGCAGTGAGCTCTGCTCCTGGGGTCCTGCCTTGCGCGATTATCGCATTCCTGCCCTCGGGGGTGGGGGGTCCCAAGGCAGCAGCCGTGAGATTTTGCTCCATAAACTAGAGGAGGTGGGAGCCTGGCCCTTGCCGTGGGCTGGCGAGAGAGCGGGCAGAGTGCGGCCCAGCGCGGGCATGCGGCGGCCTGCCATGGCTTCCCTTGTCCCCTCTCTTTTCTCCCGCCAGCCTGGAACCCCCCTGCTCTGCTTTTAACCCTTCCGATAGGTGCGGTGCCTGGATCTTGGTGCCCCAGCGGGGCACGCGAGGGTCTCTCTTTCTAGAGCCTGTCCCCTACCCTTTCTCTTTCCTTCTCTCGGCTTCTTTTCCCTCCTTCCGCTCTCTCTCTCCCGCTCATTTGCGCCCGAGTCTTCTCCTTCCATGGCCAGTCTGTACCCAATCCCAGTGGGGCTTCTGTACCCCACCCCGGGCACCGAGGGGCGAACCCCCCCAGGCTCCAAGCTGTGTATTCGCAGATTGGATCGGACGAGCACTGGGCCCAGGGGCCTTTCCCCAAATCCCCTTCTCGCTTGTCCAGCGGCTAACGTGGGTCCTTTGTGGGGCACGTTCAGCATCCCCAGGCCGAAGCTCGGTTTGTTTCTGCTCATGATTTTGTTAAAGTACCAGGGCTGGAAAAGGGATTTTGCAGCTGTGCACGTTAACCTAACCTGGTCCCCAAAGGGGAAGAGAATGCTAGGCATTTTAGCTCGCTTTCTCTCTCTCGTCCCTTCTTTCATCGTTTTGTTCTTCTTTCACACTCATCCCTTTGTTCCTTCTGGCTTTCATTCTTTCGAAGTCACCCTCCAATAATTGACATGTTTTGTCCTTATTAAAACCACTCCTCCCGCCCCACCTAAGCACATAATCGATACGTTACTTCTCTACAGCTTCCCGGCTTTGGGTTGCGGAGGGCCGAGATCAGTGCTTAATTTGTAAGGAAAGAGGTGCCGGGGCTCTGCCCTGGCAAGCCCTGGCACACATTAAGTACTGGCCATGACAAAAATCCATCTTTGTGTCTTTGCGGGAAGATGGGCCATGCGCTGGCCGTATAGCCACCCAGAGAGGAGCAGAACCACGGATTGCTCTTTAATGCTCTTTAATGGGGGTGAAAATGATTGCGTGAAATCCCCCCGGTTTATAACCTGCAATTTCACTCTTGCTGCCAAGCGTTAGGGGCTGCGTCCGATTCCTCCCCTCCCTTTGCAGCGTGCGAATTACAGCCGCGGGGCTGTGTGCTTAAGGCCAAGAATCGTTTCACGGAATGGGTCCCGTTAGGAACGTTTCCTAGCGTGGGGTCGGGTCCAGGACTTCTGGTCAGTGGATGTGGCTTCGTTCCCCTGAGCTGGGCTGGGTGCGTGCGCGGTTGTAGCTCAGCGAGGTTGAGTTTCGGGAGGGTTTGTTTTAGCAGAACAAAGGGCCGGATTCTGAGTTTAGCCGCACGGCAGCAAGTCTGTTGCCGTCCCTCCAGACGTACCTCCGGGGAAGCAGAGAGCAGAGTCTCGGGCCCTGTTCCCGCTGGAGAAACGTGGCGAAACGCCGGATGGGAGTTACTAGAAAATCCGGGGGTCTTATAGGTGTCACTGGCTTTATTTTTTTAAGCAGAACTCCCACTGAGGGAATGCCACTCGCAAGGAGACGGCTCAGAGTGACTGTCAAAATACGAGCTGGGTCAGTGTGGAGTGTTCTCAGACGCCTGGTGGAGTGCAGGGGCACCAGGCTATTCTTGTCAGATCCCCAAAGCTCTCTGGGCCCCTGACTTCCACGGATGAGGGCCTGGACCCGAGGGACTTAGATACTGAAATCCCGTTGACTTTCAGCAGGGCTTGCGCTCCTAAACTCCAGGTTCTTTCAAAGAGCTCTCTCCTAGCTTCTTACACCCGCTGGGGGTCTGGCCACCAGTGCTCCAGTGCCACCAGCCTCTTTAGCACTTGCCTAGCGTTAAGCACGTGAGCGGGCCCTCTCTGCGTGCGGGAAGGCAGGCCTGGCTTTCGGACTGGGTTGAATCAGGCCCGTGGTTTGGTTTGCACTCCCGGCTTTATAGGTTGCTGAGAACCTCCGATGAGACCTTTAAAGTGATGTGCTTTGAATCTGTATAGCAAGCAACCTGCCCAGCCCAGGTAATCACCCTGGGTTAGTCTTTACAAGCCAGTCCTCAATGGAGCTTTCTGTATCTCCGAGGGCCATTTAGGCACCTAACTCCCCTGGGAGGATCTGAGCCGTTTCCCCTCTGCAGAGAGAATTGCACAGGTTGTTGGGGGGGTTAAACAGCTGCTTTACGTTAAGGGACAGGCGTGTGTGAGGAGGGCTGGGAAAATACCTCTTTGGGAAGGTAAGGCAGCTTCCGAGGAGCTCAGCTCAGCCGTGCTGCCCAGTACCAGCTGGAGAGAGAGGGGCTGGGTGGGGGCCTCGCGCCGCTGGGTCCGTTCCCAGCCCTGAGACAGGCAGCTTTCCCTTTTGAGTTTCAGGCCCCGTGGTCCAGCCCTGATTTCCATAGGCCGACGTCCCTGCCTGTCTGCTGCAAAACTCCAAACCTCTGCTTAAAACAACAATTCCTTCAGCTCCTGTTGGCCTCTGGAAATAAAGGGGTCAGAATAAAAGCATGAAATGTACCTATGGGGGGCCCAATCCTGCATCCATTCAAATCGGTGGCAAAACTCCTCCTCATTTCGCTACCTACAAGAGCCAGACTTGGCACCGGCCGTAGGTAGGGCCCGATCCCGAGCAAACATTTACACGTTACTCCCAACAGGCCTCCTCGTGGGAGTAACGTCGCAGCCGGGGATCGGGCCCGCAGCCCCCACCGCGGTGCTGGAGGGGAGTGAATTATTCTAATTTGAATCCAAATGTGGTTTTCGGTGAAAAGCGAGATTTTCTTCCCCTCCCTTTGGCGTCAAGCGCTGGGCTCTGCCTGGCGGTGAAAGTCTGTGATGATTTGGGGGCTTTTTGTAAGTGCTAGAATAGATTTTTTTTTTCTTTTAAAGAAATGTTCAAGATGGGGATAATTAAAGTGTGAGAAGTAAATTGCCCCTGCTCTTTCCCGTGGCATGCATTGTCTCCTCCAGCGTCGGCAACTTCTGCCTCTTTTCGGAGTGAACTCCCCCACCCTCCTTCCCCCTTCTGAATTTTATTGCAGCCTGAGTTACAAATCCAGCAAACTGGCAAATGCGAGTAACTCCAGGCGTCCTCCTCCGCCAACCTCTCACCTTCCTCCCCGTTTAGACGCGAATTGCAGACGGCCTGACGCACGGGATGGGCAGTCAGGATTTTTACCCGCGGCCCCTGACCTTTTTTTTTGTAATGGGATACACGGGCAGAATATTAAATGAAAAGCCCCTGAAGTCCGTCAGGGCTGCTGGCCAGCCCCCGGGCTGCGTTCCCTGCTCCAGGCGCTGCCTTTCAACATTGGTTTTTAAGGGGCGCCTAAACTGCAGCAAAAATCTCGCTCTGTATTTACCCCCCGGAAACCTGTAACCAACGCCCCCACTTTCCTGCAGCTCACAAACCACCTTCTCCACCGCCGTTAAAGTAATACGGGAAACTTCTCCCTGTGCTTATGTGAACCTCGATTAATCTGACCCAGGATCTGTCGCATGATCTATTATTATTTGCATAATATGTCGTCAGATCTGCTTCATACCTTCCCTGCCTTTTGTACGGTTCCGGCGTTGCTCTGTTCCCAGTTTTGGGAAGCCAGGGCAGGTGTGGGTGGGGTGAACTGAGAATGGTGTTAGGAAAAAGGGGAGGGAAAAGACCCAGTTTTATTTCATTCAAATGGGTCTGATCCTGCTATCACCGGAGTCTCTCCGTATTCCCATTCCCTGGCGTGCAGATTTGGAAAGGATCTGCAGTGGTGGTTGGTTTTAAAGAATATTTTTTGAAATGAATATATGTATAAATGAGACTCTGTCCTTCGATCAAAGAGACTCCAGAATTTCTCCCTTTGTTACATTTCGGAAATCGACGGGAACCTTTTCACTGGCTTTGGGGGGAGTTGGAATATTTCCCTCCCGCTGGGTATTTTTATCAGAAAAAATAATCTGATGGCAAGTCGCGAGCAGCTGGAAAGGAAAGAGAATTGGTGTAAATCCGGCGTGGGGTTTGGCTGGATTTACACCGGCGTCCCTGGAAAAGGTTCGCCTCCTTGCATCGGTGGGGTCGGAGACATCTGCCTCAAGAATTTTCCTGCACACAGCAAACAGAACCAGCGAAACGCTGTTGCATTTCCAAAAGAACCCCCCCCCCCCCCCCAAAAAGGTGCTGGCCCTGGTCTCACCACCTGCGCCCCAGCAAGGAGAGATTTGCTTTCCTGTTTTATTTTTGTCAGATGTTTTCCTATTAATGAAATTCCTTTTTTCCCCCTTTGGTGGTTGTGAGTTTCCACTTGCTAAGCGGTTCCTTTGCTTAGTTTTTACAGAAATAAAAACTTTTTTTGTCGCTAGAAGTCGAGCTGGCTCAGGAGGTGTTTGACTGTCAGTGGTCCCCCCCCCCGGCCCCCCCCTCGGGGTGAGTGAATTAGAGCTTGTGGAAACAAAGGGCAGACAGAGCCAACAAGAGCCAGGTACAGTGAGGGCATCTGCTGTTAATGCGTCCCCCAGCTCTGGCAGTGCCCCCCGCTCTGCCCTGCAAACCCCGCTGCTGTGCCAGCACTGGGCTCCCCCCACCAGCTCAATCCCGACCCGCAAGTTTCCATTGCTGTTCCAGTGCTGGGCTGCCCCCTCCAGCTCTGCTGATGCCACTCAATCCTGACCTTCAGGCCCGTCCCCCGGCCCCATCCCAGTCCTTGGCTCCCCCTTCAATCGGTCCCTGCTTTGCCCGCTCTGCCAGTGCCCCCCCATCCTGGCCTGCAGCCCCCTTACTACTTTTGTCCTCGATCCCCTCCTCCACCCTGGCACGCCCTGACCGATTGCACCAAACTCCTCGGCGCTTTCCTTATCGGCACAAAAGAACCCTCTGATAATATAACGCCCGTGATAATATTTATCGAGTTCTCGACACCCTCCGAGCCCTTTACAGTCGGTTTTAACGGGGGGCGGACGATGAGACGGGCGAACTCATTTTCGCTGGTCACTTGAGCAGGGCTTCCCGGAGCCTCTGAAAGTCAAAGTGGGCTTACGGCAAACTTCCTGCTCAGACCCATTGTCCTTGGGGCTTCAGGCCCTGCCGGGATCTGTACGGTGCGGGGTAGGGACCCCCGTGCGGGTTGAATCCGAATCAGCGAGAGCCGTAATGACCGACGGGGGGCCAGTCGGCTTATTTTTGGGGAGTCCGGATCCTCTGCTTCCGTTCTGTGCTGCTGGCGCTCCGTCGATTGAAACCTCCGATTTCCCTGTTCCCTGGTGGTTCCCTCAGCTTCAGGGGACTTATTCCTGGTGAACGCAGGGGTAGCCAGGAGCAGACCAGACTCGCGTGTGCACATGTGCAGAACTGAAGCCCCCAGCGCGGACGGGTACAAGGCACTCCTTGTTAGCTGTGCCCCCAGCTGGGCCCGATCCTGCAGTCCAAACGCGGGCACAGCGCTGCGTTGAAAGCGAGTTTTGGCTGTGCGCGGAAAGCAGGATCGGGGCCAGCATGTGGCACTCCAAACTCCAGCTGTTCCTCTCCTTCCCAAATCTGGTGGGGGTTTTAACTCTTCTCGGCGGCTCCAGCTTCTGCCCTGCGTTTGCCTCCAAGCACTCGGCTTGGTGTTCAAATCATTGATTAATTTGTTCAAGTTGCTAGCAAACAGGGCAGTGGGACCCGCTGCTCTTTCGCCTCCGCTCTGGCGACAGTCGCCCAGCAAAATAAAAAAATTAAATCCACTGCAAATCAGCCCTTTTCTTTCCTGTTATACGTGCAGATCTCCCTGCCCAAATCTATGCGCTGCGTCCCGGGCAACTACTTGATTTCCCCTTCTACAGCTCTCGGCGTTGTTTGTGTTCTCTGCTCAGACATGAAAAAATATTTGAATGCGGGCTCCTTTTTTTTGCAAATAGAAAACTGAAAGGGCTAGTGAACCATGATTCAAGTGTCTGAGGGGAGCCTCTTTCTTTCTTAGCATTAATTAACTCAAGTTCGTTAGGACATTGAGTCTGCGGCACAGTTTTCTCTTGTGCGGACTAAATCGGGTCAGAGAGGGAAAATCGTAGCAAGCAAACACTTTGTGTTGGAGCAGAAGAATGCAGAGAGAAAACAGAGCGATATCATTATTACACGGCGGCAGATTTGCATGCGTGGGGTTTCCTAGAGATATAGTTGTATGGGACGGCCGTATCGTAAGGCCACACAAACTCCCCTTCGGAAGGGTTGGAACTGGACTCTGGCTTTTGAAGAGCATTGGGTCTGTTGGGGAGAGACACTGAAGGAAGGAAAGAAAGAAGCGCTCCTCACAGCCTGTGCCAGCCCAGCTCTGGGAGGGCATTTTTTGCACCAATGACTCAGGCTGTCGAGAAAAAGACGTGTTCGCTTTTAATCTGCATTGTGGCTGGGGAGTCAACAGCTTCTGGGTGTATGCGGGGCGGGGAAAGGGGGGCAAAGTAAGTCCAGCTCTGAGCCCCCCGAGCGGTGGTAGAAGAGATTGGCAGACTCCCTCTAAACTACCTCCCCAGTATGTAAGGGGCAGATGTCCTGCTGCTGCAGAACTGAGCAGGAATAAACCCCCTCGGTTAGTTTATAAGTCAAGGTTCCCCCCCGCTGCAAAAAAAAAGTTTGGCCCCAGTTTCTTAAAAGCCCCCCCATCACTGCAAGTGCAAGCCGCAGGCCAAGGCGGCGCAGGTCTTGCTCGCACTGCAGAGAAACGAAATTTATGTGCTATTCATTCACTGGGGCAATAGTTTGCCAGGGTGCCAGTGACTGTTTCTATGGCAACGCCGAGAAAGCTTGACATGCCGCTGCTGAAAAAGAGAGAGACCCAAAATGAAAAGAGTGTGTGTGTCGGGGGGGCGGGGGGGAGAGGAGATAAGATCAGGAGTCAGAAAGTTTGACTTGGAGTTATTAAAACTCATAAACTATCTCCCAGGCCTTGGAGAACCCCCGGGAAGAAGCAGGAGTCGGGAGTTTGCTGGCTGTAACCCGTCAGGGGGGGTTAAAAATGACCCCGTCTTTGGGGGTGTGAATTGAAAAAACTCCTATTTCGTAAAAAGCTTCCAAGTTCCGCAGGTGTGGGTCGCGCGGGATGAGCTTAGCTGGGGGCGGCAGAGAAAGAAATGCAACGCCCCCTCCCCCGAGTGTGTCTGCATGTTGGGGGACCAGGGCGCACCCCCCGCTGGGTGGGACGTCCAGCCAGTTGGGCCCAATCCCACAGCCAGCTCTGGGCGTGCAATCGGGTTCTTTTCCCTGGCTGGATCTCGGCCTTCCTTTTCCCCTCATCCTTTCTTCCCGCTTTCCTCTCTGCCTCCTTCCCAGGCCTTCTCTTCCCCCTGAAATCCCGCTGCCAAGCCGTGCCTCTTTTCTGGTCTCTTCTGCTCTACTTCCTTCTTCCTCGGAGAGAAGCATTTCTAATAAGCCGCCCTCTTTGCGGCTGTCGCTACCAGCTGCGGCTGCCAGGGCACAGAACCCAGAAAGACCGAACCCCCAGCCCGCCGCACCGGCCGCTCGAGACCGCTGCCTGGCATCGGTGTATTGACCCCCCCCAACCCGGGGGGGGTGCCTCGTCCTTGCCCAACGGAAAGATAGCCTCCCCTTGGGCGCAGCTCTGCATGGCAGGGGCCCCGCTCAGCCGTCGTCCATGTGCTGTCAGAGCTGTTTGGGGAGTTGCCCCATAGATGGCGGTGGGGGTTGTGCTTAGATTGGGGACCCTCAGTGGGCTGGCACCCAGGCCAGTACCTCTGCCCGCTTTCCTCTGCCACCCTTCCTTGAGAGACTCCAGGAACGGTGCTGCCGTGTTTCAGGTTGTTACTGCCGTCCACGGGGGTATTTTACCCACCCCTATTGGACACCGGAGCACTGCAGGGCCCGGCAGGATGGGGGGTGGTACGGCAGCCATCGCCGCGGAGGAGAAAGCACCCGACAGCCCAGCGGTGGTGGCGTGTGCCCGTGGAACGACGGGAGGCTCTGCCCCGAGCAGGCCTGTTCCCGTGGCACGGCGGATTGGGGCTGTCACGTACCCGAGTCCCTTTATTTTATTTTTTTTAACTCACAAGGGTGGCCCCAGGCCAGCCCCACAGATGCCAGGCGATGCCCGCCCAGGCCCATTCCCGAGGGGCGCTCTGAGCGGGAGTCGAGCCCAGTAGAGCGGGCGGCTGGCTGGGGGCGAGCGAGCGCCCTTAGAAAAAGACTCTTCATTTCTCGTCGTCTCTCTCCAGCTTTGCTCTGGGTTTTCTGTTCCTTTTCGCCTCCTCCCTTGCCACTTTC
>NW_020665184.1:892046-897953 GCF_002925995.2 Terrapene triunguis | reverse complement strand
GTAATGGTAATTATTTTGCTTTTTGTCAGGTTTTGTTTGAGGGGAGGCAGCTTTAGGAAGAGCAGATCTTCCAAATAACACCCCCCCACACACACCTGCTGGCAAAGAGGTTAACCCGAGAATTGGGGTATGGGGGGGGCACCCAAGGATGGGGCCGGAGGCCAATTTTGTCTTTAACCCCGGTCTTGCCAAGGCAAACTTTATCGTGGTTATTAGTGAAAAAGTAGCGAAACCTCGAGTTTCTAGTGCTGATGGTGAATTTTCTTTGGCCTTTGTGAAATTTATTTTGCAGCTGGGGAGGGGAAGGCAGAAGACGGAAAAGATTTAAAAAATGAACACCCACCACTGTCCCAACTGAGGTGGATTCTCTTCCGGGCTGGTCTTGTGTTGTGTGGCTCTGAACTCGGTTCTCCGCGCCGGCTCTGTTCTCGGGATCGGCCGACGCGACTGGTCGGGAAGGTTGTGGTTTTTAAAAAAAAATTGCATTCCTCTGTTTTCTCGTTCTAACCTTCCCCCCCCCTTTTGTCTCGTTCCCTCTTTTCACCCTCTTCCACCTCCCCCCAGGATGAATTCCACCCTTTCATCGAAGCTCTCCTCCCTCATGTGCGTGCCTTCTCCTACACATGGTTCAACCTGCAAGCTCGGAAGCGAAAGTACTTCAAGAAGCACGAGAAGCGGATGTCCAAGGACGAGGAGCGCGCCGTGAAGGACGAGCTGTTGGGGGAAAAACCGGAGATCAAGCAGAAATGGGCATCGCGGTTACTGGCCAAACTCCGCAAAGACATCCGTCCCGAGTTCCGGGAGGATTTTGTCCTGACCATCACCGGTAAGAAAGCCCCCTGCTGCGTCCTCTCCAACCCGGACCAGAAGGGCAAAATCCGCAGGATTGACTGCCTGAGGCAGGCCGACAAGGTTTGGAGACTGGATCTTGTAATGGTCATCTTATTCAAAGGGATCCCGCTCGAAAGTACTGACGGGGAGCGGTTGTACAAATCGCCACAGTGCTCCAACCCCGGCCTCTGCGTCCAGCCGCACCACATTGGAGTCACAATTAAAGAACTGGATCTTTACTTGGCGTATTTTGTTCACACTCCTGGTAAGTCCAATGACCCCCACCCCCTTAACAGCCGTCCCCCATCACTGCTGCTTGTTTTGAGATTGAATTGTTCAAGGGATCGAGCTGTTTCTTTCTTTTTTTTTTTTTTTTTTTTTTTTAATTCCCTCCTTGAACCTTTGTCTCCGTAATTAACAAATTGGCCTCTGTTGTTTATCGTGCAAATGTACCCTCGGCATCAGCACCCTCAAGAGTCTGGGCAATCTGGGGTGGTTGGTAGCTTGCCCTCGTCTTCATACGCACGATCCCTGGTGAAAAGCCCCCTGTTTTGCACGGGAGTGTGTGCTTGTGCACACGCGCCTGTGAAATGCCCACAACTGTGCAAACGGCAACTTAAAAAAAAAAAAAAACGGGAAGAGAAAGGACTCAGGATGTGGGAGGGAAAGCAACGCGATTTCATTCAGAGGGGATTTTTCCTTTCCCTTTCGCTTTGATGGTCACCGAAAACCCGTCTGGATTTTGTTGTTTTCTTTTGTCGGCTGGGTTTTGGGGGTTTGTGCCGATGGCATGAGAACCACAGAACATACAACTCGGCAGCGCTGGGCACTTTTTCACTGTGTGGCGGTGGAAATAATCCTGCAATTTCAGTGGGCACTGTCCCAGGCAGGAAGCCGGTTCTCTCTCTCTTGGAGGGTTAGTTAATCGGTTCTTTTCAAACCCTCTTGTCATTTGTTCCTACCCCAGACACTTGTACGTCTTTCAGATTTTCCCCTCTGTCTCCGTTTTATTATATTTTTTTTTTTTGAAAGTGTGTGTTTCTTTGGGGGCGGGATGGTTTGTTTTTCAGTTCCTCCTTTTGCGATTTTTTTGTTTTGTTTTGTTTTCTTTCCAATTGAAACAGAAGTGCCTGGTTCATTTTTAGCCTTTGCCCAGATACGCCCAATTTGCTGCAGACTTTGAAATCCAAACTGGTTGGTGGAGTGTGATTCTGTGTTTACATTTTGCTCAACTAACTTGTAATGAAGAGGTCGACCAGAATTTCCTCCTCCTCTTTCTCTTACTTTTCCCCTTCTGTCTTCTATTGGCTTTCTCTCCTATTTCCCTCTCTCTTTCCTTCTGTGACTTTCCCTCTTTCTATTTTTCTTTCTCTTCTGTTTTTCTCTGTCTTTCTTTCTCTGACCTTTTCTCTCTTTCCTCTTGTCTCTCTCTGTCTTTTCCTCCTCTCTTTCCTTGTCTTCTTTCCTTGGGTCTCAGCATCCAAACTTCCCCAGCTCTCTCTCGCTGTCTCGTCTTCAGAGAGCAGAAAGGGACACAGGCAGACCTGAGCAGGATCCGGGCTTTAGCCCTGCTGGTTCTTAGCAAATTTGCAAGCTCCTGTCTCCCGAGTGGTTTGTATTTATATCCCCCGTGATCTGATCTTGCCAGGAGGCCATTTCCCCCTGGTTTGGGTGCGTGCGCCAGGACAGCGTCTGTGTGCTCGGGGTTGGTAGGACCGCAAGCTCGCTGACACGCCACTCAGGGCATGGAGAGGGCAGGCTGCCAGCCGCCCCCTGCACACGGCTTGGGTGGGTTTAAAAAAAGAACAAACCCGCAAAATGAAATGAAACAGAGAAAGGTCAGGCTTGCAGATCCGCACATGCAACCGCCCCGCACACGCGTGTGCATGCACACTAACGCTCAACACGCGCATGCACGCACAGAGCATTGACATACAAACAGACGCTCACGCGCAGAACCCCAGCGGGCACATGGAACCAACGCACACGGAACCCAGCGCACATGGAACCCCAACACACATGCACAAGGAACCCAGCGCACATGGAACCCCAATAAATGCTCACACGGAACCTCAATACACAGGCACACGGAACCCAGCGCACACGGAACCCAGCGCACATGGAACCCAGCGCACACAGAACCCCAATACACACGGAACCCAGCGCACACGGAACCCCAATGCACACGGAACCCAGCGCACACGGAACCCAGCGCACACAGGACCCCAATACACACGCGCACGGAACCCAGTGCACACGGAACCCAATACACACGGAACCCAGCGCACACAGGACCCCAATACACACGCACACGGAACCCAGCGCACACAGGATCCCAACACATGCACATGTGTCACACACACAGGACCCCAATTCCCCAGACTCATGCATTTCCCCCCTCCAGTACTGCCACACCCCCTCATCTCCCCAGTGCCCACGAGTGCTCCCTCAGTGATGTCTGGGCATTGTCCGCTCAGCCCCGGCACTCCCTTCCCAGCACCCACGGGTGCAGACCTGGCAAACAAAACCTGCTGAGTGACATGGTGGAGGCTGGGCTCATTTAGCGCCTACCTGCTGTGGGGCACCGGGTGTGTTGGGTGTGGGGGGAGCTGGCAGTGCCAACCCCATGGGCCCTAACCCGGGGGGATCAGGCCTGTGTCCCTTCACCCCTCGTTTCACAGCCCAGGGAGCAGGCTTTCTGTTTGCCCCTCCCCACCCGGCCCCCGGGGGCTGCGGGGCCAGGAGCTGGGCTGACCCGCCCGTGGCGTGTGGGAACTGTGGGGCCGGTCTCTCTGCGGGGGGCAGAAGGGGGTTGGGGGCACCAGCGCCTCTCTTCTACCACCTGGGGGAGGGGCCCATTAGTCTAGCAGGCCAGGATCTCCGGGATGCGGATTGTCTTGAGTTGCCCCCCTCTGGCCCCCTGCCCACGGGACGCCAGCCCCGGGCACCCGGGGAAGGGATTTCCCCACAGCGAGGCTCAGGCTGAAGCGGGGCCCCGTCCCCTCGGGCTACTGGCCCCCCCGTGTGCTCCCTCCACCCCCTGTGCCTCTGGATTAGGCATTACCCGCCCCCCTGAGGCAAAGCCCCGGCCTCTGTAACCCGCACGGGATCTGGCTGCCGGTGCCCCGTGCTGCGCCGCGGGGGACGAGAGCGGATGGTGCCTCGTGCCCGAGCATCTTGGCAGCTGTTAAAATGCCGTCGCGAATGGCGGGGGCTCCCGGTAGAGCGCGTGACGTCCAGCCCCCGCCGGCCTGGTTCGCCCGCTGCGCCGACGCTGAGTAGGGACAGCAGCGCCAGCGGGCGCAGCTGGGGGCGTCTGCCCCTGTGGGGGCGCAGCCGTCCGGGTGGGGCAGGGGCCCCTGAGCGTTTCTGAGGTAAATTGACCCTACACCTTCCCCTCCGAGGTTTCATGGTCAGTAGCAGAAGACAGGATCTACCCTGTCACAGCCCTCTCTATCTATCCCCAATCGCCTCACTCGCTGTAGATCCCAATTCACACCCTTCTATATCTTCCCTATTCACACCCCTAGCCCCTCCTGAGTTCACACCTCTCCCCTCATTCTAGCTCTGTCTGCGCCTGTTCACACTTGCCTCTCTCTCCAGTCACACTCCCTCTAGGCTCAAATCACACCCCTCTCCAGCCCTGTCCTCCATTCACACCCCTCTTGCTCTGTCTGTCTCTGTTCACACCTGCCTCTCTCTCCATTCACACCCCTCTTTTTAGCTCTGTCCACCCCCCCTCCCCCGTCTCTCTCTCAGTACCAGCAGTTTGATAACAGGGCTCTTCACTCTGGGTGGGTGTGAGAAGATCCCGGTGCTGGCCGTTGAAGCAGACTGGACAGGAGGTGGAGGTATCTCACCGGGAGGCACGACTCCCCCAGCCCGCCCCCGGAAATGGTCACTCCGAGACGGGATCGGGCAGGTATCACCTCCGGCCGATCTATGGCCCGGGGTGTCCAGGGGCTCAGATTAGATTCACAGCAGGGCTTTCTGGCCTTAAAATCTACCTGTCCCTCCCTCCTCTGGGGCTGTGTTGGACTTGACTTGGACTCCTGGGTTCCCCTCAGGTGTCCCGTGATGCTTCACTTGCTGTGTTCTCTGGCCTTGTAGAACGAGCTGGTGAATGGGTTTGGTCTAGCAGCTTTGTTCGCTCTGCAGGGGTCTTGGGAGATGGGTTCCCCCGTTGTGTCCGACTCTGGGATGGGGGGATGGGGGCCCTGGTTCGCCCCCCCCGCTTCCCGGCAGAATTGGCCTCTGGCTGAGGGAGGTGTTGCTTCAGAACTGCAGCCCCCAGCCCCAGTTCGGTGAGCTGCTGAGCTGTGCTCTGGGAGGAGAGCGGGGTCTAGTGGTCAGAGCGGGAAGGCAGGGCTGGGAGTCAGGACGCCTGGGTTCCCACCCTGCCACTGACTTGCTGCATAGCCTCGGGCAAATCACTTCAGCTCTGTGCTCGCCTTCGGCTTAGAACAATGGAGACACCAATGTAACCGAGGCCTCCCCTGCTGCGTGCCCAGAGCTGGGGGGTGCAGGGCCTGGTGCCCCTGGCGCCCTCGCTGCGTGGCCAGAGCTCGGGGGGGGCGCAGTGCCCCTGCGCCCTCGCTGCGTGCCCAGAGCTCTGGGGGCGGCGGTGCCCCAGGTGCCCTCACTGCGTGCCCAGAGCTCTGGGGGGGCAGTGCCCCAGGTGCCCTCGCTGCGTGCCCAGAGCTCTGGGGAGGCGGTGCCCGAGGTGCCCTCGCTCCGTGCCCAGAGCTCTGGGGGGGCAGTGCCCTGGGTGCCCACGCTGCATGCCCAGAGCTCTGGGGGGGCGGTGCCACAGGTGCCTTCATTGCGTGCCCAGAGCTCGGGGGGGCGCAGTGCCCCTGAGGCCCTCGCTGCCTGCCCAGAGCTCTGGGGGCGGCGGTGCCCTCGCTGCGTGCCCAGAGCTTGGGGGTGCAGCGCCTGGTGCCCCAGGTGCCCCCGCTGCGTGCCCAGAGCTCTGGGGGGGCCCATCCTGCTGTCATTATTTAGCTCTCCAACAGCCCATCCCTGGGGTGCAGCCTCACCCGCCTGCCAGTCGAATTCTTACAGGGCGGGGTGGGG
>NW_020665184.1:878609-892036 GCF_002925995.2 Terrapene triunguis | reverse complement strand
CTAGGGGCTGCTACCAGTGCAGGGCGGGCAGAGTCTGGCAGGGCACCGGGCACAGCTAGAGGCTGCTACCAGCGCAGGGCGGGCAGAGTCTGGCAGGGCACCGGGCACAGCACTGGCTGCAGCTCTCAGTGCGATGGTCCCCAGGCCTGACCGCTACGTGTGATGCGCCAGCTGCCCGGCCAGGGCTCGGCTGCTTTCCCTGCCTAGGTGCCCAGTTTGAAAGGTCCTTTCACAGGCCCCGGCCGTGTCAACACCGCGCCACAAAAGCCGTCTTTTATTCCTTGTTTGTTTTCATTTCCCAAGGCAGGCGGGAGGCCGGCTGTGCCGGGGGAGCCCTCCCAGCGCGAGACAGGGCTCTGCACCTCCCCATCTGCCCCGGGGGGGGTTATCCCTCCTCTTCCTCGCCCCCGGGTCGGCCGTCCAGCCGGTTGGACCAGTGCCTCTCTCCGGGCCTCGCTGGGCTGGGGGGAGGGGGGCTGGGTTTAGGATGGAGGGGGGCAGCGGGGGGCGCGGGAATCAACGGGACCGGGGGTAAGGGGAGAGCGTTGCAGCTGCAGCTCAGCGTCCTGTGCCGGAAGTGTGGGGATCTGGGTTTTCCGGGTCGGGAGAGCAGGTTCCGGCACCCGCCGGAGGGAACTAACCCAGTCGCTTCCTTCGTTTGCTCCGCGTCCGTGAAATTAACCGTAAGGATCGCGGCCTCTAACCTCCGCTAATGACCGGCACGAAAGCCCCAGGCCAGCTCAGTGAGATCAGAGGCAGTTCCAGCCGCCCAGCGGGGGTGAAGAGCCAGGCCCACGTGCCAGCCAGTGGCGCTGGTTTGGAGTCTCACCCTGTGGGGTTTGTTTGGGGGCCGATGGCCGCGCTCCTGGGCAGAACGCCCCCAGGCCTGTTGCTGGGAAGTGCGGCTAGGCTGTCTGCAGGGGGGGGATCTAGCCCCGGGGGCGGAACAGAGAAGTGAGTTTGACTTTCTCAAGCCCCCAGGGGTCCCAGTTTGATGTTGTCCCGCCGGCCGGGTCTGTCACTGTTCAGTTGCCCGAGGACCCCCCCTTGTGCCGGCCGTGTCCTGTGGCCAGGGACTCGGCACCTGATTGTTCCAGGGCTCTGAGTCTGGGCGTCCCCGCTGGGTGTGAACGGCCGGCATCTCCACAAGTCCTGTCCCTTGATCCCAGGCCTTCTAGCCGCCGGGGCTCCAGACCCGCTGCCCATGGGTTCAAGGTGACCCCAGGATGTGGGGGAACTAACCTCCCCTCCACGGTCCCCACATGAGAAGTGGATCATCTCTGTGTGTCCCAGCTACGCTCCTGGGAGACTCGCTGCCTAGGTAACCATCCCTCCAGCTGTGCCCGTTCATACGGGGGCCAGCCCCGGCGTAAATAAAACGCCGCCCGGGGGAACTCCACTTTGCCCACCATCTGGGAGCTGTATGTCAGGGTGGCTGCGGGCGGCCTGCATAATGGCCAGGCTTGGGGAGTGGAGATGCCAACGCACCCTTCTACCAGCCAGCCATGACTCTGTACCCAGCGTGGGACGCGGTGTGACGCCACCACGGCCCCAGGGACACCCTGTCCTGACCCCCCGGCTCCCGGCGTAACATTCCTGGCGCGGCCTGGCCAGTGTCCACAGAGCCCCCTGGAAAACGAGCGGCAAGCGGCTGCCTTGGCCTGGCGGTTTGGGATTCTGTAGTTGGGTGCTGGGAAGGAGTCATTGCAATCCGGTGCCTGGCACCGGGCATCTTTAAAGGTAGCGCGGGGGCTCTCGGCGGAGACGCTGCCGCCATCTTGTGATACCTAGGGCAGAGGCAGCTTGGGGAAAAGCGCCTTCTGATTTTGGACCCCGATCCAGCCCCCCCCCGACCCACTTTCCACAGCCGGCGCTCTCGGCCTGTGCCCCTGGCTGCGGCGCAGGCAGACGAGTGGGGCTCCGCTTGTCGGTTTTGAAATGACCAGTTTGCAGCGCCTCCAGAAACGTGGAACTTGGTGAACGCTGCATTAGCGTGGCCACCTTGGAGATGGTGACGAGAACCGCCCGGGGGAACCAAACAGCCTTTGGTGTGTTCGGGGGGCTCATTAGAACCGCGCTGCTTAGAACAGAGGTTGCAGTTTTGGTAACGAAACCCAATAATCGGTGCTCAGCCCAAAGTGACGGCCCGGCTGGGGCGGAGCCATCTACTACTATTCAGAGGGGAGGGAGTGGTGTCTGTTGGGTAGAGCAGGGGGCTATGGAGTCAGGACTCCTGGCTTCTCTCCCCGCTCTGGGAGGAGGGGGGTTCTGAGGGGGGGCGGGGCTGAGGAGCGGGGCGGGGACTGGGAGTCAGGACTCATGGGTTCTCTGCCAGCTCTGGGAGTGGGGGGGGGCGGAGGGGGGGCGGGGGGTGGGAGCCAGGACTCCTGGGTCCTCTCCCGGATCTGGCAGTGGGGGGGAAATACTAGGCTTTTTCCTGCTGTGTCACTGACTTGCTCAGTGACTGTGGTGGGGTCAGTCCCCTGCTGGGGTGGCCGGGAGGGTCAATTGTGTGCGGAGCGTCTGGGGACTGTGGAGAACAGGGGCCTTGGAAGGAAGCGGCAGGCGCCCCCCTGCCCCCTGCGGCCTGGCAGCGATACAGCCTGAGAGGCAGGGCAGGGAATTGCCCTTCTGGGGATCGCTGTCCTGCCCCGTGTCTCGGCAGGGTGGGGCCGGGCCGCAGGCCAGCATGGCGCTCGCTTGCCACGGCGCTGAGCCCGGTACAGAATGCAGCCGGCGCAGCTGGCCCGGGTGCCCTGCTCTCCATCGCGTGGCCGTCAGCACTGCGTGGGGGGCTTGGCTGCCCGTGACCCAGCATCTCTCCTCCCGCAGCCGCAGCTTCGGGCCCACCCGTCCGTTGCCCTTGTGCAGGGAGATCTCCTCCTACCAACTCTGAGCTGACCCTGGCTGCTGGCTTCAGCCTCCGGGAATGTTACTGGGGAAAGGGACCAGACCCGGGATGCCAATGGACCCGCACCCCAGGACCTGTGGTTTGTGTTGAGAACATTTGGTTAAGCTTTACTGAGCTCTCCCTACTGTTTGTGCTCTGCCCGTTCCCGTTCTGGGGAGGCAGCGAAATCCGGGGAGGGGGAATGGGGAGGGATCCAACGGGCCCCACCCAGGGGGTTCCCAGGGCTCCGTGTCCCCAGCCCCCTCAGTTGCTTGGAGAAACCAAACGACCTGTTACGGGCTCATTCCCCTTCCCCCATCGCTGATCCTTTGACTCAATTCTAGATTCTAATGAGAAAACGGGACGAAGCTGCAGAATTCAGATCCTAAGCCCAAGCCTCTGGTTCATGGGCTGAGGTTGGGGGGTGCCCAGATCCAGGCCCACTAATCCATGCTGCTTCCAGAAGCTTTTCTGCTTCGCCTTTCGCCCGGCTGTTGGCTCTGGAAGCTTTGGGGCCGTGGCGGAGAGACGCTGAACCGGATTCTCCAAAGGGCCGATGAGGACAGAGGCACGTTTGATCTTAGCAAATCAAAGTCTGGCTTGGTCCCTTTTAATGTCCAGTGGGGTATTTACTCAGAAATTAGCGTTGATCGTGGGTTGGGTCTGCGGCTCCATCCCGATCAGCCCTTCCGAGAAACCCCCTTGTCCCCGATTGCCCCTTCTCGCACGCAGGAACCAATGAGTCAGAAACGAGCGGTAATATTTATTAAACATGAACGCGCTTTCCCAGTGGCTTGCAGCTTGTTGGAGCTGGTGTGGGTCTCTTGACTGGGGGCAGAATTAAAGAGATACAAACTTCCTTCCCTGTTTTGTTCTCATTGGCACTCATGTAACATCGTCGGATTTTAATGCCTTCCTGGTTTGTTCTCCTGCACTTTGCGACACGTGTAAATTGGATAGCAGCGTCCGTCCAGATCTGTGCAGGCGTAGCTCATCAGGACTGGCCCCAGTACGGATCGTTATAGGACTTGCATTGATTCCCGCCTTTAGATTTACCAAATATGCCCCTCCAGATTCTCCAGGTGCCAGTGACATGACTTCAAAATGCATCAAAAGTGCTGCAATTTTAGATAATCCAGCAGAAATCCCTCTCCTGCTCAGCTGCAATTACCCCATAAATTTCAAATGCCTGGGGAAAAATGATCCATGCTACTAACATGAGCAGTGTTATTATTGCATTAATAGAATTACCTGGGGGGTTGGTTTCTATTAATTATATTTGACACAAATTAGATTAATTGTGGTTTGATTTTTTGTCCTGCTCTCTATCCCTAACCGCTTGCTTTATTCTTTCCTGAATCCAAGCTAGTTTTCTTTTCTTGTTTAATTATGTTAACGAAAATATCGAAGTCGGGTCGCTGGATTTGAGAGCTCCTGGGGGCACGAGAGGAATGGGTTGCGGCCGTGTGGGCGCTTGCCGCTGTGGCTTACAACTAGACTTGGAAGGATTTGACTTTTATCAGCAAGTGTCGGTAAGCGTCGATTTCGCAGAAAAAATGTTTCTGTCGACGATCCTCGAAATTGGCAGCGAGGCCAAGTACGAGGACGGCTGCGTGAGAACATATGAAAGTTTTCTTTAAGGATATTTACTTTGGAGATGTGGATTATGGTGATGACAGTTTGTGTTTTAACGGTTAGAAAGCTTTAACTCTTTGAATCTTAGCGTCTCCTGTCATTATATAATTATTGATTGGGCTCCCCCCCCCGATTGTCCCCCCTGATTTCCCACAACTCTGAAAATTTAAATGGATGAAAATACAAAAAGAAAAATGCTAAAACTCGTCATTTTGCACAACTCTGAACATTTAACTTGATAAAAAATAGAAAAAAGGCTTAAAAATAAACATTCATATTCTATCGAAAATGATACAAAAAACGGAATTCTGCCAAGCCTATTTATAACCAATGCTGATAAATCATTAGCGGGTGGAATGTACTTCTGGATACGTGGAAAGCAAGCGCCGCTGAGATCAGGAGGGGAGAGCCGGAGACTGGGCCCCAAACTCCTGTGTCCTCTGCACCAAGTGATCAAAAGTCATGAGTCAGGCCTGCAAAAAATAACAAGATGTTTAAAACCAGTCCTGGCTGGCCATGTTTCTGAGGCTAGGTCTACACTACAGCGGGGGGTCGACCTAAGATATGCAACTTCAGCTACGTGAATAGCGTAGCTGAAGTGGCATATTTTAGGTCGACTTACCTGGCTGTGAGGACGGCGGCAAGTCGACCGCTGCCACGCCGCCGTCGACTCCGCTACCGCCTCTTGCCGCGGTGGATTTCTGGAGTCGACGGTAGAGCCATCAGGGATCGATTTTATCGCGTCTTCACTAGACGCGGTAAGTCGATCCCCGATAGACCGATTGCTACCCGCCGGATCGGCGGGTAGTGAAGAAGTGCCCTGGAAGTTCTGCTGAAGCCCCAGCCCCAGCCGCCGGGCTCCCCAGCAGAAAATTGTGAGACTGGCGTTAAAATCATGAGATTTCTTTAAAAATAATTAAGTGGAGGGTTTTTTTCTTTCCCTTTGGGGTTGGGCCTTTACAGCGGCAGCCAATTCACATTTTCAAGCTCTTCTCTGCACTGACAAGGCCTAGAAACATCTGTTTTTTGTTAGATGAAAGCTGAGAGCCTCACTTTATCCCAGGACTCCAGGAGCTGGGGATTTAAAAACACCCACCCAGTATAGCGAGATCATTGGCAACACCGCAGCTAGAAGTGACAGGCTCAATGTGGGTCCTGTCTGCCCCTTAGAATCGATGATGTTAAGAAATACTAAATCGGGGGTTCCCTTTGTTTGCTCTCCGACCAAGTTGGGACTGGGTGAACTTTTCCCAAGACCTGTTCCCGGCACTGCCACTGGCCTGCTGGGTGACCTTGGGCAAGTCACTTTGCCCTCCTGTGCCTCAGTTTTCCCACTGTACAATGGGGACAATGCTGCTTTGTAATGCGCATAGAGATTGCCAGGTGAAAAGTGGGAGATAAGAGCTAGGGAATTAATAGTCCTGTTATAGTTTACTTGTCATGAAAGCTTTGATTCTCACATCACCACGTGACTCCAGCAGCTGGGGCTTTTAGAGAAACACCAGCCATGGCAAGACTCACCATAAAATCGCGAGGGGTGGCTGCCCTGAGATTCTATTTGTATCCCTGATTCTTCAGCCGGCTGCGGGGGTGGAGAGAATGCTGTGTTATCACCGCGTGAATTTCCAGGAAAAAGGACAAAAACGACAAAGTCTTTAAAAGGCCCAGCCAGCACTTGGGAGCAGGCAGCTAAATTTAAAAATCCATCGAATTGTAAAAATAGCCAAGGGAGCCTTGTTTTTCTTCGCAGTGCCAGGAGACGGGAATTTGCCTGGTGAGCGTCGTATTTCGGGGCACTGCTGCTTCGAGCGTGCAAAGACCTGTTGGATTGGCTTGGCCAGCGCCGGATTGTCCCCTGCTGGTTCTTTTCTGGTGAGATGCCCAGGGCTGGGTCAGTGTCTCACGTAATAGGCCGTTCTGCAGCCTGCTACCACCGCTCTGTCCAGCCCTTTGCTCTTAGTTGATACCCCTTGGGCCACTCCCGGGGCTGATGAGCTGGGGGAGCAGAGTGGATTGCCCCAACCCCAGGCCACTCCCTCCCTGATAGTCCCCAAGGAGCTCTCAGCCCTGGACTGGCCTCACTGCTGGGTTTGTTGGCTTTTCTCTCTGGAAGTAAAAATAATTAAACTTGCCTGTGCCTCAGTTTCCCCATCTGTAACATGGAGGTTAACGATCCTGCCTCCGTTGTAAAGAGCTTCGAGATCTGTGGCCTCAAAGCCCTAGATAAGCACTAGGTTGTGACTATGATGTGTATCCTGCAATTCCCGCATCCTCACATGACTCCAGCAGCTGGGGCTGCAAGAAAATCACCAGATCTGGGGAGCCATTTGCTAAGATCGAGAGCTGGGTGTTAACCCCTTCCTCTCCGTGCCACGGAGGGCTACAGCGCTTGCTCTCTTTTATTGTGGGGCTGAGATGGTGACAGTGGATTGTGCGGCCGCTTTGTCTAACTCCTCGGCTCTGTACCTTGCAGCAACACGCACTGTGCACAGAGCAAGGGTCTGCCAAAGTCAGCAGCCAGTTCGGCCTCCCAGGGCCAGATCCTCAGCGGGCGCGTGTCCAGGAGGAAGGGGAGGGAGACATCTCGGAGGGGCGTCCCTGCCGACAGCCAAAGGTGTGTTCTTAGCTCGGGTTAAAATAGCCGGGAAGACGTGGCAGCTTATGTTCAACCCCAATCCGCCCTGTAGGTGTGAATAGGGTGACCAGATGTCCCGATTTTATAGGGACAGTCCTGATATTTGGGGCTTTGTCTTATGTAGGCGCCTATTACCCCTCACCCCGTCCCGATTTTTCACCCTTGCTGTCTGGTCGCCCTAGGCGTGAACCCGAGTTAAAAGCTCCCTTGCTGCACCTTCCCTGCGGTTTTCACCTGAGTTAAGGACACCCCTTTTGCTGCAGTGGTGATCTGCCCTGAGGGTCTCCGCGTGTGCCTAGACCTGCGTGTGCTCGTCGCTGGAAGGGACCTCGAGAGATCACCTGGCCCATGGCCCCGCACCGAGGCAGGACCAAATAAACCTGTTCCTGACAGGGGTTTGTCTGCCCTGCTCTTAAAAACCTGCCCTGCCAGGGCCTCGGTCACCCGGGCAGTGCTCCGGTAGCTTTCCCGAATGTCTAACCTCCATCTCCCTCGCTGCAGATGAAGCCCAGTGCTTCTTGTCCCGCCCTCAGTGGCCGTGGAGAACAATTGATTCCCGTCCTCTTTATAGCAGCCCTTCACCTATGGGCAGAGTTATCAGCCCCCCTCCATCCTCTCCAGACTAAACAAGCCCAATTCCGTCAGCTTTTCTGACCCCCGGATCCCTTTGTGGGGCTCTTCTGGGCTTCTTTCCAGTTTGGCCCGAGTGGGTGTGTTTGCATGTGCACACGGACCCTGTGTTGGGCGTATGCCACGGGTTACACCACTGCGTACATTTCAGATCACTCGTGTAAATTGCCTTAACTCCGGACTTCGCAGCTGAACTGGCTCAGCGTGGTCTTGTCCAAGGAGCACCGTGGGCTGGATCTGGGGAGGGTGGAGTGACTCCCCTGGGCTTTGTGGATGCTCAGATGTCTGGGGAAAAGGCCCCATTGGGGCCAGATTTCCCAGCCTCTACAGTCAGGGCTGAATCTTCCAGAGAAGCCTGCTCCCCGTCGGCTCCTAAGCAAGGGCCGGGTTTCTCCTGAATCTCACGTAATGGCTGGATTTTCTGAAGATGCAGGGCCCGAGCTAGGCGGGTTCTGCTGGTTTGGGAGCTTGGAGCCGCTTGGCCCTCTGGCCCCACCTGAGCGGGTGATGCCCTTCTGAGCACCAGTCCCTGGGTTTCCGTAGGTCGAACTTGGGGGCTTTGAGTGAGACACCTGAATAAAATGGGCTGGTTTTCAGAGCATCTGCGGCTCCCGTTGCCATCAGTGGGTGCTCCCTGACGATCAGCCCATTCCATCCAGGGCTAACTTCAGCCGCTCGGCGCGCCAGCGCCAGGCCTGAGCCACGCCGGCAGCATGGTGGGAGAGCAAGGTAGCTTCCATCGCCACCCTCGCGGGCGCATCTGGCTGCAGCAGGCCGGTGCTGGCAGGCAGGGTGGGACGCCTGAATGCCACTGAGGTGGCTTTGGAGTGCAGGAGCATGGCAGATTCAGGCTCTGTCTTTGCCAGGTGTACAGAAAGGCACGGCGTTAATATCATCCCGAACTTAAGCCGGTCCCTAGGGATCCAGCACTTCCTACCAGGTGTAGTGCTTCCTGGGTGAGGAGTTCCATCAATCCGGGTGGGAAATGTTTGCAGGGTCAGGCTATTAGGTTCTTTAAGGTAGAACCTTTCGCCTTCTAAAGTTCCAAGTATACCTTTGGGCACGTACATGAATAAGCCACAATAATGCTGCGCATGGCAAATTAAAAATATAGCCCAGTACCCTGCCGGTATGGTCCACACGCTCCGTGGCTTTGATGCACTAAATCCGCCTACGAGCCCAGGCGGTAGCAGCAGCCGCTGATCAAAACGCAGACTACAGATATGAAATCGCCACCTGAAAAACCCATGGCAGACAACAATGCTGCCATGCTTCTTGTGAGAATCCAATCCGGCATGAGAACGCCGGCACAATTCAAACCCACGAGTGTGGCGGTAAATGGACCAGGAATTCGATACGGTAGATCCTGCCCCTGGAATCTACTCCAGTGATCTAATACAGATCACAAGGCTGAGACAAAAGCTGTGAGTGTGTGAGAGACAGAGACAGAGAGAGAGAAATTAAAGCGCTCTGAAAAACAGAATTTTCCTTCGGCGGGAAGTTCTGACGTTCCAAAAGTTGTTTTCGTTCTGAATCAGAATGTAAAAGTTGGACATTTGCAATGTCTTGTGGTGCAGAAAGGCCAAAAAATTTCAGTTCAGGAACATGAGAATGTTCTGGTTAAATAATGTTGAATTGTTTAATTTCGATAAGGTTTCATGTTGGTAATGTTGAAACATTATGCTACAGTATTAAATCTAATATTTTAATAGAATAGAAAAGCCAACATGACATGAAGGGGAAAAAAGTTGAAAGAAAACGTTTCAGGATTATTAAAATGAAACAAGAAAGTTTGAACTGATTCGTTTTGACACTTTCTCATAAAAATGTCATTGAAATTGACATTTTCATGAAAAGTTTAGATTTCAGCAAAACTGCATATATATATTTATTTGATTTATATATTATCTCTACATAATATAAATCTTATGTCTATAAGCTGGCCATATCTTTCGTGTTACAAAATATTTCTATAATATGGTACAAAAGTATCATCTCTCTATTAGAATGCTGCCATTATGTATTGGCATGTATTCTTGATACCTTTTTTACCATCCCATAGAAATAATTTATAACACAAAAGATATGGCCCCACTTAATGCAAAATCCTTCGCCTTTCTGGAGCATGAGGTGTCCTGTATCCAAATCTATCCACAAATCTAGCCCAGTAGGACATGGCACAAAATTGCTGATATTCCGGATGGGAACAGCTCTGACAGTGTGGCTCAATATCTCATTAGAATGCCACGAAAAGCCACTGCGGGTTAAATGTGTATCTAGGATCGGATCTAACCTTTGCATTGGGTGTATTCGGACGGTCGGCCTTGAAACTAATGGAGTTGCTTGTGTTTAACCGGCGTGAGATAGGAATGAAACACTAGGGGCAGATTCTGATCTCGTTTCACATTAGCCTTAATCCTGGGCGATCTTCCTTGGCTTGAGTGGGGTGACACCCGATTTTCCCCATGTCAACGGAGATGCAAAGCAGCGCTGTTGCTTCTCTGTACATCTGGCTCCCTCCTACGAGCTACGATTTTTTTGCTCTACTCCTGTAGAGACGCGGTGAAAGTGGCCCCCTTAGCACGTGGGGCTGTGGTTTCTCGGCTATTGACAAAGCAGAAAGAAGAATATCGGCGATAAAAGATCCCTGCCGTTCTCTGAGCATTCCCCGATGAACCCCGGCACCCCGAAGGTGCTTCACGTAGCTGGGGTGGTGACCAGGGTTAGAGCACCGGCAGTTTGTGCAGGGCCGGCCTGGTGCGTTAGCAATCAGCTGCCCTAGAGAGCTTCCTTTGGGCACTGAAAGAGATGACCCAGAGAGAGGCGCTTGGAAATGCCCAGCGCCAGCGCCAGGCTCAGAAGCAGCAGGTGTCGCTTTAAGAACATGATTTGAAGCAGGGATGTGCTGGCGAAAGGGGCTGGCTCGGTAGCCCAGGGGTGGAAACTTCCGTGTGTCTCTCAAGGGAAAGCGGAGCCGGCCCTGGCCTCGCTGCTGCAGGGATATGGCGTTTGGCTGCCTTGTCCTGCTGGGAGCTGGACTGAGATCCAGCCAACTTGGTTCACCTCCCTCCGCCCGAGACAAAGGGCGACTTTCAGAAGTGCCCACCAGGGTCGGAGCTGGGCCGGCCACCTGCAGAGGAAAGTCCAGGTGGTGCGTTTCAGAGCCAGGCTTCACAAGTGCCATGCATCACCCAAGCAACGATGTCTCCTTTGGGGGAGTGTGAGGCTGGGGGTGGATGGGGTCTGAGCTGGGAGCTGTATGGAAGAGGGGGCAGTATCCCCCCGGGGTACCTCCCACACGGGCACAGAGATGCCATGGAGAGAAATGCCCACCTAACACGCTAACATCACGTGTTCTGGCACAGCGCTCCGCGCCAACGCCCGCAAAGACACAGAGACAAAAGCCGCAGGGGGGCAGAGGCGCCACGCTCTGGCTGAGGAGCGGTGGGGTGGAGACACATGCGCAGAGTCACGCGTGCACACCTACAGCTGCTGAGACACACAACCCCCACCCCGTCTGTGTGTGTCTCACACACAAACCTTCCTCGCATGGGGGGAGCCAGTGCGCTCAGGTGTCCTTGCTGCCCCCTTTGCTCCCCAGCAGCCCCCTGCTTTCCCGGGCCTGGCCCTGTGTATTTTTCTGCTTGGCTGGGCGTAAGCTCCCCTCCCAGGGCTCTCCTCAGGCCGTCTGGCTGCACGAGTGCCCCGGCGGCGCGTAGGAGCTGGGCTGTTAGCAGGTGTTTGCTGCTGCTCTTAGCGGCCGGCCCCTTTCCCAGGGCACGCCAGCTGCCGGCAGAGGTGCGTGGCGACAACACGGCCCCCGGAGAGTTCCCGGGCAAGCAGCTGCCCCCGCCACCTGATGCACCGTCTGCGGCCCTGGAATGCCACGGGCACTGGAGCAGACGGGCTCCCTGCTAGCTCGGCTCTCAGTGGTGCCCGCGCGAGCGTGTGTGTCGGGGCGTTCTCTCCGGGGCTCAGACCTTGCAGTAACAACCACCCCTTGCTCTGAGCAGCTGGAGGGCTCAAGCGCATCACAAACCAGGGGAGTACCAGTACCTCCTGCCCCTCACTGCTACATCTCCTAACCCGGCCGGGCCGAGCAGGGACGCCTGAGCCCTGGCTGGGCATCAGGGTGGGGAGGCAGGTGTGCGTTGTCCTAGATCCCATACGTTGGGGCCCCCCGCCAAGCGTCCCAGCTCCCAGGTTTGCATTCAGCTTGCAGAGCAGGGCAGCCAGGGAGTGTTCACTTCCTAGATACGAAGGCCAGAGATCTGCCGGCCTGAGCTGCCGGAGCCACCGGGCCCTGAGCCCGGTCCAGTTTGCACTAGGAAGCGGCCCACCTGCTTTGCCAGATTCCCAGGGCTGGAGAAGCCCCCATGCCCCGGTTTTCCCCGGCCCAGGAGGACAGACCCGTGCTTAGTGGTCCAGCTGCACAGTTCTGCCGGGGTTGGCGGCGTGGGAACGGGGTTGTGGCTCAGGCTGAGTCCGGGAGGTGGCTCTCTAGTAAAGTTTGCGTTGAATTTTGGAACCTGGCATTTGTGTGGCCGCCCCAGTCCCCAGCCTGCTTGGCACCCGAAATGGGTGGGGGCGGCAGCATGCTGGGCAAGGCGCTCTGGCTCTGCTGACAAGCCAGTGCCAGCTTGGGCCCCCTGTGTCTCTGCACGGGGCTCAGAGGCCACCGTGCGCTCTCCCTTTCTGAACCCACCGGCCTTGCCATCGACCTGCTCTGAGGAGGCCACGGGCAGGCACAAGGGCCGCTATTGGGCAGCCGTGCCAGGCTGGCCGCAGAGGAGCAAGGGTCAGAGAAGAGCCAGCGGCTGCAAAATGCATAGCGGGCACAGCTGCAACCCCTCACCCCCCGGCTGGCTGTGCCCTCTGCTCAAGTGCGACTTTTTAAGGTGTTTTTTAAAATCATTTTGGAGGTGGCATTTTAATTTCTTTAAAGGCAGCATTTTAAGGTGGTATTTTTATTTAAGGTGGTATTTTTAAGGTAGTATTTTTATTTTTTTAAGGTGGCATTTTTATTCATTTAAAGAGGTATTTCAATGTGGTATATTATGTCAAGGTGCTATTTCTATCCATCTAAGGAGGTATTTTAGGGTAGTATTTTTAATTGTATAAGTGGTATACAATTTGAGGTGATATTTTATTCATTTAAGATTGTATTTTAAGATGGTATTTTATTATTTTAAGGTGGTATTTTAGTTGTTTAAGGTGGTATCTTTATTTCAGAAAGAAGCTATTTTTTTAAAGCAGTAGTTTTTTAAAGGTGGTGCTTTACATTGTATGGCAGTGACTAATCTGGGACGGCTCCTTTGAAAACTGGAGCCTTCGTTGTTAAGGTGGTATTTTTATTTGTTTCGTCAGGCATGTGTAAGGTAGTGGTATTTTCTGAAGTCGGTATATTCTTAAGGCAGGTTTTATTGCTGGGCTGTTGTGGGGATGGGTGGTAACGTCCTGGCCAGGGTACGTCTGGGGAAAGAACTCGGCTCTACCGGTTTGACTGATACAAGGGGCAATGAGAGTGTGAGACCCTCCTGTTTCCCGGTTGGTGCAAAACCAGCCTGGTTTGACATCGTCATTTTAGCGGGGGGGCTGCGGGTCGGGAGTGAGGGGCACTGGGATTGGGAGGGCAGG
>NW_020665184.1:874861-878599 GCF_002925995.2 Terrapene triunguis | reverse complement strand
CACTGGCAGGATTGGGAGGGCAGGGGGCTGCGGGTCGGGAGTGAGGGCACTGGCAGAGCTGTGCGGGGAGCCATGGATGGGATAGCAGGAGGCTACACCCCTGACCTCCCCCTAGTACCCGGGTTCCCTCCCCAAACCCCCCATTCCCTGGGGGAGGGGGGCTCTCACCTGGGATTCTGAGGCTCGTTCCAGACCAAAGGCCCCTGCGAGCCCGCTGGGCAGAGCCCGCTGCTGCCAGGCCAGGTGGCAGAGCAGTGGGCCGAGGGGGGGATCTGAGCAGGCTGGAACTTGCTGGGTGCCAGGGGAGGTGGATTTTGGCTTCTGCCGCTCGTCCCCTTTCTACTCGGGGCAGAAAATTCCCCTTCGTTAGCAGGTCGGCACCTGCCAAGAGGCCAGCGGGGGGGTATTTCCCGGCCACCCTGCCCAGCGCCAGGGCCCTGGCAGGCTGTTGCATGAGGAGACACAGGCGGGGTGGCTCGAGAGGGAGCGCGGGCGCTGATGGGTGCAGTGTGTGCACAGCAGGGTGCAGGGGGCTCGCTCGGCCTGTGTGTCTGGGGCGCCCAGCTAGGAGGGGGGGCAGGTTTTGCTGTGAAGGGGTTGAGGGAGGCGGGGGGAGAACAGAGGAGGCAGTGGGACGAGGGAACCAAGCTTCCCCTGACCCCACAAGGCAGCCGGCAGCCCCTGAGCCCCTCCCCGCCCCTGCTAGGAAGCAGGTCCTGAGCTGAGGCTCTGCCCAACCCCCACCGTCCATCTGGGGCCATCGGGGGGCCTCTCGCTCGGCTCCCCTGAGCAGCAGCTGCTGGGCTCCACCAGGGGCCATCTGGGAGTGCGGAGGGGTGGGCGAGGCAGGCGGCGGGGGGCACTCGGCTCTGCCCGTGTGGAGAGAGGCCCCTCCCTTCAGCCCGGCGAGTTGGGTCCCGCTCGCCAGGGACCAGCAGGAGGCGTGCCGGAGAGGCAGGGGCAGAGGCACCAGGGGCCGGGAGACAGTCCAGTCGGCCCTCCTGGCTGGCACTGGCCAGAGCCATCCATCCACGGGCCCCGAATGAGCCCAGCTTCCTGAGAGGTGGCCGGGCCGGGCCTGGAGACGACCCGGGGGGGGGACTCCCCGCTCCCTGGAGTCTGATCCTTTGGCTAATCGCCCGCCCGGCCACTCTCCACTGGCCCCCAGGACCCTTGGCCCCCGGGATCTGCGCCATGGGACGGTGCTGACACCCTGCGGCCATGGCCCCTCTCCCTCCAGCTGCAGCGCTGAGCAGGGCTGGTGGGTGTTTTCTCCAGCCCTCGAGTCGTTTTGTGGCTCTTCTCTGCCCGTCTCTGATCTGGCAATGTCCCTCTCAAACCTTGGCCCCCAGAAGTGGCCGCAGTGTCCCGTGCGGAGCTCCCCGATGCCGCCCCTGGCTCTCACCCCCCTGGTGACGCAGCCAGAGATCCCCTGGCACTGGGAGCTCGGACGCACGTCCCCTCTGCTGAGCTCTGCCGGCGACAGGCAGGGGAGGGGAGGGAATTTGGGGGATGTTTCCCTTGGGGATAATGCCACAAATTCCCAGTCAGTGCTAACCCACTGGCCCAGCGTGGCACTAGGGGGCGCTGCAGGGCTGGGTAGGGGGCTGGGTACGGGGCTCTCCCCCCAGTCAGTGCTGACCCACTGCCCCAGCATGGCTCTAGGGGGCGCTGTGCTGCGGGGGGGGCTGGGTACGGGGCTCTCCCCCCTCAGTGCTGACCCACTGCCCCAGCGTGGCACTAGGGGGCGCTGTGCTGCGGGGGGGGCTGGGTACGGGGCTCTCCCCCCTCAGTGCTGACCCACTGCCCCAGCGTGGCACTAGGGGGCGCTGTGCTGCGGGGGGGGCTGGATACGGGGCTCTCACCCCTCAGTGCTGACCCACTGCCCCAGCGTGGCACTAGGGGGCACTGCGCTGCTGGGGGGACTGGGTTGGGGGCGCTCTCCCCCCAGTCAGTGCTGACCCACTGCCCAGCGTGGCACTAGGGGGCGCTGTGCTGCAGGGGGGGGCTGGGGCTTGGATGAGACAATGTTAAAACCACTTGTGCTAGTGCAAGAAAATGCCGAGACCGTCCCCCCTCTTCGCCCCCCACATCCTTCCTCCCCACTGCGCTGGCCCCTCTACACGCCCGACAGGCCGAACAACCCAGCCCCAGAGACACACAGTGACGGGCCTTGTCTCCAGCCCCCACCCCAGCACCGTCACCTGTTGTGGCCTTTGACTCTGGGAATCTGGGAATTCACCCCCGCACCACCCGCCCTGCCAGTGCCCGAGGGGTTCGCAGCTGGGGGGCCACCCGAACACAGTTAGCGGTGGCCGCGTGCTGGCAGGGTGGGCCCAGGAATGGAGACGACACGTTCTTGGTGCAAAGTTGGGGGGGGGTCCTGCCCCGAGTCGGAGATGACTGGGGCTCTCAAGGCAGCCTTGCGGGTGGGCCCTAGGGGGTGAAACGCGGGGGAGATGAGGGGGTAGCCAAGACTGTTGTCATTTCAGACCCGGCACCCCATCTGCCCCCATCACAAGTGCACCGAGTTTGCTGTTCTCTGTCTAAACCCAACCTGGCAGCTTCGGTATCTAGCACCGCAGGGTGTCTCCGCTCGGGGGAAGGGGGGGCTGCGGGTTGGGAGTGAGGGGCACTGGCAGAGCCGGGCGAGCAGGGGGCCGGGGGTCGGGAGTGAGGGGCACCGGCAGAGCCGGGCGAGCAGGGGGCCGGGGGTTGGGAGGGAGGGGCACCGGCAGAGCCGGGTGAGCAGGGGGCTGGGGGTCGGGAGTGAGGGGCACCGGCAGAGCCAGGCGAGCAGGGGGCTGGGGGTCAGGAGGGTGATCCATTATTTGGGGTCTTTGCCCAGGCTGGCAGGAGCGGGGCTGTCTGTGCTGGTGTTGCCGGGGGGCTGTCCATGAGCAGCCCCTGGGGTGGGGACTCGACACTGGTTTGCTGGGGACTGGGCTGAGGAAGTGCCCTCTAGTGCTCAGAGCTGTCGGAGGTGGGGGGCGCTGGGCTCTGTGCCCAGCTCTGGGAGGGCAGTGGAGTCTAGCGGTTAGAGCAGGGGGGCGGGGAGTCAGGACTCCTGGTCTCTGTTCCCAGCCCTGTCACCTATTCATGCCAAGTCATACCTTCTCTCTGCCTCAGTTTACCCTTGGCCTGGCAAGCTGTTAGTAAATGAGCCCTGTCAGTGCCGCCCCCGGGGCTCAGGCTGGCCGTGAGGGAGCCAAGGCACTTTCAGGTGGAAGGCAGAGCCGGGGCTGGGTGACTCTGGAGTGGCAGCCGGCAGGGGGTCGGGGGCAGAGACCAGCTGGGCTGGCGCTCGAGCACATCGGCATCTGGTGCATATTGGGGTCAGCGTCCTTATCCCCTCGTTTACTGAAGGGGAAACTAAGGCGCGGGGAGGGACCAGGACTTAGGTCTGGCCACCCAGCCAATCAGGAGTGGAACCCAGGCGTCCTGGCTCCCAGCCCCCCCTGCTCTAACCACTAGACCCTGCTCCCCTCCCAGAGCCGCTAGAGCCCAGCGTGGGCTGGTGCTGGCTGGTGGCCAGGGCGGCGTGGGCAGGGCAAGGGCTGTGGGCCCCTGGCTCGTCCCGCCCCCGCCCTGCGCCCGCCACGTGCCGCTTTATTGCTCCACTTGTCGAGGTCGCGACCCCTGACCCTGCCGCCTAATCCGTGTCAACAGGGCCCCAGGTTAGAGCAACAGCCTGCGGGGGAGGGGAGGGGAACAAGCTCGTTAACCCTTGATGCGCCC
>NW_020665184.1:868912-874461 GCF_002925995.2 Terrapene triunguis | reverse complement strand
CCCCCTTCTACCTATCCACCCCCGACACCCCCCTGTATCCACCCCCCAACACTCCCCTTCTACCCATCCGTCCCCCAACACCCCCCTGTATCCAGCCCTCGACACACCCCTGTATCCATCCCCCCCCAATATCCCCCTGTACCCACCCCCTACACATGCCTTCTACCCATCCACATCCCCTGTACCCCCCCACACACACCTTCTATCCATCCACCCCCGACACACACCCCGTACCCACCCCCCAGGCGTGTGGGGCAGGACCAGCCGAGAGCAGTGTGGGGGATGGGTGTGAGAGTGTTGGGGGTCCCTCCCATGCCCTGTCCCACCTCACAGCCCCTTTGACTGCCAGTCCCATGAGCCCTGGGTTAGTGGAGTGGGGGGCCTCAGGACAGTCCTGTGCGTGGGCCTCCCCACTCACTAGCCCAGGGGTGTGAGCCCGGATGCCTGGGTTCCATGCCTAGCCACTGAAGCAGCAGGTGCACTCTTCCCCTTGGTGCCTCAGTGTCCCCCACTCCCAAATGCAGCACGGGGAACACGGCACCTTGAAGAGCTCTGTCAGTGCCCAGTGCTGCCCCCCCCCGCCCCCGTCCAACAGCGCAGTGCCGGCTGGGGGAGCTGCTGGACTGAGTCGGGGTGGGGGCAGGACAGAGAGCCCAAGGGCCGGCTACAAGCAGGGGGTTCTGGGCAGAGCCCAGCGGGGGCTGGGCGGGAGGCCAGGGGGCTCTTTTGTTTTTGCACTTTGGATTCTGAACCGACCCATTCCCCCCCGCAGCCCCCCAGCCCTCCGCCCCGAGCAGAGCAGTCCCGGCCCCGCAGAGCCAAGGCTGCGGATTCCAACACAGCCCCCTCCCCACAGCATGCTGCCCCCCTGCCTCTGTGAGCCCTCTTCTGGAAGGGGAAACTGAGGCACGGCCTTGCTCCAGGTGACAGGGTGAGTGGGAGCTGGAGAGAGAACCCAGGAGTCCTGACTCCCAGCCCCCTGCTCTAACCACTAGGCCTCAGTCCCCTCCCAGAGCTGGGGAGGGAACCCAGGTGTCCTGCTCTGTGTTTGTTAGACTCCGGTGGCGGGGCCAGCTGGGCTCTGGGGACGGAGGCCGATGCCCTGTGGAAGCAGGGGGGGCTGCGGCATGCTGAGATCCCCAGGAGTGGAGGTGCTGGGGCAGTTTTCTTGGGGGCGTCTGGCGGGATGGGGGGCATGAGCTGGGTTCAGTCTGGGGCACCTCGGGGTTCAGCTTTGGGCTGGGTGGGGGGAGAGACACAGCGAGAGCCCCCCAAGTCCTGCTCCCTGTGCTGCTGAGGGGGGCCAGCCTCGGGCTGTTTTGGGGTAGGGGGAGTCCAGGCCTCCCCAGAGGACCCTGGCGTCCGGGTCGGGAAAGCGCTCCGTGCCGTGCGGGCCCCGCGGGACACAAGATAAACAATTGTCTCTTTGTTCCTTTGACCCGCTGGCCCCGAGCCAGGCGAATTCTTTGCGTATTTCCTCTGCTGAGCTCCCTCGCTGGCTCCCCCTAACCGGCCCCTTCAACCCGGCCTCCGCATAGCCAGAGAGCTGCGCTCCTGGCCGAGCCCCCCACACCTCGCCAGCACCCCCAACACAGCCGCAACACAGCTATGGGAGGCTGGGGGGGGGGCTGCGGGTTGGGAGTGAGGGGCACCGGGAGGGCTGGGGGGGAGCCCAGGGCTGGGCTAGGAGGGGGCTGCGGGGTGGGATTGAGGGGCACTGGCAGGGCTGGGGGGGAGCCCAGGGCTGGGCTAGCAGGGGGCTGCGGGTTGGGAGTGAGGGCACTGGCAGAACTCGGGGGGCAGGGCTGGGCTAGCAGGGGGCTGCGGGTCGGGAGTGAGGGGCACCGGCGGGGTTGGGGGGCAGCCCAGGGCTAACAGGGGGCTGTGGGTCAGGAGTGAGGGGCACTGGCGGGGCTGGGGGGAGCCCAGGGCTGGGCTAGCAGGGGGCTGCGGGTTGGGATTGAGGGGCACTGGCAGGGCTGGGGGGGAGCCCAGGGCTAGCAGGGGGCTGTGGGTCGGGAGTGAGGGGCACCAGCAGGGCTGGGGGGAGCCCAGGGCTAGCGGGGGGGGGGGGGGTGGGGGGGGGGGGGCACCGGCGGGGCGGGGGGGAGCCCAGGGCTGGGCTAGCAGGGGGCTGTGGGTGGGGCGCTGCATGTGGGGCTCAGATGAAGGGCGTCTGAGCTGGGCTCTGTGGGGCTGGCTCCTGTTACCTGACCCCGCAGCTCCAAGGCCTGGGTGCGGGCTGGTCCGTTCCAAAGGCCCCAGAGGGACCCCACCCACGGGTCCGGTTAGCGTCCGGAGCAGCTGCCAGCGTCGGGCGCTCGCCGGCTGGGCACGGCTGCACCGCAGCCTTGTTGCTGTTAGATGTGTTACGGTAGCACCTAGAGCGTCAGCCGAGATTGGGTCCCCGTCCCTGCACGGGGTGAGAGGGGAAACCGAGGCACAGCCCAGGCACAGGACTCGGCCAAGGACACACAGCAGGTCAGGGACAGAGCCGAGTCCTGGCTCCCAACCCAGTGCCCGAGCCCCTAGATTACAAAGCCCAAAACTCCGGAACACACCCGTTGCGGGGGGGTGAATTATGATGATTTTTAACATGACTCTGGTTTAAGTTCCTGCTTATGGGGTGTATGTGGGGGGAGGGGAGGGGGGCGCTCATGGGGGGGTTGCTTATTTTTCAGTGTTTTGTTGTTTGTAAAAAGCAGGAGAGGAAAAAACCCAGCAGATGGGCCCTGCCCCGGCACCACCCAGCCCTGGGCTGCCCCCGCCCATGGGGAGCTGGGGTCTAGTTAACCCCCTGGCTGCGAGCAAAGAGTGTGATGCAGAGTCGGGAGGGGGGAGGCGCTAGGCTGCAGGACGCCTGGGTTCGATCCCCGGCTCTGGGAGGGACGTGGGGGGAGAGCAGAGGCGGGCAGCCAAGGCTCCTGGGTTCTATCTCCTGCTCTGCCATTCCCTCCTGTGCGCCCTCGGGGTGGCGAGCTGGGACAGCTGAGCTCTAGTCCCAGTCCTGCCTCACCTGCTCCATGACCTCGATCAGGTCACTTCACCGCTCTGTGCCTCAGGTTCCCCAGCTGTGAAATAGGGTTAAAAATACCAACCTCCTTAGGGAAGTGCTCACAGCTCTCCAGATGAAAACGCCGAGCTAAGGGCAGGGTGTCTTACAGCAGTGCCTGGGCGTGCCAGTAGTAGAGCAGCACCGCATGGTGCAGGGCGCTGTACATTCTGTATTAGGTACCTTATGGTAGCACCCAGGACCCTGTGGTGCAGGGCGCTGTACACTGTATTAGGTGCATTACGGTAGCACCCGGGGCTCCTTGGTGCAGAGTGCTGTACGTTCTGTATCAGGTGCATTACAGTAGCACCCGGGACCCCATGGTGCAGGGCGCTGTACGTTCTGTATTAGGTACATTACGGTAGTGCCCAGGGCCCCATGGTGCAAGGCGCTGTACGTGAGGTATTAGGTACATTACGGTAGCGCCCGGGGCCCCGTGGTGCAGGCTGCTGTACATTGTATTAGGTGCATTACGGTAGCACCCGGGGGCCCGTGATGCAAGGCACTGTACATTCTGTATTAGGTGCATTACGGTAGCACCTGGGGCCCCATGGTGCAGGGCGCTGTACGTTCTGTATTAAGTGCATTACAGTAGTGCCCAGGGCCCTGTGGTGCAGGGCGCTGTACGTTCTGTATTAGGTGCATTACGGTAGAATCCTAGGTACATTACGGTAGTGCCCAGGGCCCTGTGGTGCAGGGCGCTGTACGTTCTGTATTAGGTGCATTACGGTAGTGCCCGGGGCCCCGTGGTGCACAATACTGTCTGGTTCAGGGGGGTGCAGAGTGGGACATGAGTCCTTTCCGCTCTAGGGCACACCAGTGCCCACCCGGCCCCAGGGCAGGGGACTGGCTGGCTTGGGGGGACCTGGAGTGGGACTTGGGGTCCTTCCCTCAGCCCCCCATCTCACAGCTGCCTGATGGTCCCCATTCCCCCCCCCATTGCAGTTGTGCTGTGTCCGACACCCCCCAATCCCTTGTGGGTCCCCCAGTGGCTGTGGCCCAGCTGCCCCCTCCTTCCCCCGCAGCCCCGAGACCCCCCACTAGCCACTGCACTTCCAGCCCCCTCCACCCTCAGCCTGCTACTTGAGAGGGGCCATGGAGGAACGGGCTGAGACCCCCCCCAAGCTCATTACACGCACTGGCCCCCGGAGGCTCAGTCTCTGGACTCAAGCCGGCGCCCCAGGCATGGAATGAACAGAGTGGGGGTTCCCGGGGGGGGGGGGAACGGTGGGTTGAGGGGAAGGCCCCCCCCCCCGATCTGCTCCTCACATGTGGGTCAGTCGGGCTGTGGCTGAGTTGGGGGGGGAGCGACAGGGAGCCCAGAGATTGTAACGAGAAAATTGCTTCCAGCCCCGGAGGCTGCGATTGGGGGTTAAAATTACAACCAGCCCCGCACCGGCATCTGCTCGTAAATCTGGGCCGCTCGGCCCCTGGCCGGCAGCAGGAAACGCCGCCAGCCGCCGGGGAGCTGTGGGGATGGGGCCAGCGGAGAGCTGGGAACTCCAGACACAGGGGGGCGCTGGCCCCCACTGGGCTGCGCAGCAGGAGGGGGTGAATTCTCGGTGCCTGCGAGTGTGTGGCCCCCGCTCCCCAGAGCCAGGCGCATTCGCTCTCCTCGGCTGTATGCTGGGACTGGTTGCCAGCCCCCTGCTCTAACCACTAGACCCCCCCCCCCCCCCCCCCCCCGAGCTGGGGATAGAACCCAGGAGTCCTGGCGCCCAGCCCCCCTGCTCTAACCACTAGACCCCACTCCTGTCCCGGAGGCTGCTGATAAAGCTGCCTGCTCTGGCGTTGGCTTCCAGTGTTGCACTTGCCTCTCTATTGGCTGCGACTGAGACCCTCCAAACTCGTCTCACCCAAGAGCCACTGAACGGCCCTACACGGGCCCTGGGCTGGGTTTCTCCCTGGTGACGTGGTGGGGAAAAACCCTGGGACCTTCCCTACCCCTGAGCCAGCCAGTCCCCGCCCTGGGGCTGGATGGGAGCTGGCGCCCCCTTCAGGGGAAAGGCCCCATCTCCCATTCTCCCGGCCCCCCAGCTGGCCAGTGCCCCACCCCGTGCCCCACTCTGCAGCCTGCCAGCCCCTTGGCGGCGCTCCGTGCCCGAGGCTCTGGTGTCTGTTCACACTTGCCACTGCCCATCGGTGCTCATGTGCGCTCGGCGGCTCCCGACTCTGCCCAGCGGCTGCGGGTGGCTGCCCGCTGGCACCTCGTGCCCGCTGCCCCGGGCACTGCGGCCCCCTCACTGGGTTCATCTCCTTGGAATCGGCGCGTTTATTGCTCGGCTGGCGCAGGGGCTGGCGCGGGGAGAGCTGGCTTGTGGGGAAAGGCCCCACACCTCAGCCATGGATTTAGTCTGGGATAACGTGGCAGAGTGGGGACTAGTGGCTAGAGCAGGGGGCCGGGAGCCAGGACTCCTGAGTTCTCTCCCTGCTCTGGGAGGGGAGGGGAATGGTTAGGGCGGGGAGCTGGGAGCCAGGACTCCTGGGTTCTCTGCCC
>NW_020665184.1:866057-868902 GCF_002925995.2 Terrapene triunguis | reverse complement strand
GGGGAGCTGGGAGCCAGGACTCCTGGGTTCTCTGCCCGCTCTGGGAGGGGAGTGGGGTGCAGTGGTCAGGGCTGGGAGCCAGGTGTCCTGGGCCCGATCCTGTCGCCCCAGTGCTGGGGCGATGGCAGGCGGCGGTGGCTTTCTCCAAACTCCTGCCTGGTGTCAGGGAGGGGGTGGGGCCGCTGTTGTTCACTTAATTAAAAGCAATTTGAGTTTCCCACCCTCCTATTAGCTGCGCCGTGTGGCCTGTTTTCTGGGAGCTCCGGCTCTGCCACCTGGCATGGTGCACCAGGGGTGCCCCTCTGCTGAGGGGCAAGCTGGGGGTGCAGTGTGGGACCCCAAATTCCTGCCCCCTTCATCCTAGGAGACCAGGCCTGCTGGGCTAAATGCCCCCCAGATGGCGGATCTGTTCCAGAGCTCACCCCACAGGGGGGTTGAGAAACTGCCACCTTCAGCCGGGGGGCAAGAAACCATTAATTCTCATTGGGCGAAATTACTCCTTTTAAATTGGGGAGGCAGGTTTGGGGGTTCCTGAGAATTCAAAGGATGGCTTATGAACCAGCTCAGTTGAACTGCACTGAATAATGGCCCCTTTTGGATTTGGGGGGGAACTCCTAATTTTAGATGCATGGGGGGCTAGAAACTGACATTTTTATATGGGGGAGGCTAGAAACTAATTTTATGGGGGGGCTAGAAACTGCTAATTTTAGACGCATGGGGGGCTGGAAAGTGCTATTTTTGGACACATGGGGGATGGAAATTGCTAATTTGGGGCGGGAAGGCGGGAAAGGAGCTCAGTGAGACATTTCTCGGAAAGTCAGTTTGAAGATCCACCCCTCGCTTCTCTCCCTGCTCCCCCCCATTCCCCACTGCGCTCTGTGCATCTGCTGCTCCATCTACCTGAGTCCCACGTGCCTTTTACTGGTTTATAAAAATAATCCTCCCTGCTTGGCTGCCTTCCCGGAGTGGTGGAGCTGGCAGCTCGTCGGCACACGGCAGGGAGACGAGTCCCCCGCGGCTGGCAGCCCCTCCGGGCGCTTGGGTGACGGGATTCTGCCTTCACTTCCTGTCCCAAATTGCTTGGGGAGCCTGGCTGGGCAGCTGGCAAGCAGCTGCTGCCTCCCAGCCCAGAGGTGGCAGCATCTTGGTGGTGGGTGGAGCCATCCTGCGGAGGCGGTTGGCAGCCTTCCGTGGGGCGTGTAGGAGAGCTGGGCTGGGCGCACTGGGACCCAGTGCCTGACGCAGGACAGACTGGGCCCAGAGCCCCTGTGATCCCCTTTCCTTCCAGCCCAGCTGAGTGTGGGCTGGGAGCCAGGACTCCTGGGTTCTGTGCCTGGCTCTGGGAGGGGAGTGGGGGGCTGGGAGCCAGGACTCCAGGGTCCCGTCCTTGGTTCTGAGGTGGGAGGGTGTGGGTGTGGCAGTGACAGTGGCAGTGTGGGGGGGTGGGGTAGGAATCTGGACTCCTAGTTCTATTCTTAATTTTGCCACTAGCAAAAGTTCGGGGGCTGAAAAGTTGCGAACCCCCCTCCCGCTGTGCCAGAGAAGGGGGTGTCACGGCCCAGCCAGGAATCCCCCAAGAGCCCCCCCGCCCCCACTCTTCGTTAACCTTCAGGGTGCTGCACCCCCTGCTAGTCCAGCCCTGCACCGCTGGTGCCCCTCACTCCCGACCCACAGCCCCCTGCAAGACAGGACACCCCCCACCCAGCCCCCTGCAGGACGGGGACCCCCCCACCCAGCCCCCTACAAGACGAGACACCCCTTGCCTGGCCCCCTGCAGAATGGGGACCCCCCCCTCCCAGCCCCCTGCAGGATGGGGACCCCCCCGACCCCTAGCCCCCTGCAGGACAAGACACTCCTTGCCTGGCCCCCTGCAGAATGAGGACCCCCCCGCCCGGCCCCCTGAGGGATGGGACACCCCTATACAAAACCCTGAGTAGCTCTTCAGCCTCTCGGATTCAGACAGAGGGCAGGAGTCCTTCCTAAGAAGAATGGCACATCGGGGGAATGGGGTCTAGTGGTTAGAGCAGGGAGGAGGGCTGGGAGTCAGGGCCCTGGGGCTGTATTCCTGGCTCACCTCTGACTCAGTGGATCTTGGGCAAACCTTTTCCCCACTCCGTGCCTCAGTTTCCCCTTTGTAGCGGGCCAGGAATGTCATGCGCCCGTGGAGAGCCCCTGCCTCCCCCACCTATGGCGTCACAGACGCAGCCCGGGAGCCCCAAGAACCAGGACTTGCCCCTCCCCCACCCCATCAGCCCCCTCTTTGTGAATCGGCCAAGCCCTGGGGGGCCAGAAGGTGTTTGGGTCCCGGCTCTGCCCACAGGGCCAAGCTGCCAGGCTGGGCCGAGTCACCTGCCATTAGCAGTTCAGCTGCCGGGGCCAGTGCATGAGGCCCAGCTGGGATGGGGGCAGGGAGAAAGTGGGGGCACAGTGGTGGCTCCTGGTAGCTTCGTGCCAACCCAGCATTGCCCTTCCCCCGGGTGCCCGCCTGGCCATGCTCTGCAGAGAGGAGATAAAGGCCCTGCTATTGCTGCTGGTGACGGGTGGGGACATTCCTCGCGGTGGCAGAGCAGAAGCGTGGCCAGGCCAGGCAGCACTCGCTGCCAGGCAGCACTCGCTGTCTGGCAGGTTCTAGCCCTGGTAGCCCTGTTCCGGGCCCGGCCCGGCTCTTTGGCCAGGTTCTAGCCCCGGGGCCCTGGTTCCGGGCCCGGCCCGACTCTTTGGGCAGGTTCTAGCCCTGGGGCCCCTGTTCCGGGCCCGGCCCGGCTCTTTGGGCAGGTTCTAGCCCCAGTTCCGGGCCTGGCCCGGCTCTTTGGGCGGGTTCTAGCCCCGGGGCCCCGGTTCCGGG
>NW_020665184.1:862900-866047 GCF_002925995.2 Terrapene triunguis | reverse complement strand
AGCCCCGGGGCCCCGGTTCCGGGCCCGGCCCGGCTCTTTGGGTGGCCTCAAGCCCTGGTTTGGCTCTGTGGGGCCAGACGGGTTCTGATCCGGGGTTGGTTCTGGTCCCAGCTCTGTTCTGTTTGGCCCGGTTCTGGTCCCCCTTCAGCTCCGTCCTGGGTCGGTTCTGGCTGTGCAGGGGGTGCTCTCGGTTCGGTTCTGTCCGTCTCGGCAGGTTCGGGCCCGGCTCTGTTCCGAGTGGCACTGGGGGCCCGTCAGGGCGGTTCTGGGCTGGGCTCGGGTGGGAGCTGCGTGGCCAGACGGTGCCTGGGGCTGTGAGTGCAGCTCCGTCCTGCCCACTCCCCGGGGGTCCCCATGGGCACCCCCAGATCCCGTAGTGCTCAGCCTGGGCTGTCTGGCACCCCAGCCCCTCTGCCAGCCGCTCTGCTGCCCCATGCCCATCACCCCCCAGAGTACCCAGCTGAGACAGAGCGCACAGCGGCTGGCCTGCCACGTGGGGAAATCCAGGACTCCTGGGTTCCTTCCCCAGCTCTAGAAGGGGAATGGAGTCTAGTGGTTGGAGCAGGGGGCTGGGTTCTGTTCCTCAGATCTGCCTCTGACGGTCTGTGTGACCTACCTGCCCTCGTGCCTCAGTTTCCCCATCTGTGCAATGGGATATGACCCCTCCATTAGCAAAGTGCGGGGTAGAACATTGCTCCGGGAACAGGGCCTCTGTGGGCAGCGGGGGTGGTGGGTGGCCCCTGCCCGCGCGGGAGCAGCCAGGCCCCCTTGGCACGTCTCCGGCGGAAAGTAGGTCAGCGGCGGGAGCGAGTGGGCAGGAGCCGGGCCCCCCAGCGCTAATGTGGAACAGAAGGTCGGGCGCGATCCTGCGGTTACCTCGGATAACCTCCGCCAGCAGACAAAGGGCCTTTCACAGCAGCCTCGCAGGCCGGCCCACAGCTGAGCTGGCGTCATGGCCCCTGGCACCTCCCTGGGCGGCGGCGGCCCGTCCTGGGCAAGGGGTGTCACCCGGGGCAAGGGATGGGTCTGATTTCCCCTCTGGCCCGGCAGGCGTGTATGAAAGTGAAGGGGCAGAGGGGGGGCACTGCCAAGGTGCCACCGACAGACCCACAGCTGCAGAGGGCCCAGGGCTGGGAGAGCAGGGGGCTGCGGGTCGGCAGTGAGGGGCACCGGCAGAGCTGGGGGAGCCCAGGGCTGGGAGAGCAGGGGGTTGCGGGTCGGCAGTGAGGGGCACCAGCAGAACTGGGGGGGCCCGGGGCTGGGCTGGCAGGGGGCTGCGGGTCGGGAGTGAGGGGCACCAGCAGAGCTGGGGGAGCCCAGGGCTGGGCTAGCAGGGGCTGCGGGTCGGGAGTGAGGGGCACCAGACACGCTGTGGCCGGGGGCGCCCAGAGGCCCAGGTGACGGGCTCCCTTGCGATTCATTTCCTAGCCCCAGACTTAGAAGGTGGAAGGGGTCTCCCATCTTCAGCCCACTGCGCCACCTAGCCCTGGCCAAGGGAAGTGCAGCCCCAGTGACTGTCCTGTGAGGCTGGAGCAGGGATGGGGCCTGGTGCCCTCCTGGGGGCATGGCTGACTGGTGGCAGTGCCAGGGACACCACCCGCCTGCCTGTGCCAGGCATAAGCGGCCCTGGGCCAGCCAAACCCCTTCTGCCAGCCCCATGGCGAGAGGGGGTGGGGCAGGGCCCAGGGAGGCAGCCTGGATATGGGCACGGGCACGCTGCTGGCTCCCGCGCCGCCCCACCCCACCCCCCTACGCTACGGCCTGACCCGGGGCGGGTCCAGCCCCTGCCCTCGGGGCCTGGTGGGTGCCCGTGGGGCTGGTCTGGGCACGGCGGGGTTGTTCTGGGCCCGGCGGGCGCCCGGGGGTGGGTCTGGGCCCAGCAGGCGCCCGGGGGTGGGTCTGGGCCCGGCGGGGTTAGTCTGGGACTGGTGGACGCCCGGGGATTGGTCTGGGCCTGGTGGGCGCCCTGGGGTGGGTCTGGGCCCAGCTGGGCTGGGCTGGGCCCGGCGGGGTGGGTCTGGGCCTGGCCGGGTTGGTCTGGGTCTGGCGGGTACCCGGGGGTGGGGGTGGGCCCGGTGGGCAGCACAGGGCAGGAGGGGTGGGGAGCAAATCCTGCAGGGGTCCCGGGCCCAGCGCTGGGCCCCCGGGCGGATCTCTGCTCCCCCCAGCCTGGCCCAGGAAATGGCGGCATTTGGGGGCCAGGGCCAGGCCCCTCCTGCGGGCAGCTTCCCCGATAGACCTGGGCTCTTCCTGCCCCCCGTCACCCGCCTCCTCCACTCACCCCTTCCTGCTGCTGCCTCGCGTGTGGGTCAGACCCCTAGCAAGACTTCTACAGCCCCACAGAAACCTGTCTGTCCAGCCACACCTCCGGATCCCTCATCTGCCTGCCCCACGCACCCTCCAGCCCCACCCCAGGCCCCCCATCCGTCTGCCCCATACACCCCTCCAGCCCCAGCCCCGGACCCCCCGTCCGTCTGCCCCACACACCTCCAGCCCCACCCTCAGGCGTCCCGTCCGTCTGCCCCACACACCCTCCAGCCCCACCCCCGGACCCCCCATCCGTCTGCCCCACACACCCTCCAGCTCCACCTCCTGACCCCCCATCCCTCTGCCCCACACACCCTCCAGCCCCACCTCCTGACCCCCCGTCCGTCTGCCCCATACACCCCTCCAGCCCCACCCCCAGGCGCCCCGTCCGTCTGCCCCACACACCCCTCCAGCCCCACCCCTGGACCCCCCATTCGTCTGCCCCACACACCTTCAGCCCCACCCCCAGGCGCCCCATCCGTCTGCCCCACACACCCCTCCAGCCCCATCCCTGGACCCCCCGTCCGTCTGCCCCACACACCCTCTGTCTGTTGCTCTCTCTCTGCCCCCAGCTCTTGATTCTGTTTATTGGATTGTTCAGTTGCCAACTTCGAAAAACTTTTATTAAAACCGAGAGAAAGAGAGAAACTCGGGCTTGTTTGGGGGCCTGTGGGTGCTGTATTGTGAGGCTGTATTGGGGTGTTTGGGGGGCTATGGGGAGCTGTATTGGGGTGTTTGGGGGCTATGAGGTGCTGTATTGGGGTGTATTGGGGGGCTGTGGGTGCTGTATTGTGGAGCTGTATTGGGGTGTTTGGGGGGCTATGAGGAGCTGTATTGGGG
>NW_020665184.1:856656-862800 GCF_002925995.2 Terrapene triunguis | reverse complement strand
TGGGGGGTTATGGGGAGCTGTATTGGGGTGTTTGGGGGGCTGTGAGGAGCTGTATTGGGGGTGTATTGGGGTGTTTGGGGGCTATGAGGAGCTGTATTGGGGGTGTATTGGGGTGTTTGGGGGGCTATGAGGTGCTGTATTGGGGGTGTATTGGGGGGCTGTGGGTGCTGTATTGTGGAGCTGTATTGGGGTGTTTGGGGGGTTATGGGGAGCTGTATTGGGGTGTTTGGGGGGCTGTGAGGTGCCGTATTGTGGGGCTGTATTGGGGTGTTTGGGGGGCTATGAGGAGCTGTATTGGGGTGTTTGGGGGGTTATGGGGAGCTGTATTTGGGGTCTGTATTGGGGTGTGGGGGGGCTGTGAGGAGCTGTATTGGGGGTGTATTGGGGTGTTTGGGGGGCTATGAGGAGCTGTATTGGGGGTGTATTGGGGTGTTTGGGGGGCTATGAGGAGCTGTATTGGGGTGTTTGGGGGGTTATGGGGAGCTGTATTTGGCTGTATTGGGGTGTGTGGGGGGCTGTGAGGTGCTGTATTGGGGTGTTTGGGGGGTTATGGGGAGCTGTATTTGGGGACTGTATTGGGGCTGTTTTGGGATGGTTGTGTTTCTGGGGACCAGGGCGTTGTTTGGGGCTCTGGCTGGGGGGAGGAGCGCTGGTTTTTGGGGTGCGGGTCCAGCCCCTCCTTGTCCAATCCAACCTCCCACCTCTGCATGTCCCCCAGCTCGCCCTGCGGGGGGCAGCAGTCACTTCTGTTTGTCAAGCCCAAGGAGGCAGTTCTGGGGGTGAGTCCCATTGGCGGGGATCGTGGGGTCCTGAGAACACCAATTACCCGAACCCACCGCCGCCTTCCACAATGCACCGGGGTAGCCAGAGTTGTGAGGGGCCTGGGGGTGGGAGAGGACCGGGGGCCGAGAGTGTTTGGGCACATGGCAACCGGGGGCAGGCTGGGGGGCTTTCCTGTTTGTCCCCAGCTGAGCTCTCTGTCCCCATCCCCATATGCCCTTGCTGCATGTCCGTCCCCAGACACCCCCTCTGGCTAGCTATCCCCGCACGTCTGTCTGTCCGTCCGTCCCCAGACACCCCCTCTGGCAAGCTACCCTGTCCCCGTACACCCCTGTCTGTCTATTCATCTATCCCCATATACATCCTCTGTCTGTCTGTCCATCTATCTATCTAGCTAGCTATCCTCTACACTGTCTGCAATCTATCTATCTATCTGTCTATCTATCCCCACACCCCCTCTATCTATCTATCTATCTATCTATCCCCATACACCCCCTCTATCTATCTATCTATCTATCTATCTATCTATCTATCTATCCCCACACACCCCATCTCTCTCTCTCTCTCTCTCCCCATACACACTCTCTGTCTGTCAGTCCCCGGACACGCCTCTGTCTGTCTGTCTCTCTCCCAATGGGGCAGGGGATTTTCCCTCCCTGGCACTCATTAACCCGTGCTGTGCCCTGGCCTCCTGCCCTAGGAACCCAGCTGGCCCTGGGAGCCCTCAGGGACAGATCTGCCTCTGCCTGTGGAATGGGTGGCTCTGTCCCTGCTGGGCACTGGCACAGTGGTAGCCGGGCGTTGGCGGTTGGCATGGCGGTTGCCGAGCGCTGGCAGTTGCCGGGTGCTGGTGGTTGCCAGGTGTCGGTATGGTGGTTGCTGGGTGTGGGCGGTTGCCGGGCATTGGCACAGTGGTTGCCGGGTGTTGATGATTGCCGAGAGCCAGTGGTTGCCGGGTGCTGGTGGTTGCCGGGTGTTGGCGGTTGCCGGGCAGCCCCGTTGCCGTGCCGCCATCTTAGGCTGGCTGGGACTGGCGGCGCGGCCTCTCGCTCTGGCTCTGCCGCTGCCTCTTCCCCTTCGTCAAATGGCTGCAGCAGGCACAGGCTGCTCGTAAACCCGGCTGCCAGCGGGCACCGGGCAGTGCCAAGTCTCCTCTTAAAGAGACACGCACGCCCTCCTCTCCGCTCGGGATTAGGGGCCGGCGGCAGGCAGCTGGCTGGGGGGGAGCCCCCCACCTGCTCACTGGGCTGGCCGGCTGCCCTCGCTCTGCCCCCACCCACAGGGCTCCCTGGGGGCTTGGGTGCGAAGCCCCCCTCCCCCGGTCCAGGGCTGCCCCCTTCCCCAGAGAAGCCTCTCAGGGCGGGGCTGGGCCCCCTCCTCAATTTCAGCCCCTGGGGGGGGCCTATTCCCTGGTGCCCTCTGACCCCCCGGCCCTCCAGAGTCAGAACCCAGCCCTCCGGCTCTATCGCGAAGCCCTTCCCCACCTCCCGTAGCCCCATGACGCTCCCAGAGGAGGGGCCCCCTGGCAGTGCCCTGCCCCTCGCGCTGCGTGCCAGGCTCTGGCTGCCGTGACCTGTCCCCCGCCCAGGCCCGGTTACTGTGGGTGTTGGGGGGCACACCCTGGTGGGGGGACTGTCCAGTGCCCCGCCTCCCCCCAGGCCTGTGGGCAGTGTGGTACCAGCCCCCACAGGGCGTGTGGGCAGCGCGGTACCAGCCCCGAACAGGGCCTGTGGGCAGTGTGGTACCAGCCCCCACCAGGGCGTGTGGGCAGCGCGGTACCAGCCCCCCCAGGGCGTGTGGGCAACGTGGTACCAGACCCCCCCCCCTGGGCCTGTGGGCAGCTTGGTACCAGCCCCCGCCCAGGGCATGTGGGCAGTGTGGTACCAGCCCCCACCAGGGCCTGTGGGCAGTGTGGTACCAGCCCCCCCAGGGTGTGTGGGCAGGGTGGTACCAGCCCCCCCCCAGGGAGTGTGGGCAGGGCGGTACCAGCCCCCCCTTTATTTCCCCCTGCCGTTGCCACGGGGGGTGTCCTGGGAGGGCCGGGATATCTCCCTTGCCCCATCCCACAGCCCTGCCCAGAGGGGGACCAGCCCGGTGGGCAGTGCCAGCGGGCGAGGGCTGGGCAGAGGGGCACGGGGCTGGCTTGAGCCCCGGGTGGTGGGTGCTGCCCTGGCACAGCACCCTTCCCCCGCCCCACGCTGGTCTGAAATCCTGGGGGGCAGAGGGGATACGGGGCTAAGGCTTGGCAGCTCCTTGGCTTTGTTCTGGGTTTGTGCTGCCCCCAGCGCAGCAGGGCACAGGCTGGGGGGGGGGGTTTCTGGGTGATACCATAATACCCCTAATAAATACAGCGCCCTGCACAGCAGGGCTCCAGCCATGGGGGGCTCTGGGCGCTACCGTAATACCTCTAATAACAGTAAGTTTGGGTCTGACTCGGGCTAGCAAGCAGTGTTCTGTGTCGGGTCTGGGGTGCCCGGAGCGATGCCAGGCACCCTGGCTCTAGCCTGGATGTCGGGCTGGAGGTGGCCTGGAATACCAAGGAGAGTGGCGTGGGGCTGAGAGAGAGGGCAGCAATGGGACCGTGTGCGCCAGCAGGGATCTCCTCCCTGGGGTCAGTATCCAGCCCCGGGCCCCTGGCACCAGGCTCACATGTGCCTGTAGGGGCGGGTAAGCATGCCGGCTTGTTATTGTAGGGTCTCCCGGGGGCACCGGGTCGCTCACGGTGGTTTGTTATTGGAGGGTCTCCGGGGGGCACCGGGTCGCTCAGGGTGGTTTGTTATTGGAGGGTCTCCCGGGGGCACCGGGTCGCTCACGGTGGTTTGTTATTGGAGGGTCTCCCGGGGGCACCGGGTCGCTCAGGGTGGTTTGTTTTTGGAGGGTCTCCCGGGGGCACTGGGTCACTCATGGTGGTTTGTTATTGGAGGGTCTCCTGGCGCTGAGGAAGTGTGTGCTAGGTCCCGTGTATGGCATGAAGGCACAGGTGCCACTGGGTAGGGACAGGGCAGCAGGTTCCCGACCCCCAGGGGACAACCCAGACACTTGGGCCAGGAAGGGGAGGAGGATCCTGCCTATGCTGGATGCTGGCTGGTGGAGGGGCTGGTGGGGGACCCCCTGCTTGGAGTTTGGGGGCTCTCCGATTACAGATGTGTCGGGGGAGCTTGTGCCACGCTGGGGCTCGGGGCCAGCACTGATGGGGGCAGAGCGCCCCCTGCTGAGCCCCTCCACCTCCTGGCACTCCCATCCAAACGCTGGCCCAGCCCCACCCTGCTTGGCCATGGGGAGGGGGCCGGAGGCGTGGGCGGGATGACCCACAGCAGGGCACCGTGGGCTGGCAATAACCGGGCAGCGCAGGGGATGGGCGAGGAGGGGCTGGCCCGGGGGTGGGGGGCAGGTTTGAGCAGTGATGGGAACCCCCCCCAACCCGAGCTGGCCAGGTGGGAGCCGGTGCCCCTTGGAGCAGAAAGGCCCCATGTCCCGGACGTGGAGGAGGCGGGGGCAGCCCCAGGGAGGGGCAGAGCCGTGGGGGATCAGGGCGCTGGGCCAGCTGGGCCGGCCAGACAATGCCTTGGCTCGTGTGACCCGGGGGCTGGGTCCAGCTGCCAGCTGCCTCTCGCTCGCCTTCATCCCTGCCAAGACCCCCGCCCCCCAGCCTGCCCCCCAGTGTGGTGAGGGGGCTGCGTTCCGGGCCCCGGGGGCTGGGCTTAAATCCTCCAGTCTATGAGCAACCCTGTGGGGGCAGCTGAGTGTCCTATGGGGGTCGTCAGGGGCTGGGGAAGAGAGGCACAGGTAAGGGGGCTGGTTCGAGGTGGGTCGAGGATGGGGGTGGTTTGGTGGGGCCCCATATCCCCATGGGCTGCCAGTTTCTCCTTCCCATGCCTTCCAGCTGGGGCGGGGGAGGGCAATCCAGCACGTCCAGAGATTCTGGGGAACTGGCTGATGCGGGGCAGGGGCAGTTGCTTCTTCCCCATAAACCCAGCAGAGCTGGTGGGAGGGGGCAGCCCTATGGAGTCCCCAGCCCCACGGCTGCCACCCTCACAGGTCTCTCACTTGGGGGGCTCTGACTGTCCCAGTTTCTTTCTGGCACCTTCCCCACAGACGAGCCCCCCAGCTCAGGGAGCCACTTGGATCTGGGGTAGCTGGCAGGGGCTTGGTTCCCTACCCCAAGGCCAGGCGGAGCTTGTGGGGGGCATTCGGTGCCCAAAGGGGGTCCCAGAGCCAGGCAGGTCCCCCCTGTGCTAAGTTCCTGCTGGGGGGTGGGGCACTTCCAGGGTGAGCTGGGTTTAGACCATCCAGGAGGTGCTAGAGCCGTCGGGGGGTGGGGGTGCGGGGATGTGTGTGTGTGTGTGACGTGTGTTTTGTGTGTGTGACATGGGTGTTACATGTGTTGTGTTTGTGTGTGTGTGTGTGTGTGTTACAGCCATGTATTTGTCCATGTGTGCACATTACAGTCACGCTGTGTGTGTGTGTGATGTTACACGTGTGTCACACAAATGAGTGTGCGAGGCATGCCTGTTCCATGTGCTTAGCATGTGGGCCCGCCTCTGCATGCTATGTGTCCATGGCGGGCGCGAGCTGTGCGTGTTGTGTGAGCGTGTGCGCTCCCTGGGTGGGTTCGTGCGCCCGTCGGCTGAGCACTGCGGGCGCTGGTTCCCTGCCCGGCCTGCCCCTGGCTTCTGGGCCCTGCGGCTCACGGGCTGTTGTTCTGCGCAGGGAGGGGCTCATAAATCCCGTGGCTGGGAGCAAAACTGGACCCGTTCAGCCCGTGCTGTCCATGGGCGCGTCAGGGAGCTGGCGGAGGGGCCGGGGGGGTCCATACAATGTAGAAACCAAACCCAGGCGTGGGACTGGGCAAAACCCACCCGCGGGGCCTGGGCCGTTAGCGGTTACCGGCCCAGGCACGGGGGCTGCGGGTCGGGATTGAGGGGCACCGGGAAAGCTGGGGGGAGCTGGGACAGCAGGGGGCTGCGGGTGGTGATTAGCAGTGGGGGGGGGGGGGGACGATCGGTTGCTTCTGGGGGGGGTCCATCCTTTCTCCTGAGCCCTGTGACCCCAGGCGTGGCTTAGCCCTACCCACCAGCTCACCGGGCGGCTCTAACCCCTTCTTTGCCGGGCTGCTCCTAGCAGGCGTCACAGCCACTGGCACGGGGTTCTCCGCAGAGCCCAGAGCCTGAAGGGAGGGAGCCAACCTCGCCCAGCAGCACATCCGACATTCCTGCTGCCTCTGCTCACCCGGCAGGACTCCAAAACACTGCACACGCTGGCTAGACAGGGACCCCTGGCCCGGCGCTGAGCGGCAGCCGCCTCTGGGGTGGGGCCTGGGGGCTGTTTATCCAGGGACCCCTCGCCCTGCGCTGAGCGGCAGCC
>NW_020665184.1:818577-821656 GCF_002925995.2 Terrapene triunguis | reverse complement strand
GTGTGTGTGTGTGTCCCAGGCTGGGTGTGTGTGTACAGCACTGGGCATTTTTCTATTTACTCTTAACTAACGTTGCGGTGACTTTCCTCTGGGGGGCAGGGAAGGGGTCGTACAGCGCCCACCCGCCTACCTCCATTGACAGGGCCCAGACACACATACCCAGTGCCCAGACACAACGTACCGTCACACGCACATGGTGCACACACTGCACAGACACAAACACGCGCCTGTCCCGGATGGTGTCTGGAGCTGCACATGGAGCTCAGCAAACAGCCGGTCACTGCACAGCCACGAGGTCAAAGCAGTGCAAGGCTGCACACGCGGGTACTCGGGGCACGGCCAACCCCGCCCGGGCCTACGGCAGGCCGCTACCGCCTGGCTTCGCGCGGCTCACGCCCACTTCCCAAGCCGTGAACAGCAACATCACAAATCTGCTGCTACCGGGCTGGGTCGTGGGCTGGTGCGTCCCAGCTGCCGGGGTCCCCCCAGGTGCTTTCATGTTTGTCTAGATGCGGTTTGTCCTGGTGGCCACCGCCAGACCAGCTGCCTTGCTTTAACCGGCCATAAATACAGCCTCGAGTCGGCCACATCCACGAGATGCCCAACCCAGCTGAGTTGTTCCACCAGCCACCGGACAACCACTCCGGGGTTTGACAGTGGGAACTTGGCCCCACCATTTGGCCCTGCAAACGGGCAGAACCCAGCATGGGTGGAACACACGGTACAGGTACATATGAAACTGCAGAACTACTAACCATGGTCTGTCACCCATTGCTTAAGTCAGCCTCTGGACCAGATGAGCAGTGGATCGCAAATGTGATGCCGACTTTTTAAAAAGGCTCCAGAGGCGATCCGGGCAATTACAGGCCGGTAAGCCTAACGTCAGTACCAGCAAATTGGTTGAAACGATAGTAAAGAACAGAATTATCACACACAGAGATGAGCACAGTTTGTTGCGGAAGAGTCAACATGGTTTTTGGAAAGGGAAATCACGCCTCACCAATCTACTAGAATTCTTTGATGGGCTCGACAAACGTGCACAAGGGGGATCCAGTGGATATAGTGTACTTGGGCTTTCAGAAAGCCTTTGACAAGGTCCGTCACCAAAGGCTCTTAAGCAAAGTAAGGGGTCATGGGAGAAGAGGGAAGGTCCTCTCATGGATTGGAAACTGGTTAAAAGACAGGAAACAAAGGGTAGGAATAAATGGTCAGATTTCAGAATGGAGAGAGGTGAAGAGCAGGGTCCCCTAAGGATCTGCACTGGGACCTGTGACGTTCAACATATTAATAAATGATCTGGGGAAGGGGGTGAACAGTGTGGTGGCAAAGTTTGCAGATGATACAAAACTACTCAAGATAGTTAAGTCCCAGGCAGACTGCGAAGAGCTACCAAAGGATCTCTCCGAACTGGGTGACTGGGCAACAGAATGGCGGATGACATTCAGTGTTGATAAGTGAAAAGTGACACATTGCAAAAGATAATCCCAGCCAGCCGTACAAACGGATGGGGTCTAAATTAGCTGTTACCGCTCAAGAAGGAGATTTTGGAGTCACCGCGGATAGTTCTCTGAAAACATCCACTCAATGTGCAGGGCAGTCAAAACAAACAAACAAAAAGAACAATGTTAGGAACCACTAGGAAAGGGATAGATAACAAGATGAAAAGTATCTTAATGCCTCTCTATAAATCCATGGTACGCCCCCCTCTTGAATACTGTGTGCAGATCTGGCTGTCCTCTTTCAATAAAGATACGTTAGCACTGGAAAAACTACAGAGAAGGGCAACAAAAACGATTAAGGGGATGAAACAGCTTCTGTATGAGGAGAGATTAAAAAGACTCTTAGAAAAGCGATGACTGTGGGATATGACAGAGGTCTATAAATTGTGACCCGTGTGGAGGAGGTGACTAAGGAAGTGTTATTTACCGTCACCTAACACAAGAACCAAGGGTCACCCCAATGACATGAATAGGCAGCAGGTTTAGAACAAAGATAAGGCAGGACTTCTTCACACAATGCACAGTTAACCTGTGGAACTCGTTGCCAGAGGATGTTGTGAAGGCCAAAAGTATAACTGGGTTCAAAAAAAGAACGAGATACGTTCATGGGGGATAGATCCATCAATGGCTATTAGTGAAGATGGTCGGGGACACAACCCCGTGCTCTGGGTGTCCCTCGCCTCTGATGGCCAGAAGCTGGGACTGGGCAACAGGGGCTGGATCACTCTATAATTGTCCTGTTCTATCCATTCCCTCTGAAGCGCCTGGCATTGGCCACTGTTGGAAGACAGGAGAATGGGCTAGATGGACCATTGGTCTGACCCCATGTAACCGTTCTAATGTACATACATTGGCACACCCACACCCACAAACACATCCCCCCCACATACAGACACAAAAACACACCCACACATACACCCACCCACATACTGTACAGGGATTAATCAACACCAAACTCTACTCCAGACACCACTTCCCCCAACAGCCACCACAGCAGAAGCCCAGGAAAACAGCCAGGAGTGACACTACCCGAGCGGGGCCAGTACCCCCTGGAGTGACTCTACCCGAGCGTGCCCGGTACTCCCGTGGAGTGACTCTACCTTTGTGTTGCCAGTACCCTCCTGGAGTGAGTATAACCAAGCAGGGCCTGTACCCCCTGGAGTGACTCTACCCGAGCATGCCTAGTACCACTGGAGTGATTCTACCCGAATATGCCGAGTACCTAAATGGAGTGACTCTACCGGAGCATGCCCAGTACTGCCCTGGAGTGACTCTACCCGAGCGTGCCCAGCATCTCCCTGGAGTGACTGGAGTGACTCTACCCGAGTCTGGCCAATACCCACCCCCCAGGGTGACTCCACCTGAGTGTTCCCACTACCCCTGGAGTAACTATACCCGAGCATGACCAGTACCCCCCCATGGAGTGACTCTACCCGAGCGTGCCCAGTATGACCTTGGAGTGATTGTACCCAGGTGTGCCCAGTACCCCCCGTAGTAACTATACCCGAACGTGCCCAGTCCCCCCCAGAGTGATTCTACCTGAGTGTGCCCAGTACCCCCTGGAGTAACTATACCCAAGC
>NW_020665184.1:814816-818567 GCF_002925995.2 Terrapene triunguis | reverse complement strand
CCCCTGGAGTGACTCGACCTGAGTGTGGCTAGTACCCCTGGAGTGACTCTACCCGAGCATGGCCATTATCCCCATGTAGTAACTATACCCGAGAGTGCCCAGTACCCCCTGGAGTGACTCTACCTGAGCGTGACCAGTATCCCCCTGGAGTGACTATACCCGAGCGTGACCAGTACCCCCTGGAGTGACTCTACCCGAGCTTGCCCAGTACACCCTGGAGTGACACGAGCGTGCCCAGTATCCCTTGGAGTAACTATATCCGAGTGTGCCCAGTACCCCTGGAGTGCCTCTAGCCGAGCGTGCCCAGTACACCCTGGAGTGACTATACCCGAGCGTGCCCAGTACCCCTTGGAGTGACTATACCCGACTGTGCCCAGTACCCCTGGAGTGACTCTACCCGAGCGTGCCCAGTACCCCTGGAGTGACTCTACCCGAGCGTGCCCAGTACTCCTGGAGTGACTATACCCGAGTGTGCCCAGTACCCCTGGAGTGACTCTACCTGAGCACATTTTAGTACCTTTTCTGGGATAACTCTCAGAGTAAGGTCAGTTCTAGCCTGGAGTGACTATCCCTGGCTATCCTCCAGGGACACCATCCTGGCCTATCAGGCTCCTTGCACAGAGACCGGGGATTCCAGGTACCATTCTCGTACCAGTCCTGCTGGCACCTGGGTTTCCCCCGGAAGTGGCCCCGTGAAGCCCGGCCACACCCCTCTGGGCTGTCTGGGTGAATGGAGTCTGATCAGTGAGGAGCAGGTGGCTCCAGTGAGCTGCTGGGTCTCCACCTGCTTCCTCCTGGGGAGGTGACGAACCTTGCCAGCGACGGCACCCCCAGCATCCCCTGGGCACAGAGAGGGGAAGGAACTTAGTATCACACAGTAAGTCCAGGACAGAGTCACAGAATCCTAGAATATCAGGGTTGGACGGGACCCCAGGAGGTATCTAGTCCAACCCCCTGCTCAAAGCAGGACCAACCCCAACTAAATCATCCCAGCCAGGGCTTTGTCAAGCCTGACCTTAAACACCTCTAAGGAAAGAGATTCCACCACCTCCCTAGGGAATCCATTCCAGTGCTTCACCACCCTCCTAGTGAAAAAGTTTTTCTTAATATCCAACCTAGACCTCCCCCACTGCAACTTGAGACCATTGCTTCTTGTTCTGTCATCTACCACCACTGAGAACAGTCTAGTTCCATCCTCTTTGGAACCCCCTTTCAGATAGTTGAAAGCAGCTATCAAATCCCCCCCTCATTCTTCTCTTCTGCGGACTAAACAAGCCCAGTTCCCTCAGCCTCTCCCCGTAAGTCATGTGCCCCAGCCCCCTGATCATTTTCACTGCTCCCCCCACCAGCTCTGCCCTCCTAGACCCTACCCCACCCCCAGAGCTGGGGATAGAATCCAGGAGTCCTGATTCCCAGCCCTCCCTGCTCTAACCAGTAGATCCCACTGCTCTCCCAGAGCTGGGGATAGAACCCAGGAGGCCTGACTAGGCCCCTGGGACGCCTGGCTCCACTCCCTTCTGTCTCATAGCGCAGAGACCTGAGGCTGGAGGAGCCCTCGAGAGCTCATCAAGTCCATCCCCCTGCGCTGAGGCAGGCCAAAGCAAACCTAGACCATTTCTGCCAGGTGCATGTCCAACCTGTTCTTAAAACCCTCCGTGACGGGGATCCCACAGCCTCCCCTGCTCGCCCGGTCCGGAGCTGAATTCCCCCGAGAACTAGAAAGTTTTCCCTAATCTCTGATCTGCATCTCCCCTGCTGCAGATGAAGCCCATTGCTTCTTGTCCTACTTCTGTGGCCATGGAGAACAATTGGTCCCCGTCCTCTCCCGTATAACATATTTGAGGACTGTTCTCAGGTCCCCGCGCAGTCGACTTTTCTCACGACTAAACATGCCCCGGTTTATTAGCCTTTCCTCAGCGATCAGGTTTTCTAAACCTTTGATCATGTTCGTTGCTCTCCTCTGGACTGTCCTGTTTGTCCCCATCTTTCCTGAAGTCCGGCGCCCATGTCACCTTCGACCTCACGCAAACCATGTTGTGGCAAAGGGGATAAGTGGCCAGTTTGAATCCTGTGCTCGGCATGGGCAGCGCCTAGTACCACGCGACACATAATAAACACGGCCCTACCAAATTCACGCTCCATATTTTGTACGTTTCATGATCACAGCATTTTAAAACTCTTGAATTTCACGGTGCCAGGTAGTTAAATCTGAAATGTCACGGAGGTGTCACAAAGCATGAATATGTATTTCAAAATGGCAACATATATACATGCAAAGTCAGCGTTTCTCAAGCGGGGGTCCCGACCCAAAAGGCGGTCGCAGGACTAGTAGGAGCGGTCGCAGTATTGCCATCCTTACTTCTGTGCTGCTGCTGGCGGCGACGCTGCCTTCGGAGCTGGGCTCCCAGCCATCAGCCGCCGCTCTCCCGCCGCCCAGCTCTGAAGGCAGCACAGAAGTAAGGTTGGCAATCCCATGACCCCCCCCCCAACCTCCCAGAGTAGCCTTGTGACCCCCTTTTGGGCTGGGACCCCCAGCTTGAGAAATGCTGCCTATAGTATAGGGTAAAAGTACACAAAAGAGCAGATTTCATGGGGGAGAGCAGATTTCACAGTCTGTGATGTGTTTTTCACAGCCATGAATTTGGTAGCGCCCCACTAATAAATAATGGACCGCCCCCAGCACAGCAGGGCCGCGTGCCAGGCCTGGGGCCCCTAGGTGCTACCATAATACACCTAATAAATAAACTCAGCCCCAATAGGCCAAGTGACTGAACAAATAACATTGATTTCTAAAGAATAAAATCCAATCCAACACCCGCTCCTCATCTGATCTGCACTTGCAGGGCCTGCCAAGGGTTCATTTCTACTGCCCATTGCTCCCGATGCAATCCCCAACACATATTGCCCTCTCTAGTGGCATCCCCCAGCCGCGTGGTATTTCTCAAAGGGAAGGCGACTGAAATCAGCAAAAGAGAGAAAAAGAAAAAAAACAAGGCCCCGTTTCATGTGGCTTGACACCATCTTTTGTCTGGGCGGCGGGGCGATGAAAACGCAGCGAAATAGAGGAAATGGTTTTGAAAATGCCTTTCCAAATCGATGCGATCTGAGGCAACGTCCAACCCGATTTGTTTACCGCCCCCGCCGCCGAACAAACCCCAGAATAAGAGCTCGTTTGACACCAAAACAATTTACACAATTAACAAGTAGCTAATTTTCCCAGAAGCAGTTGCAGCTGGTGGTTGCCAGTGAATTGTTTCTGGTTACTTTCGTTAAATCCTCCTCTGGGCCCAGCAGAGACTGGAGTTCCCTGATTCTCTAGCCACGGGCACCAGGGGCAGGGGGGCCGAATGAAAGAAGAATGTCACCCAGGACGGATCTCTGAGCCAACACAATGATTGTAACCTTGGACAAATGTGAGCCCTGTCCATCGCTTGCCGACTAACGCGAGTTGCTCATTACAAAAACTGGAAGTAAATTTGTGTGTGTGCGTCGGTGTTTATGTTATAAATACACAGACATTTTATAAGACAGAACCTCAGCTAGAGAGTATTCTCAGAGCTCCATTGAATCCTGGCATTGGGAAAAGGTATCAACCTGCCCCTATATAGCTAGAAAACCAGAGTGACTTATTACCTTACAATTGGTTATATTATATAGACAGTATGATAGTTTTGTCACTGATTTCAATGGAACCGTGATTTAATTCTATCTATCTATCCCCATCCACCCTATCTATCTATCTATCTATCTA
>NW_020665184.1:810349-814806 GCF_002925995.2 Terrapene triunguis | reverse complement strand
TATCTATCCCCATCCACCCCATCTATCTATCTATCTATCTATCTATCATATTGACACAAAAATATTTCAAATGAAATATACTAAATATAAATAAATACATATATATGTATGTATGTATTATTATATATTATATTAGTCTGTAATGATATTATGTATGATACAGATATGCATCTTATATAAATATTATATTTGTATTTATTTATATTTAGTATATTTCATTTGAAATATTTTTGTGTCAATATGATAGATAGATAGATGTCATATGTGTGTATATTATATATATAGATATATAGCATTATACACAAATAATATATATACATCTTGTATAAAATGTGTATTATGGTATATATATGTGTATATATTATAGTATTATTATACACGAATTAATCTATACACACTTTATATAAAATGTACATGTATATGCAATGTGTGTATATAGCATATCTAATTACAACTCTCTATACACACACTGTAGATAATATGAAGTATCAGGGGGTAGCCGTGTTAGTCTGTATCTACAAGAACAACAAGGAGACCGGTGGCACTTTAAAGACTAACCGATTTATTTGGGCATAAGCTTTCGTGGGTAAAAACCTCACTTCTTCAGATGCATAGAGTGAAAGTTACCACTAAAGAAGTGAGGTTTTTACCCACGAAAGCTTATGCCCAAATAAATCGGTCAGTCTTTAAGGTGCCACCAGCCTCCTTGTTGTTCTTGTAGATAATCTGTTTAGCTCGATTTTAATAACGGTGCATATACAACATTACTGCACATACAATCCATGCCCACGTGCAATCACAGCTGGAATGCTTTGAAGTGTCGCTAAAATATAAGAGAAGAAGGAACTTTTCATCTCATGAAGCGGATTTCGATTCTCGCTAATTCATTTCCCCCATGAATTTAACTCCGGTTCCGAAGAAGGTGGCGAAGACTGCACCATGGGGACAAGATACCAATGACCCAAACTAGGAACCCTACTGATGCTCATCTGTCAATCAAGCCCGTTCAAAAGCAAAGGATTTTGAATGCGAATGGCAGCGCGGGGATTGTTCCCAACCCCTGGCTGACCCGGCAGAATCCCCAAAATTCACCCACATGAAAAGGGCGAGGAAGTTTTCGGCCAATTCGCGCACCCGCGGGGTCTCCTGTTCTGCTCCGTTGCCGATTTCGAATTTCAAACCAAAAACGTGTCGGGGAAGAAGAATCCGACACATTCAAGTTCTGGACTTTGCTCCTCGCCAGATTTTGGCCGCAGAAGGTTTTAGCCGATTCTTCTGAACAGGCGCAAAGAATCAATCCATAAAACTCAACGCTGAGCCAAAGCAAAACGCCTCGGAAAGACAGAGCCGGCGGGGCCCATATCCCCGGCTCGGTCTGGCTGGAGGGTTTCAGAGGGGCCGAAGGGCAGGAAATCTCTCTGCTTCCTTGGGTTTTAGCTCAGATCGACAACACACAAATCGCCAAAGAAAAGGGGAAGCAAACCGAAAGCTCTCGGTCCTAAATGCAATGGGGTTTTTTGGGGGGTTTTTTTGGTTTAAATAATCCCAAACGTCCCATATTTCACCACTTTCCATCCTTCGTCGGTTGGATTTGGGAAACTGGCTCCAATCAATTCCCGTTTGAGCTAAATGAACGGGCCAAAAGTTGTCCCCTGAAAGACCCAACCGCGCACAACCCCCTGAATAGTCACCCGAAAAAATACCCAGTCTCGCCCCCTCCCTCCATGAACGAAGGCAAAGAACCCTCCCCACCCCAGCACCCAATTCCCGTCAAAGCAGGTGCCCGACATTTCCCCCCTCGCGGTGACCCCGGTGGGGTGTGAGGGGCCCCGGGAGCGCCCCTCGACGGGGAACGAGGAAGCCCCGAGAAGCGATCGCGCTCCCAGCCGGGCTGGGCGCATCTCTGCGCCCCGGGCGCGCCTTACCCCACAACTTGGCCACATGCTTGGTCTTGGGCACCATGAGCAGGGTCCATGATCTAGGGTCCGAGTCTCCGTCTTCTCGGCGGGTGCTAGGGTGAAATGTTTGTTTTTTTGGGGGGGGCAGGATTGGAGTCAAATAGGCTGAAGCGCCTTTCCCGGCCTCAACTGCCCCCCATCTTACTTGCGAGCCCCCCTCGCCCACACACGCCACCTCTCTCGCTCGCAATATGTGGCCACTAAGATTTGAAGAAGTCTGGTCCACTCCCCCCCTCCGCCCCAGAGAGAGGTTTCCTGCTCGTTGGACTGGGGATGTAGCTGTTGCTGGTAGATAAGAGGCAAAGGCCCGCCTGTGCCGTGCTGATAAGGAAACCCCTCGTCACACTCAACCTGACGGGAGACTTGGAAAGCAAGCAAGAGGAAACCGAAGTGGGAGAAAGAACCCAACAAACAGGAGTGTTCACCGAGGGAGCCGGCAGTCTGCTCGTTAATTACATGGCTGCAAACCATAATAACCTTGGATCTGGGGAAAGGGACCCCCCCCCGCCCTGCCCGCTTTTGGGGGTCCTTAAAGGCGCTGGGCGCCCCAGAGTAATCTGTGAGTGGGAGTCGAAATCCAGGATCGGGTCCCCGGGAAAAGCCAAGAGGTTTGGCAGGGGCTGGGGGGACGGATAGTTTGGGAATGAAATCCCGGGCTGCGGTTGCAGAGATGCAGGGACCCCACGGGAGCTGTGGAGAAGGTGCTTGCACTGGAGACGGTGGGGGGTGACATCTACCTGTCTGGCAGCAGGCGGGGACTCAGGACTGCTGGGTTCTATTCCTGGCTCCGCCACCGACCTCCTGGGAGCCCTGGGCACGTCATAGCCTCGCTCCGTGCCTCAGTTTCCCCTCTCCTCAGTCACCATATACTGTAAGCTCACTGGGGCAGGGACTGTGTCTATGCGGTGCCCGCTCTGAGGGGGGTTTGGGGTTACAAAAATAGAGTAAGAGACTCAAATAGGAGTGAGGTGCCCGACCTCCCCTCTGTGCATCAGGTACCAAATGGCACTGGGGGTCTGGAAATCTCTCCCAAGCATCATCATCATCTAGCTGCTTCCCTAAACACTAAGCCACAGGCCTATCTGGCCGTCCATGCCCACCATCCGTCTATCCAGCCTCCTACACTACACAGCTATCTACCGGTAGCTACAGGTTGCCTGACCCTCCCCATGAGAAGATCCTGTATTTCGCAGCGTCTGACTTTGCCAGACTTTAAGCCCTGGGCCTGGAGTTTTCCAGGCGGCGGTTTGCCTTGGGCTGAACGGGTTTGTTTTGGAAAGTTTCAGCTGTTCTGGAGAACCCAGCTAGGGAACAATACAGCGGTGGCGCCACAGTTAAAATAATTCCTATCCCCACTTATTTAAGAAGCTCTAGCGCCCCCCTGTGTTGGAGCAGGGCTCTGCACTTTGACAGGGAGGGTCACCCTGGCATCAGGGAGGTGCCTTTTGCTGGTCCTGTGGAAATGTGCCCCAATGAGGCCAAGTTAAAGAGCCTTGGGGGGGGGGATCGGTGTGCACATGCTCAGTAGAGGCTTGTTGGAGTTTGGGGGGGAAGGGCTCCCAGATTCCACTCTCACTGGGCATGCTCCAGCCCAGGGCTGCAGGGCCTGAGCCGGATTTTCCCGGCATTGCTGCTGCGGGCAGGGCTGGGTGCTGGAGCCTGTCTCTCCTGTGCCCTCTAGGCCCCCGCTGAGTGTGTCAGTTGGGGGGGGGGCACAGACAGGCTCAGGGGGTACAAGCCAGGGCAGAGCTGAGCCAGTCTGGGCCCTGCCTCCGCCCAGCGGCTCTAACTGACATTTTGGGGAAGTTCCTGCAGAACAGGGAGTTTCATTTTCTATTTTACAGTAAAGGTTTTTACAGAGGCCTCGATTCCCCCCGTGCCCCCCCCCCCACATTAGGGTGGGTCAGTGGTTAGAGCTGGGAGTCAGGACGCCTGGGTTCTGTTCACTCACTTGCAGCCTGATGTTGCGGTTAGTCCCTGCCCTCTCTGTGCCTCCATTTCCCCACCCATAGCAGGGGGACACGCTCGTTACCCGGGCTCTGAACGTTTGCACCGTGCTTCCAGCGGTGCCCCTCCCTGCCCAGAGCGCAGAACCCAGCCCCGCCTGGGTCCCCCGGGCTGGGGTGGGGACAGCACCCAGCTGCAGTCACTTCTTTAAATCAATGCGAAGGACCAGGCCCAGCTCCTCCACTGGGGATCTCAAAGCACATTGGAAATGCTTCAGAATGAACCCAGGAAAGATGATTAGCCCTATTTCACTGAGGGCTGGATGGGAGACACGCCCCCTAGTGGGGAAAGGCCCCATGTCCCATTCCCCACCCCGCTGAGCCAGCCACACACAACTCTACCGCTGCCCCTCACTTACTCCCGCCCCGCAGCCCCTTTTCCCTGGCATAGAATCTCAGGGTTTGAAGGGACCTCAGGAGGTATCTAGTCCAACCCCCTGCTCAAAGCAGGACCAATTCCCAACTAAATCATCCCAGCCAGGGCTTTGTCAAG
>NW_020665184.1:806666-810339 GCF_002925995.2 Terrapene triunguis | reverse complement strand
GGGTTCCTTCCATTCCCAGCTCTGGGAGGGGAGTGGGATCTAGTGGTGGGGGGCGGGGCTGAGAGCCAGGACTCCTGGGTTCCAGAGGGGACTGGCCAAAGTGGGGTCAAAGGGCTCAGCTGGATGACCAGCCTGGTGCATGGAAGCATGAGACTATGACCTGTGCATGCAGCACCAGGGGCAGCAGAGCGTTTGCTCTGCCCGCAGCACCCAGGGCCACTGTCTCTGCGGGCTGGACGTTAGCGGAGACCGGGCTTGTCTGGTCACCCAAAAACCCTCAGGACTCTGCCCACCAACGTTCCCACCCGATTGGGAACAGCTCGGCTGCGGCGTCGCAAAGCTATTGTGTTACCACCCCGCCGAGTGCAGGGCCTTGCTCGGCCAGTCATACGGCCCTGTTGTGCTAGGGGCTGTACAATCTTGCAGGGAGAGGCTGAGTGGTGAGGGCGCTGGCTTGCGACTCAGGATGCCTGGGTTCTAGGCCCAGCCTTGAGCAAGTCCTGGCCCTTCTGGGTGCCTCAGTTTCCCCTCCCACCCTGTATCTAATTAGACTATGAGTTCTTCAGGTAGGGTCCACTGTGGGTCTGTAGCACGATGGGGGGAGGGGTCCTGGTCTGTTGCCAGCACAATGGGGCCCCTGATATTGGACAGGGTTCATGCAGCACCTGGCACGATGGGGCCTCGATCTCGGTTGGGATGTGTGTGTGGTGCAGATTGAATCAGAACTGCTCCTCTGTGTGCCATATGCCCTATACTGCGCTCGCCACCCGGGGATTCTCCTTTAGCCGTCCGTGGCTGTGCTCTCGGACCAAGAAGGATCTGCGCTCACTCCCCGTATCTCCTGAATCTTACACGGGCTCACCCCTGCTGAAACCGAGCCCCGGTGCAAGAGGCAGCCAGTCGGTCTGAGGCAGGGGGATGGGGCGGGTCCTACGGAGGGGAAAAAAAACCCAGAATGGCCGGAAATTCCCTCACTTCCCCCTCCTCTTGGAGCCACTGCTCAGGAAAATATTAGTCAGAGCCATTGGGCCACTTCACACAGAGAAATAGACTTGTTTAGCTCTCATTGCTTCCTGCGCCAGTCCTGGAATTGACTCTCCCGGAGCGGGGACGCGGCCAGCTCCACGCACAGCCGTCACGGCCTGGCTCCTTAATGAGCCGGGGCGGCGAGCCCCAGCTGGCCCGGAGCCAGGCTGATTTGGGGGGGTGGGGTGGGGGTGACATCTGCTGTCGTGGAGAGTTTGCAGAGGTTGATGAATTGATTGGAGGGGCAGAGTCCGGGGAGCTGGCGGGGACAGCATCTGGGGAGCTGGGGTGGTGCTGGGAGAGCTGGGGTGGCAGGGCCTGCAGAATGGGACAGCTGGCGGGGGGGAGGACCCTGGGGAGCCAGGATGTTGGGGACACGGAGCCGTGGGGCAGGGCACAACAGGGAGCTATTATCCTCATTAATTATTATAATTCGTGTCAAGCCGCGGTGGGGGGGGGTGACTGTCCCCTCCGGAGCTAAGATTTGGGGATGTGGTCTGGGGCGCCCCTGGGGAACTGGCGTGTGGGGAATGGACCCCGCCCAGGCAGCTGGGGGTGATCCTGGGGCTGGGCTGGGAGACCTGACTGAGGCTGAAGTTGGTTTTAGTTGCTTTGACTTCGGGGGAGGGGGGGGCGGTGAGAGTTGGGGGACAAGGCCCCTGCCCCTGCCTCGCTCCCTCTGTGCATTCCCCCTTCCAGGGTCTGAGTCTGTCCAGGCCATGGCCTGTGCCAAGAGCTATCCCCCCCCCAGAAGCCTCCCCCAGCATCGCTCCCCTCCCATCCACTCAGCCATGGTGAGGGCCATTCTCCATGGCAATGCTCCCCACGGTGATGGCTGCTCCCCATAGCAACACTCCCCATGGTGTTGGCCGCGCGCCATGGCGACAGAGGCTCCCATAGCAATGGCCACTGCCCATGGCAACAGATACTGCCCATAGCATTCGATGCTCCCCACAGCAACACCTCCCAAGGTGACGGATGCTCCCCATGGATTGGCACCGCCCCTGGCAACAGATGATCCCCATAGCAACGCTCCCATGGTGATGGACCTTCCCCAGAGCAAGCTGGACCGGGCCTTCATTCTTCTTTAAGGGACTGTGCTAGTTACTGGGGGCTGGGGATGGAAAGAGCTGGGCTGGGGCCCCTGCTCCCCACTTGGCCTCGTGCTCCCCAGGGTCATTCCCCCCTCCCAGCTCTGTGTCTTTCTCGCTTATCTGCAGGCCTCAGGGGGAGGGGGCAGGAGATGGGGGGGGGGGGGAAACAGGGCAGGGGGGGGGGCATAAAATAAGCTGCAGTGAGACTTTTTAGCCCTCAATTCCCCATGCTTGAGCCGGTGTGCGAGTGTGTCTGTGTGTGCATGAGTGTCTGTGTGTGCGAGTGTGTCTGTGTCTGTGTGTGCATGAGTGTGTTTGTGTGTGAACATCCAGGGGACTCTGCTGGGTTTCCATGGTGGCAGCTCCTGGCCCGGGGGTAGCACCATTGTGACAGCTTGTAGCACCACCAATTTGGGCACTGGGGGTGGGTGGGCCGAGCCCCTGGCGACGGGTCCGGGCCCAGTGCCTCAGTCACAAGCCCTGCCTGTGTCTGGCACAACCCTGCATGCTCAAACTGCCACGTACGCTGCCCCCGCACTGCCACGCACACTCCCCCCCGCACTGCCACGCACACTGCCCCCGCACTGCCACGCATGCTCTCCCTGCACTGCCATGCATGCTTCCCCATGCAAAGCCACACACATTTCCCCAGCACTGCCTTGCATGCTCCTCCCACATGCTCCCCCTGCACTGCCACGCACCGCCCCCTGCACCTCACTGTATTGCTGTGCACGCTCCCCTGCACTGCCACGCACGCTGCCCACCTGCCACGCATGCTCCCCCCTCACTTCCATGCACGCACCCCCTGCACTGCCACACACAGTGCCCCACCGCACTGCCACGCATGCTCCTGACAACATTGCAACACACGCTCCCCCACACTGCTGCACACACCCCACATTCACACTCACTGACATTTGTACATGCTCGGAGACATGCAGAGACACTCGCACTGCACATGGCAGAGCACATTTGAACACGCCCATTCACACTTGTGGAGCCCTAGCAACACTCACACTGCAGCACACACTCACAAACACACATCACCAGCCTATGCACACTCGCCACACTGCTGTGCACACGCACACACATCACACCGCGGTGCACACTCACACACATCACACCGCTGTGCACACTCGTCACATGGCTTTGCACATTTGCACACACCTCACACGGCTGTTCACACTCGCACACCCTGGCTCACACCCGGCCCCGTTCACACTGCCTCGCCCCCGCGCTGGCAAGGCCGGGCGGCAGGATGCACCTGGTCAGCCAAGCAGGATGCAGCCGGCCCCATCTGCTTCCGGCCCCTTCCTGCCTGCAGCCTGCGGGGGGGTGGGGGTGAGGGAGGGCATATGGGGGGTGCAGCAAGTGGCCTGTCGCAAACAGGATGCGCATGGCAGAGACCCCCTGCAGGTGGCAGCCCTCCCCCACGCCACCCTCATGTATGGGGACTCCTGGCTAAGGCCATGAAAACACCCAGGCCAGGAAGTCTGGTGCCCAAAGGGTTAATGGGGAGCCCACCCCCACACTAATTAGCAATGCCCATCATC